>NC_079895.1:6841321-7160903 GCF_024868665.1 Triplophysa rosa
TACCTTTCTGTCTCTCTCCACCTGTGTCTATCTTCTGTTTGTTTATCTCTCTTTCCCTATGTCTCGCTTTACCTGTCTGTCTCTCTCTACCTGTCTATATGTGTCTCTCCACCTACTGTCTATATTTCTGTCTCTCTCTCTCTCTCTCTCTCTCTCTCTCTCTCTCTGTACCTTTCTGTCTCTCTCCACCTGTGTCTATCTTCTGTTTGTTTATCTCTCTTTCCCTATGTCTTGCTTTACCTGTCTGTCTCTCTCTACCTGTCTATATGTGTCTCTCCACCTACTGTCTATATTTCTGTCTCTCTCTCTCTCTCTCTCTCTCTCCACCTGTGTCTCTCTTCTGTTTGTACTTGTCTGTTTATCTCTCGTTCCCTATGTCTCGCTTTACCTGTCTGTCTCTCTCTACCTGTCTATATGTGTCTCTCCACCTACTGTCTATATTTCTGTCTACCTTTTTGTCTCTCGCCATCTGTGTCTACCTCTCTTTGCCTGTCTCTCTACCTGTCTGTACCTTTCTATCTGTCTGACTGTATCTGTATGTCTTTCTCTCTCTACTTGTCTATCCGTGTCTGTCTTTATCTCTCACTACTGCGTGTATACGTCTCACTACCCGTCTGTCTGTATCTCTCCACCTGTGTCTATCTTTTTACCTGTTCGTAACTGTCTGTCCCTCTCTCTCTACCTGTGTCTACCTTTCTTTACCCGTCCGTCTCTCTTTACCTGTCTATGCTTGTTTATTTGTCTCTATCTACCCATGTCTATATCTGTCTTCTTTTTTCTGCTGCCTGTCTGTCTCATGCTTCCTATGTCTACCTGTCTTGCCCTGTCCGTGTCTCTCCATCTGTCAGTATCTTTCTATCTTACTGTGTCTATCTGACTATAAGTGTATGTCTTTTTCTCTCTACCTGTCTATCTGCATGCTTCTTAACCTGTATGTCCATCTACCTGTCTTTCTGCATGTGTTTATCTCTCACACTACCAGTCTCTCTTGAGCTCTCTCTATATCTGTGTTTCTGTACCTTTTTATACTCTCTACCTGTCTATACCTTTCAGTCTGTCTCAGTAGGTATCTGTCTTTATCTCTTTCTATCTTCGTTCATTTCCTCAGTCTCTTTCGCTCTCGTAGCCTATCACTCTATGCGGTCATGTTAATGAATGCCCTCTTGAGTGGGTTACTCGCTGATTTGGTTTAGGTCAGTTTAATGGAATCCATCGTGAAGATAAAGTGTTGCCTGTTGTGTTCTGACACATATGCTTTTGTCTTTGTGTTCACAGCGAGTACATCAACGGAACAAGGTAAGATAAAACCCACAAATGGAAACCCTAAGCTGAAATAAATCTGTTTGTAACAGTAATGATGCCTGTCATTATACTAGAAAATATCTATGTAAATGTGCATGAGCGTGTTCCTAGATATTCTTGTGACATGGTTCAAATCATGTTCTTTGCCATTTGAAATGTATCGTATCATTATGCTGTATCATTTAAATGTGGATTCATTGACATTTTGTAGCTGTGTGACTGACACGCGGGTTCCTCTAAAAATCATGACGCCGGTGGTCATCACGGTCTTTGTATTGGCACTTTACCTTCATGCACAGCAGGTGGAGTCTACTGCCAGACTGGACTTTCTGTGGAAGTTACAGGTGTGATGGTTTTTTGTTTGTTTTTACTGATGCTAATCTTTTCTGAAAGTCTATTAAAACTTGATTTTCTATTAAGATATTTTACTGTACTTGCCTATCTGTTGCACTTATTTCATTGTACAGTTTGTCAAAGAGCTTATGAAAATCACCACCAACAGCAAGTGTTGACATTCTAATCATCTGTCTTCAAAGGCCACGGAGGAGAAAGAGGAGATGGAGGAACTTCAGGCCTACAACCGTCGACTTCTTCACAACATCTTGCCCAAAGATGTGGCCGCACACTTCCTGGCCCGCGAGCGGAGGAACGACGAGCTGTATTATCAGTCGTGTGAATGTGTGGCTGTCATGTTCGCTTCCATTAGCAACTTTTCAGAGTTCTATGTAGAACTGGAGGCCAACAACGAAGGTGTGGAGTGCTTGAGACTACTCAACGAGATCATCGCTGATTTCGATGAGGTAGAGAGGATCTTCGAGAAACTTACGAATTTTATAGAGTTAGACTAGATGTACAAAGTACACTACCATTCAGAAGTTTACGGACACTTTCTTATTCTTCCCACATTTTGGAATAATAGTAAACTTGTCAAATCTATGGACTGACACCAGTGTTGGGTGTAACTAGTTACTAAGTAATGAGTTACTGTAATTTAATTACATTTCCCTTGAAAAAGTAAAGTAAGGGATTACTCAAATTTTTTCTGTAATTTAATTAGTTACTTCTTACTGATGTAATTAAACTAAATACTTTGTGTAATATATGTGTGTGCAATAGTGGAATTGACATCAAAATTCAAAGTCTAACTTTAAAATCTGTGCTTTAATGTATAATTCTCACATTTGTAATACTTTGGTCAGTTAATAATATTACTTTATGTAGTTTTATATTATTTATTTGAATGAATATGAGCCGTTTCATGGCAATCCTTGAATCACTTAACTAATCAAGGTTGCTGTAGGATATAGAAAGTAATTAGTAATAAGTAATTAAATACTTTTTGGAGAGAGTAATTTGTACTGTAATCTAACTACGCTATTGAATATGTAATTAGGAACTAGTAATTAATTACTTTTTCCAAGTAACTTGCCCAACACTGACTGACACAGCTATAATGTGGGGATTATGCATATAGAATAAATCAAAATGATGTTATATTTTTGCATTTTCAAAGTAAGAAATTTTACTCTTGGCATTTTATGAACAAGCTTCTTGAGGTATTACCCAGAGATGCTTTTGAAATAAGAATTTTGCATCTATTTTGGGTTTATTGGCTGGGTTTTATCTTCATCATTTGGTCCATGGCATCCATTTCAAAAACATAAATAAAAATAAAGCTTTGTAATCAATGAAATGAATACGTACATAGGTAAGGTGTAATATTCATATGTATTTCAAACATTCAGACATGCAGTACAATATGCCTTTATATCAAAACACTATGAAAAACATTACAGTCAAGTGACCTGCATTTGCATAACTTTTCGAACAGTTTGCATTTTTACAAACGTAGATGTTTAAAACCCTTTCTCCTCTGGATAGAATCCACCATCTTTGTTTATTTTGCTCGCAGATCATTAGTGAGGATCAGTTCCGTCAGCTGGAAAAGATCAAGACGATCGGCAGCACATACATGGCCGCATCTGGGCTTAATGACTCCACCTACGATAAGGCGGGAAGGTCACACATTCGCGCTCTGGCCGACTATGCCATGCGCCTCATGGACCAGATGAAGTACATCAATGAGCACTCTTTCAATAACTTCAAAATGAAGATAGGTAAGAATCAGGCTTAGCCATCTTCTACAGCCCTGCATGGGACATTTCAGAAGAAACCAATGCAATTCAACGTAATGTTGGCATGCGTTTTTCATAAGGGTCATTTTATATTGGATCATTACATTAATATGTTATTTTTTATTCATTCGTTTTTAAAGAGTCTCGAGCGATGCCCAGAGGCTTCATTTGTTTAAAATTTATGTGCTTTAATGGTGTTCGTAACGTTGTAAAATGCTTTACAAACAAATTAAATGAACTCATAATGGTTCATAAATGGTCCTCCTGTAGGTCTCAACATGGGCCCCGTCGTGGCCGGTGTCATAGGCGCACGTAAACCGCAATATGACATATGGGGGAATACTGTGAACGTAGCCAGCAGGATGGACAGCACTGGGGTACCTGAAAGAATACAGGTGAGATACATACTGGTTTGTACTGGATAGATACTTCACGAACATAATTGTTACCATATAGCATACTGAGATGTACACATAATACATATGAAAAATCCACTAAGTCACATTGTGTCTTTCTGTATTAGGTCACAACTGACCTCTACCAGGTTCTCAACTCCTACAACTACACACTGGAGTGCAGAGGGGTTGTTAAAGTCAAGGGCAAAGGAGAAATGACAACCTATTTCCTGAACGGAGGACCCAACAACAGTTAACACTCAGCATCTGATATTCAGAACATGTTTGAGACGATACAAATGAAGAGACTTCAGAGGCTGAGCCAGGCTGTTGAGCGTCAACTTGCTGGACCAATCAGAATAGGATGCGTTCAGAAACAGCCCATACCTGGTGTTTTAGCGTTAGTCCTTTTGCACATTGAGACCTCCCGTAGGACTAACGGAGGGCTTTGTCCCCCCTTATTTAAGGTACGGAACAGCTCGGAAAGATGGATCATCCTCAGAGACCAAAGAAACAGGAATCTCAAGGAATACAAAGCAGATTTTATCAAATCATTCTTCGGTTGCCAAAAGGCGTCGGGGCTTCTGAGCATGGATCCAAATGAAAACTGCACGACTACACTGAAGCCTATATACCTGTAAAACACAGCTGTTTTATGTGTATATAATCCATCGGTGTATGTAAAGAGTCCTGTTCATACAGTCCTGTTGTGTTCAACACTATCTAGGTAGGTAGAGATGTCACAATAAGCTAACACATGGGTAGATGGTTACGGTGGACACAGCAGCGCTACAAACCCTTTACGGTTACCCAAACTTTACTACGGCGACTGTGGTTGTTACTGGTAAGGAAACTGAAGATGACAGTATTACGGTTTCTTCAGAGTCGAGATCTAGACTGCTTCATGGCGTGTCACACGTTTGCATTCAGACTCGCACAACCGCACACAAACAATCTGCTACACTGACACGGGACACTTTTGTGGCTGTTTTTGTATTCTGAACATTTTATATTTTGATTCTGAAAGCCAAACTGTTAAAACTATTTTAGAGTATATATTTTGTACATTAATATATTAGAAGGATCTCTATAAACACCTATATGTGTGCGCTCGCTACACACACGCTCCTAGTGGAACGCTACAACCTACATATTTTTAACACAGGGGAAGGTGTCTGTAAATGATTTTTCACCCTTTGTCTCAGCATCCATTTGGGGAAGAAAATAAGCTGGCCTTGTAACCAAGAAGAATACGTTTGGCTTTTCTCCAAAAAAGGTTTCTGTGTTCTGTGAAGTACGCTACAATGTAATTCCGAGTCGAAAATGGATTTGCCGAAGGTGAAATGGCAAGTGAGTGTTTCAGAACAGCCACAGTCGTTAAAGCTTGGCAAACACATCTGCAAATATTGATTTTAGTCTCGCGTTGGACAAGTTTTGTTTCTCTAGGGATATGCCATTTTTGCACTGCGGATTGACCAGCATTCCCTTCCCTCTCAGATCACTCTTGGTGGTATGACCCAATGAATGTCCATTTTCTCCAATGAGGCCTTTGTATGTAAAGGAGCGCTTATACACAAATGCATACTTCTTAAAGTGAGATATACATTTTTTACATTTTAGTTCATCACTGTAAACATTGCAAAGTACTTTCGGGTTACAATATGATGTGCTGGATCTGTAATATTCTGCATATGCCTGTCTCAAGCGTGTGCTATCATAACTAAATTATATTTGGTCCATTCACCTCGGTCTATATTTTCGTCAGGTCAGTGCCGTTATCTTGCCATTTATTTTCAAATAAAAATCGGATTGAATGTTTTTATGTCTTGTCTTCATACAATGTAATACGGCCTTGAATGCTAGGCGGTACTTTAAGTTAAAAATGAAAGGCGTGTCATTTCTGTGCCACTAGCTGCAAATAGAACGACAAAACTTGTGACCCGTCACAAATTCATGCCATTGGTCTGTATGCTGATGCAAATAAACAGTTATATATTGAGTGTTTACATTTTTCAGGGGAAATCAACTTAAAAATGTCTTGTTGACAAAGTTGCATTTTAAAGGGGATTGAAAAGAGGATTTTAACTCCCGAGTCCCGAGATGAAATGAAAAGATACGTCAGATTTACTTTAATTCTCTGTGTCATTCAAACTACAGAAGGAGGTTCAAGATTTCAAATAATTACAAATATTTTATTCTGTGGAATATTGACATTTTCTATTCCAGTTGTAGAATTGTCCAATTCTGTAGATCTTGGGTTGTCTTTGCTTACTTGCCATGTCAAAATGCAATGTTTTTCTTTTACATTCAAATAAACCACTATAATGTTGAACTGTATGCATGTAGTTTTAAGTATGAATGCAGTTGCAAGGCATCATTTTATTATTTTTATTAAGGCCTACTATACAGTTTTCTGGAATTCTTTTTTTGTTGATAATTTTAGTCATTTAATTTGTTGGTAATTTAAATCTATTGACATACGAACGGCTTTTACACGAGTGTTACGACAACTGCAAGGCAGTTCTTATACGGCAAACTCTTTATATTGCCTTTATAATGTACCCTTTTGTGCGAGGTGAGATGATGCGTTGCAATAAATGTCCAGTGGGTGGCAGCAATGCGCCTTGGATTGACGTCTTTAGTCAAAATAACAGGTTTATTTTAATGTGCTGCTCAGGTTTCTTACGCAAATAGCTGCACGGTAAATATATTAAAATAATATAGGCTAACGAGTCAAATAACGATATTATTATACTGTTTCTGTTTATTTGAACCAAAGAACGGCTGTCTTTACACAGTACCCCTGATTGTAGAGATTTCATTTTCGTCACTTTAAAAGCAATGTGGGAACAAAGAAAAGAAACCCAACAGAGAGGCTGTCTGGCTATCCAAGCATGTTATAATTCACATAATTTCAGTACACTTTCCCCGCTGGCTAATTTGACCTTTTTTAATCTCAAAAATGTGCCCATGAAATGGCTCTTGTGATAAAGACGTCTGATTGCACTTGAATTCGGTCTCTGCGTGTGTCCGATCCGGTCAGTTTGACTGACTGAAGCGGTTTATAACGCATTAAAGAAAAGGCCATTGTGTTGGGCGTGAGAATTGAATCTCATTGACATTAAAAACAGCCTAATGGCCAAATGATTTGGGTTTGATCCAGCAGACCAAAGGGTTGCAAAAACCTGAGGCGACTCACGCAAGATAATCAAAATCAAAGGGACAAACTCTCAACATCATTTCTCAGCCTAATGGTGCACGGTAGTGTACGGAACTATAAAATTAGATCAGAGGTGAACATAACAAGCTTAGAAAAAATGACATCAATTACAAAGGAAATGTGGGAAATGTACAGGCTTTGGCAGCTGTAATTTTCGCATTCACTGCCTCACCTGGAACATTAGTTTCATTAGTCGCGATTCTATGGGCCAAATGACTTCTAATAACCGTCATCATCGCAGCTGTTAGGATTTAACAATGGTGGTGGCAATAACGTGCCCGAATTATTTCATTGCTTGATGACGTTTGCATTTTCGTCAATAATAAACGTATATCAAAATGTTATTTTAGGAGGGTCCGTGTATCTTTTGGCCATTTGTTTTTCAGTTTGAACTTGAACAAACGGGAGTGAGAAAACGGCGCCATTTTCGTTTTTCGTTCATCAAAAAAAAACCGGAAAAACGAGAATTCGGCTTTTTTTCGTTTTCAATTTAACGTTTAAAAAACGAATAAACAACTTGAAAACTAGTTTCTCACATGTGGGCGGTATGAAACGCCCCCTTCCGCTGACTGGCAAATCAAAGGTCAGTAAGCGACGTCTTCGGTTGTCCCTCGGTTCCGAATAAATAGTCCTCCGCTGCTGTACAGAAAGTATGTTTCATTGCTCACATTAAACAACCGTCCACAAACCGTACAGGGCAGATTATAGACTGGACTTTCTTCTGTTACCTAGAGCATTACATTTAAATATTTATATCACAAATATTAATGTAGTTCGCATCCGCATCTTTCTAGCTCACCAGGGTTAAATCTGCGTGGCAAAGCTGCGCGAGACACTGGACCACACAAAGCGGATTCATATAATGAAATATTGCAAAGTTTATTGTAAATAGTTTATCAATGTAGGTCATTCTCTTTTTAAAATTCGTGTTCCCCTTATAATCTTAAATTAAAATCCGAAAATGCATTTCCTTCCTGTAATGACTATTCATTTTAAATGACGTATGTTAGACGGCTTGGGCGGAGCATCCGTTAACTCCTCCCATTCGACTGTCAGTATACTGCCGGTTTCATTTCAAAAAGCAACAGCTGTTTTATACATACAATCAAATCGCAGAGAAAGGCGAAAGCCACGCCCACTATTTTTCACATTAGAAATTCCCTTTCACCCTGAAATGCGTCAAAATACGGAAGTAAAAACGACCGCAACTTCTGGTTCACGGGGACTTTAACGTAGCAATAGATCTTGGCTAAGCTCTCGATGTCTTCACCTGGTTTAGTAGTCAAATGTCCATAGATCCTCCTAAATATTACACACATCACCTTTAAGACAGTTTTGAACAAGAAGTATAGTGCAATATGACTTTATACTCAAGTCTCAAAGTTTTTACAAAACCACCATACATGTCTGCAGTCTCTTCTGGTTCAGGCAAATAAAGACAAGAGACTGTATATTTATACAAATTTAAGAATTTTACTGATGGTTTTGTAACAGAGCTTCAGTGTTGAATACAAACACACTGGCCCAGTTACACCTAACCTTAACTAACTGCTCAAGAGTGAAGGATCTTATGATCAAAGTTGGATGTTCTCTTTAAAATGCAAAGATGAACCATTCGGAGAAAAAGTGACCGCTTCTAAGGTCTTTAAAAGCATGCTGGCCCTTAAACTGTCAATCAACTGTACAACATGTCATTGGCATTATGAAAACAAAACCAGCCAGGTGAACAGAAACAGAATAAAAACATCTCCATTTACACACTTGCAGAATTCTGTACCACATGGGCAGAAAACAGACACATTAATAAAGGCAGCATACACTCTAGCTGCGGCTTTGGGGCAAAAGTGTGATTCTATTTCCCTCAAAACCCACAGCATTCATTTGCAGGAAACACACCTGCAGGCAGCAAGGACATGCGTGATAAATAACACATCTGAATATGCTTTCAGGGCGAAGACATTTGACTAATGACATCGAAAAGACTGTGACTCTGAAATTAGGCGTACATGTAAAAGTCTATGACATAAAACCGCCAGTACCTGGGTTTGTGCAGGTGTATGTACTGTGCAGTATTATGTTTCGTGTAGGCAGTCTTAAAAACACCTTGCATATAAGCTGGCTTCAACATTCATAATAAAAACAATGATAAAATGTGTACAAATGGTCTACAATAATAAATAGGAAAACAGCTCGCCCAGTGAGAAAAAGAATTCTGTTATCACTTACTCACTCATATACCTGCATGACTTAAATGTTAACAGAATTTTATTTTTTTTCTGATGCCAAATAAAACAAACTCTTTACCATCAAAATAATGTATATTAATTTTGTTTAAATATTTCAAACATGAAACTATTTTTGCAAGCTTCAGAACCGTTTATAGTCATTTCTTTACCGTTGACCTGAACTGGATGTGAAAACTCAGAAAACAGAAACGCAAGACTGAAATGCAAAACCTGTGCAAACTCATTCTGTGAATGAGCTCTTTTTCTTTAAGATTGGCGAAGTGACAGTTTCAGATGAGAGTTCTGTAGTCTTAGTTCATAGGTGTCAAACGTTGTAGTCCGGAGCTTTCCCCTGCGGTTGTCTCAGGTGGATCTGCAGTGTAATGAACGCTCCCACTGTCACATGGAAGAGGATCTGCCACATGTTACGAAGTTCATACAGATACATGTTACACAGGCAGATCATAGCGAAGGACAGGAATGACTTGATGTTCCTCCACACCGAGTAGAAGGCAAACAGGTAACACTAGAGAGAGAAACACAAGAGAAAAAGTGGTTTAGTAGAAAAAGTGGCTTGGTGTATTCTGGCTTCTGGGTTTTCACTTTTTCTCCACAAGCTGCCTGAATTGAGACTCAATTGAGAAACTCTTCACCCTATATCCTATATGCATGGTTACAGTCGATATCAAGTCAAAATCAATAGTAACATTGATGCTTGCCTTAGCAAGTATCACTAATAAAAAGCATCAACAATATCGGCTGGCAGGGCAACGCGCTTTCAATTCTTCAGATTTCGCTTTTACACGACAGTGAGAATTGTGTGATGTATTAGCATTGGACGGTCAGACAGAGATGGAGAGCAGAGGAAATGAAACCTGGCAGATCGACAATAACTTACAGTCCGACCGCCGTCACTTACCTGATACAAACATGCCGCAGTCCCCAGAAAGAAAGCAATTACGTAATTAAAATCTTCATCTTCGTTCTGCAGATGAAGCAAAAAGAGGGAAGACAGGATGCTGCGTTAAGGAGGGAACAAATTACAACAGGAAGCCCTGCGCTAAACCGGATAAATTACATAGTGTCAAGATGTGATGGTTCACTTATCAGTGCAATATACAAAGCAATGCAAAAACAATTTTATTTATGGAAGAGGAAAACACATTACATCTAAGTGCACTGCCTGACAAAATTATTCATGAGTACGGCTGCTACGCATTAGACATAATTGATTACATTACAATGGCGTATTTACTTTTAAAAGTAATGTTTGGTCCAATATGTTAAATAATCAATAAATAATTCATCCATAAAGTCCAACATAAAGTGATGTGTTGGGTACAGCAAGAATTAGAATTATTATTAGTGCATGATTTAGTTGACCTGTAATACGCTTTCGATTGCGTGGACTCCCCTCAGTAAATTGAGAGCTCCGCACAGGACGCTTAAGACGCAGGTGACGATACCCGCCAGCGTTACGGGCTCCAGCATATGAATAGGACCTGTTTAAAAGGAAAACACAATTAAACAATGTGAAGTGCCTGTTTTTTATAATATGATGCTGTCATGTTCTGTGTCGCTGCTACTTGCCCAAGTTACAGTAAGAGCCCACCCACAAGTCTCTATGACATTCCGGTCTCTAGATATGACTCAGGACAAGAGGTGGACAGTAGTGAAGTATTTTAAAAATGAAGAGTTGTGTTCCAAAATTAGATAACTCCGTTCAAAAAAAATAAAAAATCATGTTTTTTTTATTGTGCATTCCAATTAAAGAGATAGTTCAACCAAAAATGAAAAGTCTGTCATCATTTACTTACCTCGAGTTGTTCCAAATCTGTATAAATGTCTATCTTCTGATGAACACAGAGAAATATATTTGGAATAATGCTTAAATATTGAGTAAAAAAATAGATTTTTAATGAACCTAGATTTTTTATGTAATGTAAAAAGACAAGTGATTATGATATAATGTAGTGAAGTAAAAAGTATGAAATATGCTTTATAATAGTGATCGACTGATATGGGTTTTTAATAGCTGATACAATAATAAAAAAGCACTGTGGCCAATAAGAGGCCAATATAACACAAATACAATTAGACAAACAGAAAATTGGTGAAACTAAATAAACAATTATTTTGTATTTCGTGGCTAGTTAGTAGCATGTGGCTTAGCATCAAAACAGACTTCAAACCATGAATTGGTGCACACTCTTTTAAAAGTCGATTACCGATCATTTTTTTCAAACACATTGCCCAGCCCTATGACCCATTTAACAAATTGTTAATTTAATACAATTATTATATAATAAAATGTTGATATAAATGAATATGAATATAAATGGATTAAATTTAAAAATATATATATTATTAGCCACTAGCCAAATCGATCAACAAACACACAGAGGTTAGCTTCGGGTCAGGCGCGTGTGTCTGATGAAACCGTCTATAATGTAGTCAAGTAACATGTTTCCAAAGTAAAACACTGATAAAGTACAGATACTTGGAAATGTACTTGAGAGTTAACAATCTTCTCCACTGTCCACCTTTGCTCAGGTCCCTCTTTCATTTAAGTCCATAATTTGCCTTTTTTATCACCCACCCCGTAAAAAAAATAGGTCTGATCACTTAGGAAAGTAAAAGCAAACCTCTCATCATTAAGCCACATGATCTGAGGTTTAGGTCCAAGGCACAACGACGTAGGATGAATTTGAATCTTTTTTTAGATTAAGGGGACTCAAAAGCATATTGATCAACAAATCCATTACAGTGCAACTGTGGAAATCAAAGTCTTAGGCAATGCTTACAAGATCAACAAAAATGTGTTTAACAACCAAACGTTTTCATCTTTATTACGAAGAGACCATGTCTGATAAAATGTATAGATAGACAGGTACTAAGGTTGGGATGTGTTGCAAGTCAGGAAAATTAGGTTAACCACTTCCATAAGAAACGTGGGTAGAGTCTAGCAAGGAAAAGAACTTAAATGATCATGTTCAAACCTTTGAACAAAATGAGACATAAACGCTTGGACACAGACAGTGTTCCTTACCTATGCCTTTATATTTAGACTGCTTGTCTTGTGAGAAGCCGTTGATTGATCCAATGTCCTCTGCGGACAGCTGATAGGGAGGCCGTAGCTTGATCTCAGTTTGCATGTCGGCCAGGTTAATCTTTGTGGAGAGGGAACGTGGGCTGTTGTAACGTTGCTTGGTTTTTCGTATGAAATTATCTGTGAAAACCATAGAAACAGCACACTGAGTAAATGCTTCAATCACGACACGGCCTGTTTAAAAAAAAAACGAATCATTCTGATTGCAAGAGATTCTGGCATTTCTGTTTTTTTCAGATGTTCACAGATCAAGTGATGATTTGAAGAGATCATGATGACAGTGAGTGTGATTGAGGCTGTCTATCCTATAAACTCACCAAACTCGATGAAAGAGAACGGTCTCAAAGCGCTGTTGATCCTCTTTTTGTCATATGTAACAATGAACTCCCGCTGAAGTTCATCCAAGAAGCTGAAGGCCAAGACATTAGGATAGTTTTCTGTGCAAACCATCAGGTACCCCACTCCAAGAGAGCTTGTGAAACTATAGAAAGCAACACAATTTACTATTTTAAAAAGTATCCTTTTATCAACATAATACTGATTGACAGTGATTTTTAGCACCTATTGCAACCGAATTCAAGTCTGATGAATTCAGACCTTAGAGATGAGAACAGGACTATTTTCACTTAGGACAGAGTCACAAAATCGCTTTGTTTTACACTTATTCTTTGGATCTGTATGTTCACTGAACTCTCTTTGAACAGACTTTGCTTTTCTTTGTACTCTGTTTCAGCTTATAGAAATGTAACATCATTGTCATTGTGTCTCTCCATGTTAACGCCTGTTTGGAGATGAAACAATCCACTACGTCACACTCTAGAGAGAGAGCTGACTCATGTCTGCCTACTTGTGAAGTTTGCAGTGATGAATAGCAGCCGTCTGGAAATGGTCCCCCGTGTCCTCCAATGCAATGAATCTAAATTAGGCCTCAATCAAAGGGAACTTCACATTTTTCATCAGACATGTTGCCAGCTTGGTTTTTGTTTGATGTTTTGACTCAAGTAAAAGCTCTGTCATAATTTACTCACCGTCATGTAATTCCAAACTCGTATGATGTGTCGTAATTGGCCACATGACACACAACCAATAGAGAACCAATATTTGACACCAATATTTAAACATAAACAAACACTAATGAGATTTGAAAGCTGTGACTGAGGGCATTTGTGAAAGCCCTAAATCTCATTCTGTTTTTCGTACAAATATTGTGTGTTGAATGGAAATGAGCAAACGGTAAAGTCTCCCTGTGTTTCACAGAAAAAAATACTATGGTTTTGAATTGGTGTGAAGGTGAGTAAATGTTAACGGGATTTTAACGCTCGTTCGAGATTTTTATTAACTTTGAGTTCACAATGTCTGATTCGGTTGTTTTAGCTCTTAACATGCCATTTCAAGCATTCTGACTTCTTTACACTGTTGAACGTGCTGGCTTCTCATGCTTAACATGGTCAACTTGTTAAAAACCAAGTTGGACGTATGATGTAGTATTTCTGTGCTTGATACACTCCCCCAGTACTCCAACTTGTTCCAGAAAGTTTTTTCTATCGGATCCCCTGTTTCGTAACAGGGATCCTACTCTTTTTATTGGGCAATTCTCCAGGAAAAGCAAGGCCACGGCAAGGCGAAAGAAATAGCCCGCCCACGTGCCAAACAATGAGCGATAGGAAGACCCGCTTATCAAGATTGGCTGCGCTGTGGGCCTGCAGCTTGTTACTCTTGCAATAGTGAGAGAAGTTGTGTGTTTGTTTGTTCACGGTGGATATAACGCTGGATTTGGAGATCGTTTGAAACTGATAGATGGCGCGGTCCCAGTGCTAAAAGATGCCGGACATGAACTGCACGCGGTAAGTCAAACTAGGTCATATGTCTGTGTTTTGTTGGCATTCGGCGTGTACGTGCATAATGCACAAAACACGAAGGGATTAATTCGATGATGTATTGTGTGCTCGTGCTGTAGTTCCGTCCCCCTGCCTGCCTCCAACAGCTCGTCTTTTTCCGGAAATAATCGTACAGCTGTATCTCTCTTTAAAAATGTGATCAAACTAAATACTCTTCGAAGATACGACGTATGCAATACTACTCTATAGGTACTCAAGATTAATATGAGATTGGCAGAAACTGCGTGTGTTACCCGATCTTTAAACACACATATAAATTTGGTCATTCCCTGACTTTGTTGGAACACAGTAAACCTGCAAAATGAAATCAGGACAACTACACGTCATACTAAATATGTCAAATTGCCTTTAAGAAAAGTAAGAGTACATTCAGGAAAGTTTAGTAGATTACAAAAAAAACATTTTCATCTTTTAGACTGAAGGCACTGCGTGGTGCATCCATATGTCCCCATACTACTATCCTATTACTTCAGGGTGGTCATACGTGCCAATTTTCCCAGACAAGTCCTGGCCAGGAGTTCGGGTGCATCCTCATCGAGGTTTATTATTTGAGGGTTTGTTTCAGAAAAGCAACCGTTATATTTCAAGGTAAGAATGAAACTGCAATGATTATACGTCTTAAGAGATTGTTTTTAAACTAACAACTGAGAACCTCAGTGACGTATGCGGTGGAGAAACGTGACCCGAAATCCTGGCCAGGACATGTCCGGGAAAATTGGCACGGATGGTCACACTACATTACTCACTTGATATTGTACACGCCAGATCTGAGCGAGCAGCGGTCAGGAAACTGGCTGAGCTTTTTGGAGAGAGCCTTAAGATTTTTCTTAGTCTCCTGAAGTCCTTTATCCTGTTCATGGTCCGTGGAGGCAGAAAGAGGCAGACCATCCCTCACTCTCACCACAGACGCAAACAGGACAACAGACATTTTACACTAAACACAGTGGACACCTGAAGAAAGAAGACAAACATTTGACTTACAGCACATATAATACAACTACAACAGAATATCGTATATGATATAGCAACAGAATAAATATAAACGAACTGGATAAGACGATGCATTATTGTATACAACATTGTGGAAAACTTGGACAGCCCTTTCGATTTAAAGTGTACTTAAAAGTCAGAAACTAAAATAAATTCTATTACATTCGACTCCATACAGAGTGATGAACTGATGATATTCTCCTGGTAAAGCTAAGCTAACAACATTAGCACGTTTGTTGACAGCTGCTAGCTATCAGATCGGTTGAAGGTCTCATGCTCAGATTAAAAACAGAACCTAGTTATACAGGTTTATTTGACTCTTTTAAATTAAAATGAATAAAAGCACACATTGCGTTTATGAGCACTGTAATTACGTGGAGTGGACAGATTTTGCTATAGCAAAGCAGTTAAGTTAGCTTTGTTTGTAGGACTATTGCTGCATGCATCCTCACTTTCGGATGTAATTTACATACCTACTGACAACAGTTCCTTTAAAACATTAAGACATCATCCTCCTTTTCGTGTTATATTGTTAATATACTGTTATTGTCGATGAGCTCTTCCCGCAGGTCTCATCATGGTTTCGCTAACGTTCGACACAACTTCGGCTCAGTTCGTCCAGTCTTCGGATGATTTCGGTTGAGTTTCGCTGTTGTTCGGCTCTGAGGTGGTCTGTGTGACGTAACTTTCGGAAATGGATTATGGGTTTACTGCGCAGAAGCCAATAGCTGTGTCTCGTTTCGTAAGGCTGTGTCCTTGTGTCCTCCATAGGTATCATCCTCTAAAGGATGCGGTATAGGGAGGATTCTCAATTTAGAATTAAACGAGACGTCCTTCGTAGGACATACTGGCAGAAAAGGAAACAGAGAGTACCACGTTGCTATGACAACAAGTTGCACTAGCACACCTGTCAAATTAATTAAAATGATTTCTACATGATTTAAGAGGTAAAAAGTTGGTTACTTTCTACCCTAAACAATGCCAAAAGAGTTAAACAAATGTACAATTTTTGCCTTACTCTTTCAAAACGTTTAAAAATCACTAAACACTTGTAAACCTATTTACTACATATGCCTGCTAAGATTAAAAAACGTGACACAAATTGTAAACTGTTAACATTTAAACACCACATATTTGATTGAATGTGCAGCTGCAACAGCTATTCAAATAACAGACGTTGGCCGACGCAAAGAATTGTGGGTTATCTCTAGCAACGAAGGATACAGCTCATGTATCCTCAGAATTTCTGTTAAAGAAGGTCGAATTTGAAGGGTGCCTCCGGAGAGTCCTACCTGATTTTATGAAACGAGACAGCCTCGATGACGTAGCAGCCTTCGAATGAGACATCTGGAGGACGCAGCCTTACGAAATGAGACACAGCCACTGTATACCAGGGGTCTTCAACCGGGAGTCCGCGGTGGAAATGCAAGGGGTCCGCTAATTACGGTTTACTCACAAGCAACTTTTTGTTAAAAAATAAAGCATGGGTACAGAAACATTACAACCACTGTTCTCTTTAAGCCGCGCGGACTCATTGAAGCTCCCGCGCATTGCAATTTTAACCTGCGTGCATGCAGACAAAAACATCCATTCAGGCAGCGGGAGAAAGCAATGGAAGAAACGTTACATCTGCATCATAAAAACCGGTAGGGTTAGAATCAGTGCATTCTCCGTCTCCCTTCCGATAAAAGTACGCATGAAAGGAGTTGCGTGCAAATAAAGTGCATTCTCATATGTTTCTGAACTTCTGTTCAAATGTGTTAAAGCTGTAAAGTGCTAATTTGACATGAAAATGAAAATGGTTGATGCTGCAAATCCCTTAAAATAATCAAGAAATTTATAAAAACAAAAAGAATACACAGAAAAGTTTTTAGCCTATGTGCAACAATAACATAATAGTGCTAATGTAATGTCCTAACAGAATATTGCTATGACAATAGGGTTGTTTCTATTTAAATAGCTCAGTTTACACATTTAGTATAAGGGGGTCCCTGCTACATTCATCTCTCATCTAAGGGGTCCTTGCCCCGAAAAACGTTGAAGACACCTGCTGTATACAGTAGCCTGCCCTACACACATATACATCATGGGAATTATTATGGGATTTTTAACACCGCATTATTGTGGGCTTTTTAACACCGCTGTGAGGTTAGTATCCTTCGGAATGCATAATACAAAATAAATTAAAACTTTTGTATTTTAGCATCTTCAATGTAGTCACTATTTGTGCAAAAAAACGAACTCTTTGCACTTTATGAATCTGTTTTACAAAGTTTTAAAGACTTCCATTTATTCTGGCCTAATTCATCAATTTAATAACATTGAAAAGTTTTTTAATATAATAAATTAAACATATAGCCTACCTTCAGATCAAAAGGTTTTGACAACCATGAGAAAGTTAAAGACGTTTTGTAAGGTTTTACATATTGTACAATACTGTTAAATACATTGGAAAATATAGGTATCACATGTGTGTATCATTGCATAATTCGCACAAAAAAAAACATTTAAACAGAAACTCAAAGTACACAAACACTGACTTGCATTTTATAATTCTGTCTGTGTCAAGCACAAGAATATGTTGAATCACCATGATCCTTGACCTTGAAAATGGATTGTTCAGCTTCCCCCATAACTGTTTTAATGTTCAACAAGGATGAAACCAAGAGGTGTTCAGCTTAAAGTGACCTCCTGAAACCACTTTCACAGCACCACGAGCCATGCATGAATGACTGACATCCACTACAGACAGGCAGTGTCCAGCTAAGTTTTTAATGCGTGTCAATATGTCAGGAGACATGCTGTCACTCATACTGACAGGATGTGGAGGTATATAATGATCGACCTGAGCTTTGATCAAATCTCTTGAGCAACATACAAAAGAATAAAACATCTAACAATAGGTTTAATATGGGATATACAGTAGATAGATATTGTTCCTCCAAATGGTTGTTTACCCCTTAAGAATTTGTAATATAAATTTTATGGACGATTAAAACTAACAGTAGCATTATGCATTTCGAAGGATGTAACCTCACAGCGGTGTTAAAAAGCACAGACCCAGGACTACTCTAACCAAATCCAATTAAATGTGCAAAATTACCAATTTTGTTTTTGTTATTGCTGAGAAAACATACTGTACATTTTTCCGCTCCTGCTGACATGTCTATGAAACAATGGGGAAAATGAGTTAGTATGGATTTTGTGGCAAGTGCCGCACATCATTTTGATTACTGCTTTCAGAGCGAGAGCGGAGAAAAATCATTATTCCTACAGAAAAGATAATGGGGGTGTATTTACACCATTGACTGCTGGTACTGAGTTTGTTTCAGTTGCTTTATTATTTTCTTGCTGGTGCTATTAATTTTATAGCCGCAGGCAGGAAGGACTGTGCTGAACCAATGGCTCTGAACAGCAAGACTGGAGCAAAGTCTCAAAGCCTCTGGGCACATACCTCTACCTCTAAAGATCGTTCAGAATATGTTCCGTGACATTTGGCATAAACGATTTGGAAAAGTGTCTAGGCTAATGTTACACAACCAAACATCTACACATATGAATAACTTACTCTTAGGCATTTAAAAGGCCAGCAGTTTAATTGTCCAAAAAATTACTAATCCCTTGCATTTTCAATCTGAAGCAGAACACCTGTCTTTAAAGATTTGCTCATTTTTAGATTATGACAGGATGAGAATTATTATACAGAAACTTTTAAGAAAGGCATGATCAAATGACACTTTAGTGTTTGGTGCCACAGATTTATCAAAACATTTTATTTGTTGAGCTCTTCTTGTACCTACTTTGACAGCATAGTTGTTAAAAGAGAGCCGGGGAAGACTAATTTTCTTCTACGTTTTAATAGCGTTGATTTATCGCTGTACTTCTGGAACATCGTTTCTCCATATTTTGTCATTTTTATTTTTTGCCATAAATCCTTACTATTAGTCACCCTTTGTGTTTGTCACTGGGTTTTGCAAATATCCAACCAATAAAAAGTATGAACAAGTGCTTGTCAACTTTGACAACACTGTATTTAATCATTCAAAAAGTACAGTGTTTTTTACATGTTCTGATAAACTGCATATTTTAACATCCGAGGTTTTGGCAGGACAGCGATAATATCCTTCCCATTTTTACTGTGATCATTTCTCCCAGTCTAAAAAAGTTCAAAATTAACTGTATATCTCAAATGTACAATCTCCAAACTTCTATCCTCTGCAGGCTTTCTAACAACATAATCTTTTTTTAAATTCGAAATATTGGGTAAAATCTGTTAAATCTTTATTATAAGTGTGTTTTGCCTGGAAAGAAAAGTTGGAAGTTTAAGTTTATTTAAAATTATAGGGCTATATGTGGACTTACTGCAGAGAATTGTTTACCAGGGCCAAATGGAAAACAAATTAGCTGTCTGCAGGGCACACAAAGTCAGCAAACTAGCCCACATTCGTCCCTTGGTATTGAAGAGCAACAGAGCTTTGTGCAATATGTGCTGAAAATGCTTAACTAGATTTTAACATTTGCTAAAGTAAATGTAAGTGCTGCTTGCCTTTGCAAAACTCGAACTACTATGTTGCCAAAGCTTTCAGCATTTACCATTAGATTGTTGCTTATTGGCAATCCTATAGATATATCTATATAATAAATAATATATACGTTTTTTACCATGATTAAACATTTTACTCATTCTATTCTATCTGGGCATGCTAATAAATATTACAGCCCCACCAACATTTCATGGAAAAGAAGCTGACTACAAGAAATCCAACATTCATGCATTACAAAAGTAATTTCGTCATTGTCAATCCATTCTGTTTTCATTACATTAAAAGTGTACATGGAATGATGTTTTTTAGGGGGGGAAATGTATGCCTTTTATTTTGCATTGTATTCACCAATGCAACTGTACATATGGCTGGGCACAAAAAATGACAAATGCGACAATGACTTCTTGGCATTATTGTGTTAGCCCTCACATTCTCCAAACCTTTGGGATAAGACAAAGCAGAATGTTCTACAACACAATAATTTGATGGAACCAGATGAAGGCATACGACCATTGGCAAGCATTGCAGTAAACGCCAATGAACGAATGAGCTATGTCTCTACAGCACTGGCAGGCAGCAAAAAAAGTTTTCATTTAATCATTTTGGACCATAGTTGACATGTCCATCAATTCTATACAGGCTGCCTGTCCGTCTCCCTCTTTTAAGATCGGCTTTGTGATATGAATTCAATGCCACTTTACCCTTATAGACACAATTTTGAACTTGACTCCATTATCTTGAATATAACTGACATCTACACCTCCTTGGCTCATCATGTTTTATTCAATACTTCTCGTCAGAAATTTTGCAAGGAAATTTAAACCGAATTCCGGTTCTGTGATTTTTTCTGTTCCGTCTCTCGAAGACACATGTAAACAATTCATAATTCGACGACATGAATAGTGAACACCCAAATGGAATGCAAATTACCACGCGCGGTCGCTCTCCTCAATTGGGTTTTGCTTTCCCTGAGAACCTTATTCATAATGAAACGAACCAAGCCTCTGAATTATACAACAAAAGTTAAGCTACAAGAGCATTAAATATGTATACTGCCTCGAGCAGGGAGTTTTTCCGCACAGGGTAGTTCAGTTGCCACCGAGATCGGTAAGGGTAGCGCTATCAGTACGAGAGCCAGCACCTGGCGGACAGCGAGTAAAACAGAACATCCAGCAATGTATCAACCAGTAAGAACTGTGAAATCAGCATCGCTCAACAAGGCTTAAATAAGTCATCTCCCTCCAGCATGAACCAAGATACTAAATCTATCCTATAATGACCTATGGCTCCCATTATCACCTACAGTTTCCATTTGCATGCATATATGAGGAAATGTTCATGTGTATTAGAGATACAGAGTGGCAATGTAAATCAGAAAGAGTGGGAAGTTATAGACTCAGCTGTACAGTACAAATCACATCATAATCTTTGACATAAGCAAAATGTTAATTTACAGTAGGCCAACGTGAATGGACAAAACCGCCAGACATTTTTGGAAACATTCTTTCTGTGGCATTTTCTAGTTTTTCATGTCATTTTATTCTTTCACCATCGACAATGAATTTTAGTACAGTAAAAATAAAAACTTGAATACATGTCCTTGTATTTGCTTTGTTGTCTTTTGGCCCTAGCGTATCCCCAAAAATATTGTCAAAGACGCACTGCACGGTTTGGACAACAGTTATCCAAACATATAAGGCCACAAAGTTGAGCTACAACTTTCTTCAAAACAAAAGCCATGATGTCATACAACAAAAATATTTGCAGATACGATTGTACACATTATTCCTCTTCACTGGAATGGGAGTAACGGCCCACCAGACACATGTACGGGACCCTGGGGAACGAGGGCCCAGTATTGCATAGATTTCAGGTGTAGATTTCAGCAACTGAAGTCACAGTATTTGGGAACAGTTTCACAAAACATCAGAAGAAATAAAAAATAAAATGAAAAGTAAAGTCCGAAGTGGTCTGACGGTTGTACATTACAAACATAAGGGCACAGCTTTATAAAAAATAGCCTTTAGCTGAGGTTTCAAGTCTGTGGCATCAGTGCTGGGATGTCCCTGCCCAAGACACAGTGCAATGATAGGCTCCTCCCATGTACAGGACCACGCCCCCACGGTTAGAGCTCCTCCTTCCGTTTTCCCACTTTCTCCTGGTCCCGGCCCCTGAGCTGTCTCATGAAACCTATGAAACCAGCTTCCTGCAATGCGTAAACATAAGACAATATGAGAATTTTTTTTACTTTTTGTTACACAAAAAGTATTTGGACAATTTTATCTAATAAAATGCCATAAACAAGGTTGGGATAGTTCTAAACTGTTGCCACAGGCTGTTTCTTATTCAGCGTGTTAAAGATGAAAATATTTTTTTCAGTTATTTTAAAAACAAACAGTGTTTATTATTACTACTATATTAAAGCAATAAGGATTTTATAACAGCTAAAGGGCGTTGTTAGGCACGACAGGAAGTGGATAATGTGTATGTGTATAAAAAGGTAATTTCATATGCGTGCGTATCAAGTTTTAATAAAATAAAACACAGCAAATAATGATACTTAGGCAATGTAATGCGGTCAGCAGTTATAAATGGGGGTATTTTATAATGGCTTAGAATGCGGCTCAACCAATCAGAAACGAGGACCAGAACTGACCGTTTTATAATGTGATTTATTAAAAAGGAAATTATGTGTAACGCATAACAGTGACTGTAAAATATGTATTTTAGGTACAGTTTTGGCATTTGGACTGGGGTCACTAGGCTAGTTTTGGTTGGCCATTGTTGTGCTGGTTTTCTTATGCAGATCTGGCAACCCTGACAATAATTTTCATACATTTTAAGTGGAGTTCACCAAAGAGTGCCATTGTTTTAAATACACATCACTTGTGTAAAAGAACAACACTTACCCCTCTTTCCCCATTGTATTTCTCACTGAATTTGCCATAGTTGTAATAGCTGAATGTAGGGTAGCCCTCAACACCTTCCTGTTTACACAACTCATGATTCTGTCCCTTTGTGCAGTCGACCGCAGCATACGCAATCTGGAAAAACATAACAATGATTATTAATATTAACGCAAAAAAGACTGGAATAGAGCTGGAATAGACCAACACCCTCAATAAAATGTTCTGTGACTGGTAAAGTACATGTAATACTATTGTAATCCTGTGGGCCATCCCTTACAGAAAAGACACACGAAATTCACATTTGCAAAAAACACATGTGATCACATGTGAAATGTGTGTTTTTGGAACATTTTGGTGTGAATTCCATGTGAATTCCCACGTGAAACCCATGGGATAACATGTAAAAACCCATGGGATAACATATGCGACATGTCTCCACATGTGATCACATGTTGTTCACGTCACCACATGTTGCACATGTCATCCCATGGGTTTTTACATGTTATCCCATGGGTTTCACGTGGGAATTCACATGGAATTCACACCAAAATGTTCCAAAAACACACATTTCACATGTGATCACACGTGTTTTTTTGCACATGTTAAACACATGTTGTATACATGTGATCACATGCGAAAAACATGTAAAAAACATGTGAAATTCATGTGTCTTTTCTGTAAGGAATGGTACTGAATGATCATACATCATAGTATTTCATCACATTGTACTTCAAGATACTCCAGAGAATGGCATTACCATGGTAACACATTAGTATTTTTGTATTTGTCTGTTAGTGTATCCACCCATCCATTTGGAACTTAAAAATAAAATGCTAAACAAAAAGATAAAACTCTGTGAGCTCTGGATTGTAGGATGTAGCTTGTGTGGTAAAGAATTATGCTGCATGTCTGATCAAAGTTATGTTGTTTACGCTTCTAAATCCCTTAAGACCCACTGAGACAGCCAAACTCTGGGGAAAATTTAGACATCAGAGAAAATGCTGCATACTTGACAAGCATATTCAAACAAACCAACTACATTAATACACACTGTTTAGTAAGGGATTAACTGAACCCCGCTTTGAATCTCTAAGGCCGTGTTCAGACTTTGTCAACTTTTTCTTGTCAAAAAAGAAGTCAAGTCTGAACACGGCCTAATGGACTAATTTATAGACACTTCATACACTGGTCAATAGTCCATAAGACTGCATGGCAGTGCATTTTAATCTTCTTGATGACCATTGGCTTACGAATACATTTTTTTCTGATATGGCAAAAACGATAAAACTGTAATGGCATCAACATTTAAAAAACCAAAAGATATTTTTTTCCTTTTGAAGTTGAAATTTTAACGTGCGAGAACGTAACTGTGAAATCTAACAGCACAGCTGCTTTGACACTGATGGAGCCGATTCGCTCTCATCTCTCACGTCCCCAAATTTAGCAGCTTTTTCCAGGGTAATGAAAAATGAGTAATACATTCCTGTCGAAAAAAGCCATTCAAAGCAGGGTAAGAAAAAATATAGCAAACAAGCCAATATAAAAACAAGAGCAGAGATTTATTTCCAGGATATCTCAGGACGGCAGTTAGTGAAACATAAACAAACGAACCATAAACGTCTCTTGACGAATAGCACATTTCTGTCATTTTGCTCCGCTGAAAAAAGTGTAGCTGTGTATTTTAGTCCTGTGGACCTGTGTTCATTGCAGTTTATCACTCAAAGGTGAAATCAAAGTGCCCTGCCTGCAGAGCTACACAATATTTATCTTTATGGCAGGCGTGTTTGACAATCACATTGCAGCGTTTTTGCTGTTCTAATGACATAAATCCATCTAGTAAAAAAAACGATGCTGCATTGTGCCGAAATCACTCGAAGTTCTGATGTTCAATGATTTTAGCAATAAAAAAAATGTGTGAATAAATCTGTAACCTACATTTTACACAGAAATCCACTGAAATGTTAAATATATATATACATTTTAGGGATGTCACTTGCGATTAATTGTATCCAGAATAAAAGATTGCGTTTACATAATATATGTCTGTGTACTGTGCAAATTATTTTTGCATTTATATACACAAACACATACATGTATACACAGTATACCTGTATATACACAGTATACCTGTATATATTTAGGAAATATTTTGATGCATTTATTTATATTCACCAATTACTGAAATTCTATATAAACATTTATTAAGTTGATATTTTTCTTAAATACATGCTTGTATGTGTATGTGTTTGTACTGTGAATATTAATTTTGTATTCACACAGACATATGTAAACACAAACTTTTATTTTGGATGGGATTAAATGCGATTAATCTTTTGACATCTCTAATAAATTCAGAATAAACATTATATTAGTTATGCAAAATTATTTAGAAGCAATAAAATCGGATCTTCCAAGATTACAGGCTTCCCCTGGAGGCTGATTTGAATGTTCCCATTATTATTCAGTCTTGCCATTGACAGGAGAAAATGGAGAGGAAAGATGGTGTTTACTCAAAGGTTGCCGGCCAATTCTAGTATTGATCCTCATCTGCTTGTAGTGGAAAACCCTCCCGACACTTGACTGATCTCACTATAACCTCACCAATAAGTAGATGTAAGCAACATAAGACACGTGGCCTGTGATTTTGTGCTTACAGAGGGCGGTTTATGAGATGAATGAGGTCAAAAAGTCATTCAGAAAGGTACCTTAGATCTTTTCAGAGACGTTAATAACCAGCCTTGCAAAGAAAGAAGCCGGGTCAATACAAACAGGAAATTAAACAATCCATGAACTCATGAATATTACAGAAGAAACTAAAAACGTTTTTTTTTTTGCATTTCGTGGCATTAACAACTAAAAACAACTACACACACACCACTGGTTTTATTTTTACAATCAGACAACTTGAATTTAATTGGGCTGATACAAAATAGCATGTTTTTTTCCCCTACAAAAACAATGTGCTAATCGTAGGACAGATAAAAGTGAAGAAATGTTCTCTACCCTGAAGATCACTGACCATGTTTACCAATGCATGTAGGGAAAGGAAATGAGCGATTATGAAACACAGAAAGACATAACAACATGTTAAATGGAACCAGATCCACAAACCTTCCTTCCAACATAAACAAAACTTAACTTTGAAGGTATTCATTGTTTGAGTGTCACAGTCACAATCATTTGCAGATTTGGGTCGGAGATGAGGGCATGGACAAGATCAGTCCTATGCACCATTCTGTAGAATTCCTTTGATGTACAAGTCCTCAAAACTCAAAGGCTTTGTTAAATAGAAAAAATGTAATCTTTCTGTCTATCAGACTCAAATGAATTTAGTCGTTTATAGTCTGAACAACAAAAATAGATTTTTACAAACATGCATCAGACCGCATTTGTACATGAATTGAAATGCGAATTAGGATGTTTGTATTTCATGATTTACAAAATGCAACGCATATGTAACAGTAAATGCACAATACTGTCTAAAGCTGTGTCTGAATTGACTCAGAGATGGAAAGCCATGGTTGACAAAGCAAAGTTTAAAATGTGTTTTAAAGTTTTAAATGTGACCCTGTTTGTGAAAAACATATAAATGTCTCTAATCTAAATCTAATTATGAGAAGACAAGCATCAATATTTTAACCATTAATTTCACTATGATAAGCTGGGTTTTTACAGACTCACGAATAGTTGAAGGAACAAATAGGACATCCTCTTCATACAGTGATTAACGCTGTTGTGTAAAGTGTTAACGCACGCACGCACGCACGCACGCACGCACACACACACACACACACACACACACGGCCCCCAAGCGGACCGCAAAGTACCACCCAAAAATCCCAAATGAAATATGCGGCCCTGTTTTGGCCCGTCTGCATATAGCTGTTACTCAAACTTGATCAATTTAAAACACTTTGAAGTAAAAAACAAAACAAAAACAAGTTACACTCTAATGACTTTCTATGATTGATCATTGCGGTCATTTCTGAGTACTTGAGCACATCATTGGCACAGCGCAAAACCATACAGCTCGCAGAACTTCTAAGCACTTAAGAGATTATACATGTAGAAAATTACAAATGTGGAAAAATAACTATGAATTAAATGTCTCATTGTTTGGGAAACCAGCAGATGGAGCTTTCTGAACAGAGATTTTATTCTTCTAACAAACAATATCTGTTTTTGATAATATCTTTAGGGGCGTTAGCAAGAAATCCAGGACAAAGAGAACCTGGACGCATTGCAATCTTGGCAAAGTATATGTCCAAATGCTATTCATCTGAATAATGATTATGCGTAAGTTTAAAATAACGAGCAATTGAGAGATTAAAGAAAGCTGACGTCGTGCCTGATGAATTTGAGGCATTTGCAAACAACAATTCAACATCTCTGTCTTATGGCCAGTGATAAATGTCTGTACTTAAAGAAGCCAAATGAAATGTTTTCACGAGGACTCTGAGGATTCAGAAGAGTGCCAGCTACTTTCAAAGGGATTTTAGAAAAAGAAGACGACTTGGAGGAAAAAATGTCAGTTTGTAGACATGTGAGAGGGACTGACGGATGAATGTCATGTTACTCTGGAGGAAGAACGTGTTAGAAGTACAGCGTGAAAAAGTGTGAATGCGAAATGTGTGAATTTGAAAGTTAAAGGCATACTTCACCAAACTGAAAAGGCTGGCGTTATTTACACATGCTTGTAGTTTCAACCCTGTTTGGTTTTATCTATGATTTTTAAAAGAATTCTTCACACTGATCTTTTCCGTATGACGACAGCTCACATTAAACCTCAAGCTCCAAAAAAAGCACCATAAATATAGCCTTTGGTGTCTGACAGCTCACATTTACGCTGAACTATCGCTGTGCAAAAGATCAATGTGAAGATTCTTTAAAAATTCCTTTTGTGTGCAAATGATGACAGATTACTTCTCCAACTGACAAAATCACAGTCAAAGCAGTATAATCTGGAAAAACTAGAGCGAGTCAAAGTTTGAATCAAGGTCAACAGCACCGAAATGCACAAAGCCGATGACACCGAAAACCTTGAGAGCATTCCGGAGAGGAAAAGTGATTCAATTCTAGGATGTCTGAAAACCCTCTGAATATGTGAGAGAAAGCATTGCACAATCTATTTTTTGGGTCACAACCCGCCGGTTGAGAATCACTGATAAGGACAAGTTGAAAATCTATTTAATGGGGATGAACCTCACCTTGCGGTCCTCTTTGAAGACCTCGGCTGCTGTTGTAAAATGAGGGACGGCGTTCTTGCAGTGCGGGCACCCTGCGGAATAGAGCAATATGTTAGTATTCACAGAGAGGTCTCACCTTATAATTCTGAGAACAAAAGGCAGGAGGTGATATATCACAGAATAAATAACTGGACAAATATAGAGATGAGTACAAACAGAGAGTGATTGCATACTATAAAAATAACAGTAACTTCCTACAAACAAACACATGCATAATAATCCATCACGGTCTCTTTACAGCAGGTATGAAAAGCTTAGCGATGACAACATTCAGCTTTTCAGCGCATCAAAAGTAGCTTTCTTCTTTTCATTGACAGCCCAACGGAGGCTATCCTGAAGCAATGTATGTCTATCAAACTTCCTGCAGATCACAACTCCTAAACTTTTACTTTCAACACGCTCTTACGAATCGCCTTTGATGCTGAAGGTGTTACTCTTATGAATTATGCATGAATTATGGTGCTAAATGCTTCAAATGAACGTCTTCTATTAAAATAAACAGCTAAAAACCTGCCAAATGCTACACGGCCAAATCACACTGGTTTTGTTTATCGCGCCGGTTTTGTCACGCAATCTTATTTGCACGCATTTGTACTACTGTATGCTTTGAAACGTTATTCAAGAAAGTGGTGACTTTTAATGACAGTTAATGGCACTGTACTATTGTACAACCCAGCAAACAAAAGCCTGTTTGTGTGGGGAACAAGACATCTAATTTAAGTAGCACGAGGGTCATTATAAATAATTGCGCATGAAGTTGTCTACCCTCCTTTTTGCCTCACGTCGCTATTGTATACGCTAAGGCTAGGATGGACGCCAAACCTGTGCAAAGTTGATACGAGTCGGTCTCGGCGGCCGGTCAGATACTCCGATTAAAAACTTCAAGTGTGGCCAATAGTTGTTCTTATAATAACACATCATTTAAACATTAAAGGGACAGTTCACCCAAAAAATAACAATTATGTCATCATTGACTCACCTTCGAGTTGTTCCAAATCTGTATAAACTTCTTTGTTCTGATGAACTCAGAGAAAGATATTTGGAACAATGATGTAACCAAATAGTTCTTGGCCACCATTGACAGCCATAGTAGGAAAAATTACAACGGTAGTCAAATGTTTGCTTTCCTACATCCTTTAAAATATCTTCTTTTGTGTTCAACAGAAGAGAGAAATTTATAACACATTTTTCTTACTATGGTAGTCAATGGCGGCCAAGAACTGTTTGATTACAAGCATTCTTACAAATATCTTCGTGTTCATCAGAGCAAAAATATTTACACAATTTACTCACTTGAGGGTGAATAAATGAAGACAGAACTTTCATATTTGGGTGAACTGTTCCTTTAAGCGCTGGCCAGAACGTTGAGCTGAGAAATTGAGGAACTCAGTAGGGAGGGAGGAGATCTCTTTAAAACTGCTCTGGAGTTGTTCTGATGTGACACGGACATGAGAGATTGGAGGTTTGGGAGAACTAAAGCCCTTGAGTCTGCTCATCCTCTGAAAAGAACACCTTGTTTCGACTATCTCGCTCGCTCTTGAACGGGTATCACTGTTATCAGGACGGCTAGGTGATATTTAAAACTTAGATTGTACAAATGTAAAGACCTGCCCTATTATTAACTAGAAATTTGCTTTTAAAATGACGAAAGTCGCTCGTTCCTGGTAATAGAACAGCGCTTTCAACAGAATAAAACAATGCTAATGGAATAATCCGAAAACTGTAAAAATAGCACAGTTCACTGCTAATAAACTATAATTTTGGTGTTTTGTTCAAGAGTTTTCACAGAAATTCTGTTTTGTAACATTTCTGATTTGTTATAAAGCTAAAAAGACTTTGTAACTGAGAGTAAAGGAGGCCAGCAGAGATGGACTGTGACACAATGAGACCTAACAGCAAATAATTACAGTGGGAATATGCTGCAATCACATTATATCTTTAGCTCATATGCATCTTTTGTGTGAATTTCGCAAAAAGGCCATAAAAACAAAAAATAAAAGACTGAGTGTAGTTTAACACAAACATACACAGAAGAGTTTATTCACGATTTAAAGAGATAGTTCCCCCGAAAATGATAATTCTGTCATCTTTTACTCACCCTCTTGTCACTTCAAACCTGTATGACGTTTTTTTGCAGACCACAAAAGATATTTTGAAGAATGTTGGTAATCGAACAATGGCGGTTCCGATTGACTTGCATTGGTTTTGTGTGCACACAATAAAAGTGAATGGGTGCCGCCGTTGTTCGGTTAACAGCATTCTTCAAAATATCTTCTTTTGTGTTCTGCAGAAGAAAGTCATACAGGTTTGGAATGACATAAGGGTGAGTAAAAGATGAAATAAATGGTGAATTATCTCCATTTTAAATATCATGTAGTATAAAAATACAAGCGTGATATATAAATACTTAAAGATTTGAGTTTCACATCATGTTAATGAGATTATATGTATTCCGATCATGGGAGCTTAATAGACGTCGCTTTGTAACAATTAACGTTGTGTGAACACACAGCAGTCTTCACGTTAGTGTGATCACACACATTTCCTCAAAGACAAATAACAGACAGAGGGAGAATAGAGCGTGACAAAACCAGAGGCGTTTGAGCATCCATTTGGACGGCTACACACGAATAAGCTTTGAAGCCTCCATCAAGATGCTGAGAACACTGTTTGACTTCACAAGGGGAACGGCGACCTGTCAGTAATTCATCTTACTTTGGTTCTTTCAGCTGTACACAATGCAAATGGCTTTTACAAGTGCAAAAAGATGCAGAGATTGAGACAAAGTGGCCAATATCAAATCAAAGAAGCCTGTTGTGATGATTTTTAACACTGGAGAATGTCACATGCAAAGCAGCAGATAGCCATTAACTTTCCAGTGCTTTAAATGATTTATAACAATTATGAATGGTCTAGGAACTAAAATTCTGAACCATATGTCTGTAATATCAGAAGCCTATAGATGCCAGAATGTGTGAATGACTCAAACTACAAGTGCAGTATTGTCTAAAACAGTTTTCTTTTAAATGACGGCTTACATGGAGCGTAGAACATGACCAGGGCGTGTTTCTTCTTTTTCAGAATTTCCCTGAAATCTTCAGCTGCCAGGTGGCTCACGCTGGATGGCGTCTCCTCCCACGATTTCTCTGGAGGCGGTGGGGCCTGGGGACTGAGACAGAGAGAAAAGGGATCGAACAGGTAAACTCAAGAGTCTGAGGTCTTTAAAACGATCAAGTCAGGTCATTATGTAATATTGATACAAATTGACCACAGGAATATCCTGAAAAAACAATAAATAAATAAAACAGACAAATACAACAGGTTTCCAGCGCTTTGCGCTCGAACCCTAATTAGGCTTACAACCTTGAGTTCAATCAACTTTTAATTTTACAGCTACAAAAAAAGTGCAGACACATGAGCAACAGCCAAGCGGCTTCTGAACAAAAAATGATGCTACTTTACGTCAGTTCCTACAAGTTCACACAAATACCTGTTATCTTAATTGAACCGTATCTTTATTTATTTATATTCAGTACTTTTTTTTAAATCAAACTTGTTTTTGTGAGTATTTTGTGGTTGGGAACAAACAAATGCCTACTGGTTTGACATTTTGCTATCTGAAGCGATTACACTCCTACAATTGTGTAAGTGACCTTTTAAAAGGGTCATATGGCGCGAACACATGTTTTTCGGTGTCTTGTATTATCATGTATTAGACACGTAAAATTGCAAAAATGTAAGTGTCGGAACAAAAGATGCATTCTATCTAAAAGCAAATGCTCACCCAGACCTGCCTGAAAAGCCTCGTGTAACCACACCCCCACAAATCCACGTCAGTTCATGGTATGATTTGACTAAGACCGCCCAAATGTATACGCAAGTAAGGTGGGCGTACCTGTCAGTACAATTGCTTTGGAACCAAATGCTTTGTGGTTTAATGTTCCAAATATGGTAAGAGGCGTTACATTTCCATCACACGCTTGCAGTACTTGACCAATCACTACGCACTGGTTAACTGGCCAATCATAGCACACCTCACTTTTCAGAGCAATGAGCTTTGTTAAAAATCTGCGCGTTTCAGAGAGGCGGGGCAAAGAGGAGATACAAACATGCACGGTATGTGGAAAATACAGCGTTTTTAACCTTAAATCGTGTATACACAGTGCATTACATCTAAAACAAACGATAATATTAGTTTTAGCCGTGTCATATGACCCCTTTAAAACAAATAGACTTTAGATTCTAGGGATCAACCGCATTTGATGCCATTGGAAAATGCAGATAAACATCTGTAACCATACCGTACATTTTATAGATGGTTTCATCGGACACATGTGCCTGGCCCTCACATTTTAGTAAATATTTTATTATATCTTTTCATGTGTCAACACTGAAGAAATGACACTTTGCTACAATGTAAAGTAGTGAGTGTACAGCTTGTTTAACAGTGTTGTGGCTGTGTGAGTTATTTTGAGGGGACAGCAAATTTACACTGTTAAACAAGCTGTACACTCACTACTTTACATTGTAGCAAAGTGTCATTTCTTCAGTGTTGACACATGAAAAGATATAATAAAATATGTATATGTATATATGAAGGCAAAAGCATCTACCTATACATACATCTATGACATGAGTGAAAAAACAATTAAAATTCCGATTGGATTAAACATAAAGGGATAGTTCACCCAAAAATGAAAATTCTGTCATCATCAACATTTTGTCATTTCAAACCTGTATGACTTTCTTCTGCAGAATACAAAAGATATTTTGAGGAATGTTGGTAAACAAAACTCTTGCTCCCCATTGACTTGCATTGGTTTTGTGTCCGTACAATAAAAGTCAACAGGGACCTGCGTTTTTTGGTTACCAACGTTTCTAAAAATATCTTCTTTTGTGTTTTGCAGAAGAAAGAACGTAATTTCTCTTTGGGTGAACTACTCATTAAATGCTGTTGTTAAATGCAGATTATTGCACAACTGTAAATGTAGATTTTATATTTTTGCACATATTTTATGTTATACATACATGCAAAACACAGTTGTCATGCCATAAAAAATATTCCAGTCTTCAAAAACTTAGTTACACTAAAAAATGACGAAAAAAACCAAGTCGACTCACTTCTGCAGCCACTCAATGATCTTGTCTTTGCTCCGTAACTGAGGAAGCGTGTACTTCTCTTCTGCTGTTTCAAAGTACTTCACCGTAGGAAAGCCTGAGATTTTAAACCGCTCTCCTATAGACTTGTGAATGGTGGTGTCCACTGCTGCCAGTACACCTGGACTCTGACACCACAGACATACAGTATATGAATAAACATTTACAGATGAACGTTTTACTTACATTCAGCAATAAATCTCACTGGTTCAAATAACACAAAATGAAATGGACCCAAGATGCATTGCGGGTTTAATTGTTCAAAAACACTCGGAGCAATTCTCCTTTCTCACGAAAAATCAATGTGACCACAGAGCAAATTAGAGATGCTCATTTTTAACCCAAATCACTTTTCAAAAACTTTCCAGCAATTATGGAACTCATTAAGAGTTTCAAATGTCTCGGCATCGCTTAATTAAAATCACGAGGCTGTGTTAATTTGAGAAAAAAGCCAGTTTGCCATTTTAATATTGATCGTGTTTTGTGGTTGAGAAGACCTCCTGCAGGTGGAGGAGATAGGATGTGTAATTATTAAACGCCTTGTGAAGCTCAACAAAGGAGACGGGGGACACAGACTTCGGTTGTGTCAAAAAGTTTCACTGTCAGTTGAAGACAAAAGAAGATATTTCAAGAAATGTCTCAGTGGTTTTGATACAATACAATGGAAGTCAATGGGGGCCAATGTTGTTTTGGGTACCAACATTCTTTAAAATATCTTCTTTTGCGTTCAGCAGTCAAACAGGTTTAAAATGACATGAGGTTGAGTAAATCTGCAAATGCAAATTTTCAAAAAGTGCCTTCATAAAAAATATTGCATGTTAAGTCATTGACGTATTGGGCCTATACACAAAAATATCTCATCAAAGTGAAATCAGTACCTTTCAGAGACACACTTAAGAGATAAGTTATGCTCCTTAAATATCTCTGCCATCCACTTTTCAAACGTCATGTTTATAATGTTCCATCTTACATTTATATATGCACATTTAAATACCCTTATTCCAAACACTCAGTCAGATGCAAATGGATGCTTTATGCTTTAAAAAAACATCCCCCAACCGCAGACCCCCTCATTCGAATGTGTGTAGGGGCCGTGAGCGAACGGAATGAGAAAAATAAATGACTTCAGCTCTCTCATGGGAGAAGGTGTGAGGGCTAGCATGCATTAGATAATGCGTAACGTGCTGTTATTGAACTCTGGGAAGAGCATCATTCTGACCGAGCTGAAGGCTAAGGGGACGGCACATGGGAAAATGAGATAATTACTCCAACCATGAGGCTCTGGTGACTTACTTGGCCTCCAACTCTGGATGCGAGCAGAGCTAGCGTGGCGGACACACCCGGCTAATGAGAACCACACTGCTTGCTTGCATAACGTGACCGGAGATGTTGCTTGTGAATTGTAAATGTCTCATGTTGTAACTCTATGGCTTAAAAAATCAACATATATGCATGGAAATTTTGGATCGTAAATTGCAGAACTGTGAGGTTATTTTCAGATTGGTCAGAGGGCGTTTTTAAAGTTGTCTAGGATGATGGAAAATTGAAATTTGCTTATTTTAATCAAGCCAATTGGACACGGTTGTCTTATGAGCAATCACTGAAAGTGACAACTTCACACCTGGAACCATTTCATTACATGGACAGATGATTTGTACAACCAAAGACCTAAAATGATTTTCTAATAACTAAATATTATTCAGTTTTCTTATGTGAGAATAATATATAAAGGAACTCACATCTGGATCTTTGTTGAGGATTTCAGCAGCTTCATCATATTCTGGCTTCATCTTCTTACAATGGCCACACCCTGAAAACCAAGGCAACCAACAAAGAAAGGTCAGGCATAATACTGAGATTTCACATTCGAACATCATAAACAACACGCAACAGAAAATGCTGCACGAAACACTGCCGTTTCATATAATGCCTGCAAAGATTGTGGTTGCGATAGGACTGTCATTGCATTAGACTGATGATAAATTTGAATTCTTAAAGGGATAGTTCACCCCCCCAAAAAAAATCTGTAATCATTTAAGCACCCTCATGTCATTTTAAAGCCTGTATATGACTTTCTTGTGTGGAACACAAAAGAAGATATTTTGAGAAATGTCTCAGTGGTTTTGTGTCCATACAGTGGATGTCAATGTGGAGCAATGTTGTTTGGTTAACAACATTCTTCAAAACATTTTCTTTTGTGTTCTGCAGAAGAAAGAAAGTCATACAGGTTTGGGTGAGGGTGAGTAAATGATGAAATTTTTGGATGAAATCTCCCTTTGATTTATATGAATAATTGTGAATAAGGATTTATATAACACATTACTGCTTTAGATTCTGCTCATATTCACTTTAAATAGTTTCTTAAAAATATTTTTAAATCATTTACTCACCCTCGAGTTGTTCCTAATTTGTATAAATTGATTTGCTCTGATGAATACAGGGAAAGATATTTGTAAGAATGCTTGTAACCAAACAGTTTTTGGCCACCATTGACTACCATAGTAGAATAAATGACAAGAAACTTAATTCTTCAAAATATATTTTGTGTTCAACAGAACAAAAACAATTATAAAGAAATTTTTCCTACTTTTCCTACTATGTTTTTCGTTTCGTTCAGGCAAATACCAGAAAACCACCTTAGACTGGTTTGTTGTTTAGGGTGGTCATACAAGGTTGACAAAGAGCTAGCGCAGTCAAACTCAATATCTACGAAAGAGTACCAGATGTAAGTCTTTAAAATCACCATAATGATTAAAAACAGCAGAAACTTCCCTTTCCAAGTACTTTAAGAGTTTCCTTCCCAATTCTCCACCTGTTACATAATCACAACAGCTGTCGCAGCAAACATAAGCCAGAGCTTACAAGCCAAGCCTGGATTCATTATGTATTTATTATTTACGCTACAGAAACACGAACAAATGAACTAACATCTTCAATATGTTTGCATTTTTATTGCACACAATGAAAACAACAGGTTTCACATCATCACAGGTATAAAACGCAACCAGGTTGTGAGAACAACACGGCTTATTGGCAGTATTTCATGTTGTAACTCTTTAGAAGAATAAGGTGACCTTAAATCAAGTCACATGAAATTTGTACAGCGCCAAGTGTCACTACACATCGTAATTCACAGTTAAGGCGATGCTGAGAAAGGATCATTTTTAGCAAATTGAGCAATGATGATTATGCGAGTTGAGGCCTAACCGTTGTTGTCACTGTTGCGATAACAGCAATGCACATGTGTAACGATGTTTATGTATAAGCAGGGATACAGCATTAGGTCTTGTTGACGAGAATGTCAACAAGTTATGTGGCACCTTCTCACTATATTAATGCTTGTATACACTCAGCGGCTGATTGGTAGGATATACACCCTGTGCCTTTCAGGAAATGAATATGTTCTATCAGAGGTGTTTGATCAAAAATGTATGAAATCGAGAGCTGCCGTCCTTCAAAAACGAAAATAGCAACCCCTCCAAGAAATTGAAACACGGCTGACACGCTCATATCTTCAAATCTGTGTCAGGTAGATTCATATGAGAAAAGATTTGGTAAAAACAACACTGTGCACACACAATGTGTGACAGAAATACAATTCATACAAGATGAACAGACGGAATGTTTATTTGTTTTTAAGAAAATCCATCTGTGATTTAAATCAGATTCCACCTGATCTTAGCGTGATGGCATCAAATGGTAATAGCAGGGAATTTTTTTTACAGTTACCCCAGTACTGAATGGTTCCTATATGAAAACGTGCAGATCTTAAAGGTGCTGTGTGTAATATTTAGGAGGACCAATTAACCCTTTTAAACCGGACGTGTCGTCGCCGACACATTCTACTAAGCGGTATTCATTTTACCATAACTCTGCAACCATTTGTGCTATCACAAAATTCGAATTGCTCCTATAAGTAGACAAACTGTGCTTTATGAACATATATGGTATATTACGGTAATGTCTTGCGTTCTGTCAGCCAATCGCTGCTGTTTTTGTGGAGAGCGGCAGGGGGCGAACATGAACAGGTAGTTACGGAGCTGCTGTTTTCGTGGAGCTCGACAGGTTACAGCGTTTTTGAGCAAGCTAACAAAACATGGGAAAGAGGAGATATACACAACAGAAGAAGCAATTAGGATGATTTTCGACAATGAAACGTGTGTGATGTGGGCCTGTGCTTGCAATTAGACAGGAACTGCTTCAGACACCACCACATTTGAGTGAATTGTGCAAAAAAATACACCCGGAGAACTGGGATAATAAAGGCTCGTGAATGAAAACTATGTACATGAGTGACACTAAAAAGACTTTTATGCACGTACTACAGTATATTTTTCAAGTCTGAAGTGCTAGGTTCTTTTGTTCTTTAGTTTTTTAAGAATTTATAAATAAAAATCAGTAAAAAATGATTTCCTTTTTTATTTTTGTCTATATAAATTCAATTTACAAACTCACAACACATAGTAATGGTCAATAACCTTAATTTATTTAAAGACATTTGTTTTCTGTAAAAAATGATACCTAGCACATGATGATGGCACATTGTGTTAGAATTTGACTGTCAAAAAAACAAAATGTGTGAAAACAGCCTATTTTTGCTTCAGGTTCTAAAGGGTTAACAGAAATGCAATATAAAATACATAACTATGTCTTCAGAGGTGTATAGACCTTACATAATGTTATGTTTTTATTACCTTAGAATGAGCTATTTCTATCTACATACACCGCGGGTCCCCTTACATGGAATTCGCCATGTTTCTACAGTAGCCCTAAATGGACAAACTGCTCTACAGAGCGCGTTTCGTAACTACGTTATCTCCTTAAGCAAAGAAACGAAAACGTGACAACATCTTAGCCCTGTGTCAGCCACCGTGGTGCTACGAAAGGGAGGGGTGAGCAGTGGAGTGAGCCGTAGGTTGCAATTCACAACCTCACCACTAGATGCTGCAACATTTTAAACACTGGACCTTTAACCTTTTTAAATAAATAAAACAGTTGTAAGGAATCATCAGAAGCCATGTTGGCAATCTACTCACAAGGAGCGTAGAACATCACCAGGGCAGAAGGATGCTCCTCTAGAAACGTATCGAAGGTGTCGTCTGTCAGGTGGAAAACCGCAGAGCCCGACTCTGACCAAGGCACCTCTGGAGTTTTAGCTTGTGGAGGTTGGGGACTATAACAACATATAAAAAGAAAATAGATTACTCCTTAAGTCATTATGTCACTGTCTACAGTCACTATATGAGCTATATGACTCACAGCTTTCCACATGGTTAATGCAAGAAGACATCTTAGAGTTGGACACGATTGGTGAATATCTCACCATTGGTTTCAGCTCAATGCATCTGGTGGGGAACGCCCATGTGACTGGAGAGAGCTTCTCTGAACCACAAAAAGCCTGTATTTCACATGTTTCTTAACAGGCTCTGTGTCCATAAATCAACATCACAAGATTTTCTCTAGAGTACAAGGAGACAGGAGGTTGTCTCCTAAAAGTGATGCAGCGGATTAAAGAGCTGCCAGAAGAAGCTTTGCTAGACACTAGAGAGCCCAACCTAACTTAACCTTGACATGCAGAGGACAAAGTGCATTAGCAAAAGCTTGAGACAACATGGTTGTATTGGCAAATCGACTCCAGCTGTGATTTAATTTATGGAGTAATATAGAGTTTAAGTCAAGGCACATAATTCAGAACTTAAAATATTGCCAAGTACATTGCATAACTTAATTCCATAAATATGATCAAATAGTCTTAACATATCAGTTGTTCCATTCCTCACCTTTAATTTACAGTGATTCAAATTAAGATTTCATTTATCACAATAACCATGACCATAATAATCATACAATCCAGTAAAGCTCGAATCAAATGAGACGTCCAAACAGGCAGACTTCAAAGTAGCCACCTGAAAAATTTGATCAACCAACTTCTTGAGGTCTCAAACAAATGCTGGGTGAATTTCAACACGGCGTTGAGTCAAAAAAGGACGAACCCAGTCGTTGGGTTATATTTGACCCATCAATAGAAACAAACCAGCATAGGTTAATTTATAACCCAATGGCTGGGTCCCTTTTTGACCCAACGCTGGGTTGAAAATAAGCAAACATTTTTGAGAGTGCACCCTAGGATGCTTTTTAAACAATGTTGAAAGGAATTCCCATCTATGCTGTGCTCATACTGGCTGTTTTCTTCATTATTTAGTTTTGGTTTTATATTGAAATAAATTGATATGTTGACACAATTATATATTTTTCCACATAACTGCACTCACATGTATGCCTTTATATCAATAGGTTTGTAAAATCATGAGAAACATCAAAACAGTTATTGACCCCAAACTTTGAAACGGTCGTGTCTTTTAATATAATACACAGAAGAGAGCATAAAACCTCATCACAACTTTATAATGAGGCACAGATGAGTGTTTACATCCAGTACTTCACAATGCACAACAGATCTTTCACACTACAGTAAACACTCCCTAGACAATGTGCTTATTGTGAGATTGTGTGGCTTGAATCCAGGACGTCACACCTTGTACAACTAAATAAGGCTAAATAAAAATTTTAGAGCTCTTAAAGGAATAGTTAGGCTAAAAATGAAAAAATTAATGTATTTTAATACAGCAATGTAATTTTGGTGGTCTTTTCACACGACAATAACCAAATGGCTTCAGATGACTTGGAATATAGCTGCATATCGATTCTTAAAATCTTCACAAAAGATCCGCAGACAAATATGAACCACATGAGGGTGAGAAAATAATGACAGAAGTTTTATTTTAGTGTGAACGGCTCATTTCAGATTGCAAAGTTTATAAGGATGAAAGAAACAAGTGCCTGTGTGTGTCTGTTTGTGTTTTAAATGCATTTTGTTGGCTTACTTCTTCAACCAGTCAGTGATGTCTTTGGAAGTAGCTCCATAATTCTCGTAGTGATGCAAGAACTTTCCCTTCCTTTCAGAAAAAAAGTAGAAATATTAGTGGGAAAAAGAAAATCACACAAGAAAACCCACAGCAAATCTTTGAGGCCACCATTAAACTGGATGTTAAAATGTAAATCAAATCAAATTATCCATAATAATATGTAGATAAATCAACTGTACAACAAGTTAACCAATTGCAAGATGCCAAAATATTATTTTTTTATGGAGAGAAATTAACTAAGCTGTAGTGTCTATGCAAGTGATACAGGTTTAATTGTGGCTCGCTACGTATCCAGATACCATGACTTCCTTTCTTTATTGTTTTTATTAAAAAAAAAAAAAAAACTCAGTTTGCAAAACAAAAGCAGTTTTGTGTAAACCTTCCCTTTTATTTTTTTAAAACACTGTTAAATGTTTATTAACACTTATTCTCTCAACACAAATTGCACTAGACAGCTCAGGATATTTGTACAGACACACCAAAGCGATGAATTACAAACAACATCCAAGACCGCTGCCCGCCTCTTGCCATCCAAGATAAACATTTTAAATGAATGCTGGACTCAAAGCTAATTAAGCCATCGGGCTCAGGGCTCTTAGCATAATCAAAGACCTCGGCTAACAGCCTTTGTGATCTTTACTAATCCACAGAACCAAGAACAGCCAACATCACAAACGTATACAGATGCTCTTGAATTTAACACAGCAGTGTGGAAGAAAACTTCATGCAAGTTTTTTATCTGCCCTCATCTTTGCTCCCATTCCGTGATTGAAAATAATTCACAGCACATGAGGGTTAAGAAACACTGGCAGTGGACGGCCATTTGTAACTGTCACTAAACAGTTGGGATTTGTGGCAACTTAACACAAAACAGAATAATATGGAAAACCCATCTGGAAATAGAATACCCACTTTAGTGCTTTTAGTCTGCCTTAAATGACCTTCAACATCCAAGTGACCTTAAAGTGATAGTTCACCCAGAAATAAAAATGGTCATCATTTAATCACCCTCATGTCCATTTCTTCTGTGGAACACAAAAAATAGATATTTTAAGAAATGTTCATATAAAGGAAGTCAATAACATTCATTGCTGTTTGGTTACCAATGTTCTTGAAAATATCTTCTATTGTGTTCTGCAGGAGAAAGCCATGCAGGTTTGGAATGACATGAGAGTGAGTAAATGAGAAAATAATTTTCATTTTTGAACTATCCATTTAAACTGAATTGGGGCAGTTGTGGCCTAATGGTTAGAGAGTCGGACTCGTGACCAGAAGGTTGCCGGTTCGATTCCCAGGCGGGTAACGACTGAGGTGCCCTTGAGCAAGGCACCTTACCCCTACTTGCTCCCCGGGCGCTGCAGTGATAGCTGCCCACTGCTCCGGGGGTACGTGTGTTCACCACTTGCTGTGCGTGTGTTCACTACTCTCTGGATGGGTTAAATGCAGAGGTCACATTTCGTTGCCTTGTACTTGTACATGTGCAATGACAATAAAGTCTAATCTAATCTATCTTGTTCCTAAGGGGCAAAATTAGCTTCTTTGTAAGGTCCCAATTTTAAAGTCCCAAAGAACCGGAAGTTCCAATCGTTTTTACTTCCGTATTCTGACACATTTCCAAGTGAAAAGCAATTTCAAAGGAGAAAATTAGTGGGCGTGGCTTGCGCGTTTCCCTGGAAATTGATTGGATGTGTAAAAACAGCCATTGCATTTTGAAATGAAACTGGCAGCAGACTGACAGTTGAAGGGGAGAAGTTAACAGATGCTCCGGCCAAGCCGTCTAATTTACGTCATTTGAGATGGATAGTCATAACAAGGCGGAAGTGGATTTTCACATTTTAACTGAAGATTATGAGGGTAGATGAATTTTAAAAAGAAAATGAACCACATTGATAAGCTATTTACAATAAACGCTGCAATATTTCATGAAAAAATAAGAATTGTCATTTTTAATTTCACTGAGACTTTAAACTATTTTGAGTTTTTTTCTGTGCATTGGGATTTGAAAAATAAAGCACTGGAGAAAAGTTAAAAGAACAGCAGTGTTGTTTCCGAAAATCCTTTTATAAGAATGCATTTCTCATACGTAAATGAGATTGAGCCAGTGACCCTTAGCTGGACTGTACAACAAATGGGTTCCTTTCTAAACCTTATTTCCTATTCTGCGTCTCCTTTAGAGTAAATTAGTAATAATTGTACAAAAACTGTGTGTTATTACATTTTCTACTAATACTGGAAACTGTATGTGAGCTCTTTTTCAAAACGACCTTCTTATTACCACACACTTTTTAAAGAATTTCAATTTAACGGCACCTGATGCAAATCTTCTTCAAGACTTTTAATTCAGCACAAAGCATGCTAGCCAGTCTCAGTCAGAGCCATTGAGAGAGAGAGTTGCGTCTTCTCCGTTGACTCCAATGGAACAGTTTTTTCACAGTTTCAATAGTTCCCGGAAGTTACTGGTAACGCATGGAGCTGCGACTAAACAGACCAACTGAGGTAAACTTTTAACCCATTTAACCCAAAGACATTTAATGAATAAAAAATGAAAGAAATAAAGCATTTTAAAGAGAAAACATAACTTCCTGGAACTATCTGAAGGATCCATGAATCACGTGAAACGGGCTCTCAATAGTTCCCGGAAGTTACTAGTTACGCACGGAGCTGAGACTAAACAGACCAACTGAGGTAAACTTTTAACCCATTTAAAGACGAAAGCCATTTAATGAATAAAAAAAATGAAAGAAATAAAGCATTTAAAGAGAAAAAATAACTTCCTGGAACGGATGGCTCCATGAATCACGTGACGCTCCAGCGTTTTGGACTTGTTGGCAGAACTCTCTCTCTCAATGGCTCTGGCCAGTCTATCCTATTTGATACAATTCTTCACACGGTGATAGGGCTGCAACAACTAATCGATAAAATCGATAATAATCGATAATGAAATTCGTTGTCAACAAATTTCATTATCGATTAGTTGGTCTGTGACGTCACGCAGTTATAAATCAAGCGCATCTTCTTCCCTTTCAAAATGACCATTTTAGATGTTTCTCTCCGTGCAGCATGAGCTGCGCAGTTTTAAAGTCGGACGTGTATCTCCGTGGTTGCGTCTCTCCGTGCGGCACATGTTGCGCAGTTTTAAAGTCAGACGTGTCTCTCGGTGCATGCGTCTCTCCATGCAGCGCGAGGTGCGCAGTTTTAAAGTCAGACGTGTCTCTCGGTGCATGCGTCTCTCCATGCAGCGCGAGGTGCGCAGTTTTAAAGTCAGACGTGTTTTGCATGCATCTCTTCAAGCTGCGCAGTTTTAAAGTTTAAAAGGGAGAGGTGTTTAAATGACAAAATTAAAGATTATATTAGTAAAACCCAATTTGTGGCGTTTGCACTTTGCAAAGTACATATTAGGCTAAATACCCTGATTTGGTGGTTTATTTAGTTCAGAGGTGGGTAACGAAGTACATTTACTTGAGTACTGTACTTAAGTACACTTTTTGAGTATTTGTACTGTACTTTTTCTGTTTACTTTTTACTGTACCTCACTACATTTGAATGACAAATATCTCACTTTTAATGGCACAGAAAATGATTTCCTTGGCCGACCCTCCCCTCGCTCCCACGTTTGGGAGAGACTATTGTCAGTTGCTTCTAATATGACACACCTGAATCAACTCACCAGGTGTATTAATTATGGAGACATTCACAACATTTTGGGAGAAGGCTAATGAGTTCAGTTGTGTATACTTTTCCCATATCTGATTTACTTATCATAAGCAAAAGATGTAATTACATTTATATTCGATTAATCGGAAAAAATAATCGTCCAACTAATCGATTATCAAAATAATCGTTAGTTGCAGCCCTACACGGTGACTTTGTACAGTACGTTGGAGTTATCAACCTAAGTAAAACTCACTCAAAGTAGCAGAAGGTTGGGTAACCCTTGACGCTGTACTCCTGCTTCAGCCCGTCAAACTCCGCCGGATGCACGTTCATCCCCGCCAGCACCTGCACAGAGGCAATGGATTAGACGGCAAACAAACAATCCCTGTCTACAACCACAAACACCAGAAATGAAGATGAATGGATGCATCAGAGTGTAGGCAGAAAGCTTGTCAATGGAGATGAAGAAAGCGTGGCACGCGTAGAAGTGAGACACGGTATATCCCTTCTGATAACATTGAGAGACCTGATGTGCTGGCCCCACCCCGGAAATATTTTTAACCCACTTCGGTTTTTGAGATGACTGAGTATACTCAGATTTACAGTACCTCATGCTTAAATGTGTCAAAATTATCATCCGTTGCCATGGCGCGTCACATTTCTACGTTGAAACGATTTCAAACAAACTGCAGTCATGACAGGTCATGTTTGATGATGAATTCTTGAATAAATGCACGTTATCTGAGAGTTAGTCACAAATCGTCTCCGGTGCCCCAAAGCATCCGTCAGGACAATGAAAAATGTGCAGACAAACTTTGCTGACCGGCGATTACCTCCCGAATCCATCAACGTTTCTGCAACGCTATCAGCTTCTCGCCACACGTACGTGGGAACTCAGAAACACAGGAGGCAGCAAATCTACTCACGTCACGTCTATACCAGCAAGCCACCAATTCATTATGCAAATCTCTAGTTGCTTATTTACTAGCTCCTGTAGTGCGCACTCATCAGTCTGAGAAACACGTACTGCTGAAATTTTCTTGATCCTAATGCTGATCGATATTTTTTTATCCGATGAGGTTTTAAGTTAACCAGATAAAAGGAGGATCAGAAACTTCTTACTTTCGTAAGCTTCTGTGTCGCTTTGAAATCTACACTTTCGATTTAGACAATGCCAATTTAAGGACCGACATGCGTGCACTTCTGAGATTGGTGAAAGAACACAAGGAAAGAAAATAAAAAGAGAATGGAAAAATACTGTATGTAGAGAAGTGCATTGGGGGTCCCGCAGCGGTGTACATAGAGATATTGAGCTGAGCTGGCATATAATCCATACTTGACCATACACTTCAACAGCAGGAAGTACATCCAATAACTGTACTATGAAATCAGCACAAGTGCTTTTAGGCAAAATTGCCTCTCGCTCTAATGAGGGGAACTAAATGTTCTGTCAAAAAGAGACATCAATAGTTTTGCAAAACATCCCAACTGTTAAAGTACTTCAACAAGTGTAGCGGCTACAATAAAACCTTTTAATACATAGCCTGGCGTTAACTGGAAATCACACAATCAATTATAAATGGCTGTGACATTAGGGGGTGGGAGTCGGCGGGGACTTGGCGACACAATATTACAGTACATCAATATCAGGGTCATATGATAGTATTGCGATTCTTCATGTTTATATCCACTTTTAAAACGTGAAATATTCATCTTTTCATCTACACTGGACTGTGATGCTTCACATAATTATATTCCTAGCTCATTTTGAGGTTAAATTTTGATTAAATAATATTTGATCTAATGCTACATTATGTTTCGCCTTATACAGCCACGGAGAAAAAAATTGAGAGAAAATTAGATTTTTTATTTATTCAGCATTTCTAGATGTATGTTTTGGCTATTCCAGTCCAGTGTCTGTTAAATTTCAACAAAATCAAACCTCAGGAGTCATACAACAGCAATGTGAAACACTGCATTACAAGACACATAATAACTTATAAAAATCAAGGTTATCCCATAAAAAAATAATTTTTGAACTTTTCCTAAATACAAATATTACTGATGTATTGCATAAAAGTGAATATGAACTTGTTTTATTCAAAACAGTATTTGAGAGCATCTTCTCTGTTATTTTGACTTTATTTAACTTTCTGCAAATAAATGCAAATAGAAACAATATTTTGATTTGAAATCTGGGAGAAATATTGTTTGTACTGAAACACATAATAATACGTTTTGAAATGGTCTATAAGTTTTTTCAAGAGCTGTATATCATATTCCCCTGAACGATACTTACATATTTTCCTTTTGTCTCAGTGGCTGCTTGCTGAAAAATGGGCTGCATCCTTTTACACACGCCACACCCTGCGTGCAGGAGAACATAAAGTTAATATAACATTATGGTTATGTTACATATAATATAACTGAACTCGCATAGAAAGTGCTATGCGATTCCTGTAGATCTAGACACGATTTCTCCATCTAGATCAACAGGAAATAATTTCTCATCTATGGATCTGTTAATGAGTTTTTGGGTTTCTCCGAGTGTAACAAGGAACCAAGACAGAGATAAATGAGGTTGGGAGATGAAGAGGATTTTTTTAAACCCCTGCTCATGTCATACTGATAGCTATTTATCAGTCGACTTTATACCTCGACTACATTCACGCATAAAATTGATTCACGCAAGAATACGGCACACAATTCTTTCATTGAAAGAATTGAATACGTGTCAATTGAACATGGCAGGTTTTGTATGATTGCACACAGTTTGCATCATAGAAAGTGTGTAGTAGTGTCTGATGATTACTGGCCAGACTCCTGAGATGACTCACATGGCGCATACAACATCATGAGGATGGGCCGTTCTTCTTTCTTCAGAAGTTTCCGAAAGTCCTGCAGGCAAAAGTCAGTGAGATGAGAATTCAGACACGACCTGTAGAAGACTTTCAGATGATCTCAAAACCGGTTACAAGGTCTCACCGTAATTAAGCAGCATAGATTCACAAGGCTCTTTCATTAGCATTGTTTATCGCTTCATTACTACATTACACAGCTCAATGGAGAACAGTTCTGGCAATTGACACTCTCTAAACCATGATATTCTTCAAAACAAAAAGAAACGCAATTGGTAATCATTGAGGACCATAAAGTTGTTTCAAAGCCATGGCATTTCTAAATTGCCGAGAGTCTTACCCCCTTACATGCGGTGTTTAAAGCATATTGCATATTTCACCTCAAAAGATAAAAACAGGAAAATAATCATATTTTGAATAAACTAAATGAAATAACATTGTGTGAATTTTTAAGAGTATGCCAATAAAACACATTTTTCTAATTAAGTACTGTAATGTAATTCTTGTACATTTGAATGGAGATTTTATAAAAATCGAGCACATTAGTAAAAATGTTAAAAACAGGTTATAAAAGTAGTATTTATTTTCTTCAAGTAATATACAGTATATACATACATATATACACACATATATTTGTCTTTTTTTATTTAAATATGGTGAAATATGAGCGGTGCCGATTCGAAAGGAGCTTAATAAGATTCACTCTTTGTTGTTTCTCTAAGCAAACAGTCCAAAACGTAATGCTGTTTAAGACCACAATCTGTACTGGACACAGACGGTCCAGCAGCCAGTTTCGTCCCCTAGAGACAGAAGAATGGGCCGGTTCTTCTGTAGCAGATCTCTCGGCTACAGGCTTTTGTTCTGTGTGAAGTTCCCACACCTGATAAATACTGAAACAGAAAGCCGATCTTTGCTGCAGTGAGATTCTAAAAGTGATACTTACCTTCTCTGTCTCGATGTGAACGACATCTTTAGCCTCAGGGTTCTCCTCCCACAGGGGGGCACCTGCAGGGTCTTTCAGGAAAGCCACCATGGACTAAAAGCGGTGAGAGAACAAATGAATAATTAAAGTAACTTAAAGAGTTTACTTTCCACCGTGGAAAAAAAAAACTTCGCTCAACTTTTCAGAGAGCCAATGGCAATACAGCATTTATTTCAAACGAAAAAGGAATCATTTTGATATTAGAGGTACAGATCTAATTATATTAAGAAAGAGATAAAATATTGATACCAAAATATTGGTGTGCAATTTAAAAAAATACCGTAATCTCCTCAAAGATCAAAAAGATGGGTTAGGGTCACATATTTTACACTGTAAACACAAACGCTTCTACATATGCATATTTGTTTTTATGGTATCAAAAGTGGTATCAAGAACCATGAAACTTCACTAGTTTTAGTATCATGCCTGAAATTTATTTCTGAAAATGAGTACAGCACTCCCATGACTTTAAAGGTTAATCGTGGAGGCTTTAACCTTTCCTGATATACTAGAGGGAAAATGAAGGGCAGTATGTGAACAGCAGGTGAATTTAATAAGAGCTCTCTCCATTCTCTCCACACCAGTGGCGCCAGTGAACATGCCCCCATCAGTGACTCATCCTACAGAGCCCAGCTCATTCATTTTTAACATATATTCACATTACAGCTCTTCTCGTTCCACAGCCATTCATCAACGCCTCGTCAGATTTGCTCGTAATTAGGCTGAAAGCTGCGTGGAGAATGAAATAGGTAGGAGAATGGAATAGGAGACATGTCTGATTCGTCTGATTATAAACCAAAGAGACTTTGGCTCTGGTGCTCGAGTAGTTTGAAATAACGGATTATGGGAAAACTGAGGATGTTAAGAAGGATTATTATAGTTTTACATTTAATACATTCACATGTATGTTTTGTTCAGTTAATTTTAGTGTTACATTAAGGGGCGGTTACATTAAACTTAGTACCAGACTAATTTAAATGTTAGAGGTGTCTCGATCAAAAACAATTTACATTGACATATCCTAAAATATATCAGTGTGATTGTTTTGTCCCAATCTGCACACAGTAATGTTTCTGTAAAGCGTGTTTTTAAAAACGAATTAAATATCCTAATTTAACTAAGGCATAGTCCTGGTTTAAGATAATCCCTGTCCAGGAAATTATCCCAAAATGTTTTATTTTGGCCTTCATTTTTGTGAAGTATTGTTAAGCATGCACATTTAGTTTTAATCTAAGTTTTTAATATTCAATATAATTTCATTATTTTCTAACAAAGAACCACACACTGTTGCACCTGCCCTAAAAGAAACAATCAAGTTTGTATATAAAATAATAGCATAATAAAAGAAAAGCAATAAATAGCAATATTACATACTGGAGGATTTCAGATAAACTGAATGAAACTTGAATTTCTAACATGAAATCAAAACTGCTGCACAATAATTAGCTTTAACTGATTTTTATAATTGTGGCATTGTTAATTATAGCAATTTGTTTCGAAAAATGGCACAAATTATCCTCAATATTTACTAAAATGCAGATATACGCCCCACATAGTCTAATTAATAAAACAGATTCTTAAAGATGCAACATGCATCACAAGAGGCTTTGAATCGACAAAGATGACTTAAAGGAGCAATGTGTGATTTTTAGAGAGAGAGAGAGAGAGAGAGAGAGAGAGAGAGAGAGAGCTTTTGTGGGCAGAGTTTGGAGGAGAGACGTGAACTGAAATGGTTGTCAGTCAGCATCAGTCAGAATTGCTTGCATTGAATGTTTTTTTTCTCAAATCATTTTGCAATGTAGCCTATAATAATCCAACAGTTTTAGTTTATTCGTATCTTAAGATTATAGGCCTAATGTGGAATGACACTTTTTAATGAACTGTTTTGTTGTAGGGGTACAGAGTAACTTACATTACATTCTTTTAGCAGTCAGTTATAGGCCTAATTAATATAGGCTATTCACAGGCTCAATTTTTTGTTTGAATTTACTTGGTTTTGCTCAATTTTATATTAAGTTGTATTGTATTTTATTGAAAAGCAAGACAAATTATAAAAAGCGAATTTTGACTATTCAGTTTGTGCAATAGTGAAAAAAATGGTTAATAAATAGAAGAAATGCAAAAAACCATGTTAGGTGTTCGGTATTATTTGGCCTTCGGCCAAGTGTTTCACATCATGTTCAGCTTCGGCCAAGAACTTTCGTTTCGGTGCATCCCTACTTTCTACAGTACTTCAAATGCCCGCATGATCTCTTCCCTGTGTCAACATGAGAAAACATGCACTGACTCAGCCGACGGCATCTTTTTGTACTGTGGTGGCCACCGTCATGTTTCGAAAGGGAGAGGTGAGCGGACGTGAGGGGAGGACTGAGAGATTGGTTGCAATTGTCAAACTCACCGCTTGTGGCCGCTATAAATCCCGCTCTAGACCTTTAATTCAATTGGAATTTTCTGAGAATTAAGGGTTAATCCCAATAAATACACAAATTAATAAATTACCTTAAATGTGGCCGGCCTGTTGTATTCAGTGTTAAAGGTTCCATCCCTGAAAGCAACACAAAACTAAAAGATTAATGTCTGTAGTTGTAGATTCTCAGTAATAATCCAATAAGACCTTCAACAGGCATCGTTCTATTGAGCTTAGAAAACAGAGACTATTCTTACTTGTAATGCAGGACTTCGACTCCTTTGGTTTTCGAGCTAGGGTCTACCTTGACTTTTTTACAGAGTTTACGGCCTTCTGTATCTCTGTGGGCAAAAGCACAGAAAACGATACATGAATTGTCAATTATATAAAATAAACAGTTGTTTGTGGTAGCATTTTAGAATTTAAAAAGCTACGTCGGCTACATCTCGAACATCTCAGAACCTGAATCGTTGTTGAGATACGTAAAGTCAGCGTAAATTATGGATTGAAATTGACTATTCCTTTAAGGGTTAGGTTCAAAGTGTTACAACATAGTGTAGTAAGAACATGGTACATACATCTAAAACAGGACTGTGAAACAAGGTTCTACCAATAAAACTGAAAATTTCTTTGTACTTTATGTTTATGGGTATATTATACTGAAAAGTGAAGATGGAATCTGAATTTAAAAAAAGCATTCTCCATTCAATACTGAATAGCACACAATCCAGGCATAATGCAAAAAGAAAGAGCAAAGTATAAAGCAACCATATTGTATACAAAGTCTGCAAGCACAATAAATTAACTTCATGCTTTTTGTCGTGCAAACTCTTAGGCAAAAGCAAACATTGAAGTCATGGCAAATTATGCTCAACAAGGATTATAATCACATTATTCAATTATAAAACAAGCCCTCCAGGGGCATTTGTCATGCAAATTGATGCAGCCAAAAACCTGAAGTGATACAATTAATGTCCCGAGACATTAAATAAATTGCTGTTCCAGCAATCCATGACCGTTCATGGGAAGCGACAGATGACCATAGCAATAAGCTAATGTAAGGGCTGCTGCTCAGTTTGGCAACCTCTGTCATTTTTCTCTTCCTGAAGGACAAGATGTTCAGCTGTATTTTCTTTAGTCTATTGTATAAGCTTGGCCTTACTTTCATTCCAGGGCTCCAGACTGCGACTAAATGGTCCCATTTTGCGATCAGTTTTCGAGACAGCGCGAGCATTTACAAGTACTCGCGCATGTGCGACCTGCAAATTTGGATTTTCTTCTAGTTGTTATTTCATGTGAAAAGATGAGTAGAAAGCGAGCCCGCCACCAGTGCAGGCTGTGTGTGATAGTGAACTGCGTGGGTCACTCGCGTCGCGGACGCGCACAATCCAGGTCGTCATTGACAAGTTTACACACAACTGGCCTCATTTATCAATCTAACGTAGAAACGAGCACAGATCGGCGCGCAGAAATCATCTTACTACAGGGTTTACATGAGATTCATCAAACATTCGTATGCCGCCAATCTTATCGTACGAATGATCGTACCTTGATAAATGTGGCAGCTGAAATTGGTCGTAATTTACGTATAACGCCCCTATAATTTCAGGGTGTAGACGCCTCGCCCCTAGATTTTGCGACATGGAGAAACGTAATCCGGCCAAAAAGAGGAACTTTTCCGATTTAGAAATTAAAGTTTAACCTTGATAAGCGGAATCAAAGGAAGTAAAAAAAAACTGTTTTGGAAAGAGATCGCTGCTGTTTTGTAAATATGATGCAAATATTTTATTTTATTATAGTGTTCCACCATTAAAAAGTTACACTGAAAGTATTGTTGTTGCTTTACATTACTTTGGTTGTACAATGCAAATTTAAACAAAATTAATCTGACTTCAGTCTGGAAAAACTTTAAGTTACATTAATGTGTTAATGTGAAAACGAATGTATATATACATTACTGATCATTTTTAGGCCACAATTATAGAATAATGTTTATATGTAAATGTTTTTATACAGTTTTCTTCATTTAGGTGAAGAAAAAATGGTCTGTGGCGGAGGAGATAGATGCATGTTTCTAAGCAGGATAAAGGTTTAAAATCTAATGCTGCTAATCTTGCATTTCAGGCTGTTTAAATCAACCACACACAGTTTTGTTTGCTTCATTTATTTTTTCTCTTTCAAATCTGTCAGAGGCAGGACCAGCGGTCTTCAGCCCCCACAAACCGGCCTGGAGCCTGCCACACAAAACCAGGCAACCTCGAGCTGTGACCCAGTGCACATCTTCCACCCCATCGAACATCGCACAAATAAAAAAAAACATTAAATCATGCGTTTTGTCTGTTTTCGTTTGAATGCATATTTGTCAAACAAAGAAGCTCATCTTGCAAATAGGTAAACTAACCCATTGCATAAAAATATATTGATTAGGCCTATTGTAGTTTTTAAAATGTTTGACTTTTAATTTGTGCATTTTAATTGTCGTAAATTATCTTAGAAGTAGCCTAAAATTTCCTTAAAGTTTTGTACACCAAAGCACCCGTTAACCTTGTAATTTCAAACAATTAAATTATCATATAATAAATAATTAAATAATTTAAAATACTTTATTAATGTAATGAAAAAAAGAAATCGCATCGGAATCTATTTTTACATTTGTTATACTAAACGAAAAAAACCTATTCTTACTATTTGTCATTATTTCTTTTCAGTTATCAAAAGGGTAAAGCGTACACAGATTCAAATCTCAAAACTTGCGTACACAAACTGAGACCCGTCGTGAGATTTGATCGTAGCAACCGCTCACGTCCAATTTGATAAATGACAAGTTTTGCGTGGAAACGACCGTACGCCCAGTTTTCGGTCGTACGCTCGTTTCATAAATGAGGCCCAACGTGCGTACATCATTACAAGTCGCTGTTTGGTGTGACGGATTTTTTAAGCCTGAGGATGAACAATTTGATATTTGAGACGTTTAAAATGAAACTAACAGCAGAGGAGCACAGGAAACTTCATTTATCTGTTGAATACTTGAGACAGCGCTGGATCATTTCAATCCGTTCACAGCAAGAACGAACGACAGGCAAATGCTCTTGTTAAGTTTTATTTTACGTTATATTTACATGTGTTGTGAACATGAGGAAACGTGCCCTTAATATACAATAAAATTATCGTTAGAACGTAATAACACAAGACCTTTCATTTTGCTTTGATGTGTAACACTGTAAACCATTACATATATACTTTTTGACAAGCACAATTTCTGTTGGTTCAAATGAATTCAGATTACAGTCTCTCATTTTTTGCTTGGGCCCCTAACATTTTCAGTCAGGGGCTACATTGCTCCTAGTAAACATTTTTTACTAGGAATTCAGAGCCACAGGTCTTCAGAAAAAAATGACTGTGTTTATCCTTCTCAGTTTAATGCATTGAGTGGAAAAGCAAACTTCATAAAGTTCTGTAAGATAAATCAGAGCTCTTTCAATTCACTGCACAAAAGATGCACAGACTACGTATCCTTGTTTTTTTGTCTTTTTTATAGTTTTGCTGAGTGGTCATTGTGGTTATTTTTAAATAAGTCTATAGTACTATGGACATGATCACAGTCTATTTATTTATTAAAGGTCCAATATGTAATTTTTTGAAGGATCTATTGACAGAAATGCAATATAATATACACAACTCTGTCTTCCGAGGTGTATAAAGACCTTACATAATGAAGTGTTATGTTTTTATTACCTTAGAATGAGCTACTGCTATCTACATACAATACACCGCGGGTCCCCTTGCATGAAATCCCCCATGTTGTTTCTACAGTAGCCCTAAACGGATAAACTGGAGAGCGTAAATACGTTATCTCCTTCGGCAAAGAAGCGAAAACGTGATGACATCTTAGTCCTGTGTCAGCCTTCATTGTGCTTCGAAAGGAAGGGGTGAGCGGAGGTGTGAACCTTTGGTTACAATTCACAACCTCGCCGCTAGATGCTGCTATATTTCATACACTGGACCTTTAATACAGTATAGCTCATATTGCACTATTTGTGCATAGTCTTATTACTATTCATGAGGTAATATTCATGCGCTAACTATCACATCCATACCCCCTTCGCCACTCTCTAAAATAAAGCGATGATGCGCACTCAGTACCTACCAAACATATCTTTATCAAAGAGCCAATGACAAAAGTAAAAACACTCTCGCCACAATGGACATCTAAATGGACATCTAAAAGGACTCACAATTACCTGCTTCCTGTGACATCGCAAATACACCCACAACTTCCCCGAGAGCCACATATCCCAATTGAAAAGACTCTCTTGAGCGTTAATGAGCATGAAAATGTATTACATAAAGAACAAATAGGAGCAAAGAAGACTCTGAGCCTAATTTAAAGCTCCATGCTAATGGAAATTCAAAGAGATGGAATTAAATTACATTTCTGACAGCAACCGTCATCAGCCGGCTGCTTCCCCCTCACCATCCCCTACAGGCAGATGAGACGACATCATTAGTGTTATGCACGTCCCACGTAACGCCTCGGTGGGAGGGCCGAGCGAGGTGTGCGAAAAGCAGCGCTCTGTCTGTCAGGTGGGAAACTCAATTAGACGCGCAGAGTAGCGAACGCGATGACTCATCGCAAATGGCAAATCTTCAGGCTTGCAGACAGACAGCCTCTGGTCCTGAGAAAAATTGATGGCATATTGTTTGTTAAATCCAGTCGCCTTATTTAATTCAGTGAGAAAAGACACTGGATCATTCAGTCTCCAAGATTACTTGCATTCCGGTTTTCTTCATACTCACAAAAAAGTGGCCTCAATGAATCCAAATGAAGTCTCAAAAAGATGACTTAAAAGTTGGTTTTAGAAACTGAAACTAGGAATGTGATTTGACAACAAGCTGAAGTGTTTATTCTAATCATCAGAGACATCACGACAACTTTTGTAATGTCATTTCTCAAAGCAATCATTTTTCAAGCAGAGAAGCTGAGATATGACGGGTGCGTTACCCGAACTGGGATGCATTTACATTTACCTATTATTCATTTGACAGATGCTTTTATCCAAAAAAACATTTCATCAATATATGCATACCCTGGGAATCGAATCCATGACCCTTGGCATTAGTAGCACGATAATGGAAACACCAATAGTCAGTAGTTTTAACACGTTTTGTTCTTAGTTTTTTTTCTGGCTGTAATTTTAGATAGTTTAGTAGTAGTATGCAATAAGATTTTTTTCTCAATTTTAGGCATACTGCCTCTCCTGCATGCCTCTGAAGTGACATATTTGATAAGCTTTGCTTTTAAATACACAATCAAGCTAGTAACTGTATGAAACCGGTTAATATTTGATAACACTGCTCAACAACTCTGTTTAAACAGAGCACTGCTGACACACGAAAATAAAATATGAAAATTAAACTCATAATTGAAACAGTAAGAAAGCTTGCCAGCCTTAGCAAACAGCGTAGCAGTGACATGCTCAAAACCAATCGATTCAGACTTACCCACAATTCACCCATGCGATAGTGCCCAGTCCTTTCACAGCCTCAGCCACATCAGACAAAAGCTTCAGATGTGCATCTCCAGATGAAGCTGAGGACACAAGAACACATTCCAAGTTAAAAGAAAAGAAAAACAACAGTTAAAGATGAATTTGACACTTCAATAGATACCATCATTGTATGTTGTACAGTATATGTGCATTACACATATTCTAAAAAGAAATGTTCTCTTCATTTGGTATTCATTGGGCTATGTTAAGAAAAGCATGTCAACAATTGCTCTGACGTATTCTGCAATACAATTGTATTGCAATACTACAATTCAATTACAATTATAAACGATGTAAACACTGCTGTTTTTGATGCACTTGAAGTCTTAAATACGTCTTAAAAATGAAACAGGAAGTGGTCTATACTGTAAACATTTTGAAATGATTGGATGACCTTTTAATTTAATACACACAACAAAGAACACTGTATTGTATCCCACAATCCAATGCACTCTACTTGACCTTCAGATTAGATTTTTTAAGCACGCCTAACATTTTCAGACAGACCACTGGAGCTTATATATATATATAGACATCCTTTTGTTAAGCTTGTATGATTTACAGACAAAATGTTCATCAGAGACTGAAGGTTCTATCACAGTTGCACATATCCAGAGTGTTTTCTGATCTCACATAAAAATCACCCATAAAAAAACAACCCTGTGCTTAAGTATTAAATACATAAATAACTATTGAATATATGTGCACATTGTTTAACTGTTGGGCATTTATCATTACCAAGCGGTGTGGGATTGCTGCTGTCGACGGCGGTGCATAATGCTTAGTGTTTATTGGGTGATAAAAATGGCACTACAGCTATAGACCAATGTTGTGACAAAGTGAAGAAGCTAAAATCAACAATGATACAAAATTAAATAAGAAACATACAACATTTGTTTTGCTGTATTTCTACAAGGTCTCCAGTCTTACTGACAGATAAGAGCTGCTGTTTGTACTCAAGCTGATGATAAAAGTATTTATACATGGAGCAACAGAACAGTGTGAAAGAACCTAGCATGATTTACTAGCTGCAGATTTACACATTTCTGACAGTCTGAGATGTTCTACCTAGCGACCGAAGACTCAGAATTCACATTCTGCTTTCTTAACTATACTCACATGAGTCAAGGAAACCCGGTAATGATTTGAGGGAAAGTTTACAGGTTCTACCTTGAGCATTGATTCTTTTACGGTTAATGGGTTTTACTGTAACTAAGCCAAAGGGGATGGACTTCCGGATGAGAGCATCCGTGAACCACCTGATTATGATCCCTATGTATTTATGTATTCTAAAGGGCCAAACACTATAACTATGGCGGTACATTCAATTTCAATCTTAAGTATGTGAATGGAGTAGAATAAAAATACTAGCAATTTTGCAGACTAAGAGCCTGGTGTCTCTTAAAGGTGCCGTGTGTAATTTTGTGGAGGATCTATAGACAGAAATGCAATATAATATACATATACTAAGACCTTAAATAATGAAGCGTAATGTTTTTATTACCTTAGAATGAGCTACTTCAAATCTACATACTGTACACCGCGGGTCCCCTTGCATGGAATTCACCATGTTGTTTCTACAGTAGCCCTGAACGGACAAACTGCTCTACAGTGTGCCTTTTGTAAATATGTTATCTCCTTCGGCAAAGAAGCAAAAACGTGATGAAATTTCAGATGAACAATTCTTTTTGACACAGCACAAGTTTCTGCATTTTTGTGAATTTGGACCATTGAGATTTGAATGTGGGCAGAGGTACTTAGCACAACGCCACAGAAACGTAATCGAAAAAATTCTGATTGACATAATGCTTTTATTGTACCACCCCCGTTATAATACGTCAAGGGACTATAACAGCTACCACTGCACCACGGATGCATCTAATGGGGAACAAATATGCAGGGGTGGGGAATGTAAACAGCATGCTGAAATGTTTCATTGGATGAGTAGCTGGAGTCTGCCATCAATCAAGTTCACTGCTCGATACACAGTCTTATCCAATGACCTCATGTGGTCGAAATGGATCATGAATTATGAAACTCATAAATCTTGAACAGCAAGACCTTGAGAGGCTCTTTCCTTGCTTTGAGGGTGGGGTGGATTGTTTATGGACTGTTAATCCATAGGGTACTCATACATGTTGCTGCATTCGCTACTTCTGCTTACAACAGCTGATGCGATGCAAAATGAAGCAAAAAAAGGTTGATTTTAGCGAGTGAGTATCTCTCGAGAAAGCGGCTGAATGTGTGCTAAACGTTTATTGCTTTATTTTCTTTGTGAATGGCTTCACGATTAATATTACACACTCAGCCAATAGGTGTGGCAAGTAAAGTAAACAAACCAGTCAGATGTTGTGACATACAGTATGTGGAATGTGGAGAAACCTATTTTTGCAAGGTGACTCACCTACCTAGTAAAGAATCATAGCTTTTAATTTCAACATTGTTCGAAGTATTCATATAGAGTGCCGCAGGGATGACGTATTTTTGTAGGCCAACCCGGAAGATCATAAAAAATAAGCTTTTTGATTATCAATGGTTTATGATACTTACATGTTTTGCCTATCAAGATCATCTTTACAAATTAACACATCATTTATTATTTTTGAAGCCTTGATACGATCGCCAGAAGTAAAAACCTAACATGAGGCTATAAACAGACTACACTATGGTCGCTCCATCAACATCACCACCACCAAGCCTCTGACAACTCTTTTAAACTTTAATAAAAACAAACTTTAATAAAACGTGTTCCCTGATAAGTAATTACTCTGTGAATCAATCCCCATCCACGTTTTTGAGATTTGAGTCCATGTTGATGACGTTTAATGTGGCCGCCAATGTATGTATGCTTTTAGCAACTTGTTTTTAAAAACATGTAAAAACTCACGAACGGGTTATGGTGTGTTTTATGTCGTAGAATAAAACACACAAATATTTCGAGGTTTTGGTAACCCCCTTATTTCAGCAAAGATAATATACATTAAGAAGATGCACCACTGCCATTACAAAGAATGGAGAGGAATGCAACGCTCAATATGGCCGCTCTAGCGAAGAAAGCCCCGCCTTGAAGTAGAGCGATCCAATCATCACTCGACAAAAACAGACTATTCTTTGGGGCAGAGCTCATGAGGCGCTTGCCAACCTGTGCGGATGTGCAGCAGCTGCTTTATGTGCCAAATCACAGCACAATGCATGTGGCATTTTCAGTGTTGCTGAAAAGGGTGCTAGTGCAACGTTCAAGCACTCTTTTGTCTTTTCTTTGAGGTCAACTGAAAAAGCAGAGTAAGAGTTTAAAGAGAATCTTACGGAGCAAGTCGACATGTTAATGGCTGGCGACCTGAAGAATAACATCATGAAGGTAACTCAATAGCCCCCCTTGACTATTGAGACGTATTGCTGTATGAACGCTTGTTAAGAATGTAGACTGAGACCATGCATTAAATGTGTTTGTAATGCAATAAAACACACATCCATTGACATCTGTGAAGTTCATAATCGGCTACTAAAGATGAAACACATTTAAAGCATCTGTAACACGATAGTCCAACAGTAAGAGGGAGACTGACCTGACTTGGTATATAGGACAAGAACATTAGTTCTGGTCCTTAGAAGTTTCTTGAAATCCTTGTGATCATTGACTTTTTCTATGAGTGGAGACACCTTCACTGCCTGGAGAGCAGATAACACTGTAACCTGAGGAGAAGAGAGACACAGAGACAGACATGATCATTTTTCACTGTCAAGGCCAAATATCACAGGCGCTTCAGAACAATATGCCCAACTGTGGAAATACAATTGCTGCACTTTTGTGAATCACAACAGTGTCAAACCATGATGATATAGAGCAAAGATGCCATCAGCCATTACACACAAAAGTCAGCATATCATAAAAATACATACTTTGCTAAATTGCTACACTAGACATTGGAAAAATGGTGAGCATCAAATGAATAAACTGATCTATTCTTTATTTATTTGAGATTTTTTAATTGCACATTTTATATTATAGTGGCTGCAAAACATAAAAACATATGTATCTGAAGGTAAGAGAACATTCTGCAAGACTCCATCACTCTCTCCACAGCTGTTTTCAATCCGAGTTTGGATGGAGCAAACCGAGCTGATGAAGGTGACATAAAGCTCCTGTCATCTAAAGCAGAGGAAAATGACAAGAGCAGACACAAACGCAGACAGTCAACCAACCTATCACACACTGATGTTCTCAATATGCACACATGCTAGATGAGGAATTACACAACCACGAGATATGACTAAACTGTTACAGGACAAGACTGATCGAATGTTATTTCACATAACCTGCAGTTTTCAGCAGGAAATAAAGCGTCTGACAGCTGTTTGTAGAGTTTTGCACTTTTTTATGTAGCAGATATTAAAGAGGAACTTAAAGAAGTTAAGGTGGTAATGCACAAGTTACTACTCCAAGAGCATTTTCTGAAACAAAGATGCAAAAATATCTGCGTTTTGCCAAACAGACCATTATTTTAAAATGTCAGAAAAAGAAAAAGTTGTTTTTGTCTGTGTGTAGCAACTGCAAAAGTGTACGAGGGCTGGTCTCAAACATGTAGCAGAGAAAAATAAACCTTTCCATTCTAAAATGGTCATGGAACTCACCGAAGACCTTCACAAGCATAAAAAATGGACCTTAGTGGGAAAATCATTAAAAATAGTTTATAGTAAAAAAAATGGTAGTGTACAGACTTCAACACTCCATCCACAATGTTGCATGCATTATGTTCCCTCTTCTTCCTTTTATTTCCTGTTTCTTGTCCATCCCTCAATATCTATAAAAATGGCAAAAAGGTGTCAAAAAGTACCACATTTTGTTCCATGCATAGCATACAGGATATCTTTAATGGATCAAGGCTCTGAAGTAACAGAGCAAATGTTCTTTTCCTGAAATGAATGCTTAAATATTTGGTGTACACGTCACTTCCTCTTTGTGAAAGGCCAGGTTCGGATAGTCCGGTTCGGGCAAGGGACTGTCGCTCCGGAGATTCACTCGGGGTGGGCTGCCATCAGTAAACTAACGGTACCGTTTAGCGTGTTGACAAAATGTTTATTCTCTCCTACTTGTAAGTCGCTTTGGATAAAAGCATCTGTTAAATGAATAAATGTAAATGTGAAAGCACACAGGGGTCAGCTGACTGGACAACCTGTTAAACTCGGTGACATCCATGTGGCCCTGGAGCCCTTGGAGCAGTTGTATGAAGATGACAGTCTGGGCTAATTAAAGTCCTGCAAATCTGAAGGACCTGAGAAATCACACCTCTGACAGGGAGCGCAGACCCCATGGTGCATTATAAAGAAATGTCAGAGCAACTCACTAAAGTATTAGAGAGGAAAACTTTAATTGAGTTGCTGAAGGGATCGGATAACGAATCAAACTGTTATACTTCCTATACCATATAAACATACTATGTATCTTCTTAACAGTTATAACTTTCTGGACTTTTCTGAATTCAAAAAGACTGTTTAAACTACTAATAGGCCTACATCTCACTTTGACGTTTGGGATATTTTGACATCAGACAGGTCAGTGGCTCTCCACCATCGGTATACCTACATAGGTTGCTTGGTTTTTAAACTCTATGAAATAGAAACAAATTGCTGTCCTTCCAAAATTCACAGTTCTTTAGGAAATTAAAAAACATTGTAAAGTTGGCAAGCACTTTTAAATACTTTTAATTGGTTAGATTTGTGCAAAACCTAGTAAAAAACATAAAGGGTGACTCAAACTAATGATTTATGGCAAAAAATATCACAAAATATGGATGTGATATGTAAGTGCTGTTAAAACTTGTAGCAGAATATATTTGCATATCTAGAAATGTCTCAGGAACAAACTAGAATTTCTCTTATAGGTGTTATTTCATCAGTTGTATATTAAATGTCTCATCTGGACCTTATTCAGTTTATAAATACATTCATTTTTTAAAATTCTTTGATTCTATTCTTTTTTTCTTGAACATGTGAAAGACAAACAAGCGCAGTTATCTCTCTACAGGTTAGAAAGCAGTTACTAAAGGCGTCTTTACACAGGCGAGTTAAGGCGTCTCTGTGGCGGATTAAATTTCTGTGTAAAGACGCAATGCCGCACGAAAGCCGATCTAAAATATGCCGCCTCTGACCCTCCTCAGACCCTAGTATCAAAGCGACTCTGATGCGGCTCAGGTTTAGTGTAAATGAAGGTGAAGTGAAGATGAGTGAAGATAAAGCCAAAAACACACAGCCACATTTGTTTTAGGCTAATAATAACAACACAGGTTTTTTAAATAATTCAAACAAATTTTTCGTTTCATTTTTTCATAAAATGATTTAATGAGGAAAAATGTTTGGAGTATTTTTGTTTACTCAGGCAGGCTGTGGCACAGTTTGAATGCAGGATGTAAATTTTGAGACCGTTTTCAGCCATTAAAATAGTTTAGATTAGTTTTTAATGGCACAATACATTTATTTCGTTTCGTTTCTTTTTAAAGTTAATTTAGAAAAATGTTTGGAGTATGATTGTTTGTGACTCAGGCCCGGCATGCAGATTTTTTATTTGAACTCATGACATTGTTTAAATTCCTCCTTAAGCTCCTCCCCTTCGTGGAAAAAAACTTCCGGTACGTGTGACACGATCACATGCAGACATGTTTTACTGTGCGTCTCAAACTGCTTCAAATATTAGGTTTGTCGGACATTATGCAGTGTCGCAGAGTTATTTGAAAAGCTCTCGTGTTACTTAAGCAGATGGGTCTCTGCAACACATGCATGAAGTTGAACACTTAATAAATCACAAACTTAACATTGTGTTGTGATGAGAGAGTTTGTGCTTTTCTTACCGTTTACCTCAAAACAGTCGCATCATAATAATGTAAGTGTGCTTCGGTCCAGATCGTAAAGTGAGGACAGTAGCGCTTGTGCACAGATGCCCGGCCCTAGGAGCGTAAATTATTTGGGTCTTGTCGGGCTAGGATTGAAATGCAGGATTTTGTCGTTATATTTCCAGACGCATCTCATTGAGGACAGTATTTCATACACGAAAACGATCTGGTAACATTTGCTGTAACATAGGAACTGTTCATTTACCTGGTCGACAGTGACTTGGCTCTTTAAAACAACTTTTGGCATCTTTCAATATGCGGTGAGGTGCCCGAGAGTTTGTTAGCTAGGAAAATCATTTAAAATGTTGCATTTATAGCCTATTATTGCTTTTATCCTAAAGTATGCATTGTTATTATTAGTGTCAGTATATATTTTGAGTTTATATTGTTTAATTTAAGATATTATTTCATCAGCATATTGTTAGAACTGTGCTTTTGTGGTTATGTTCAGCATTATTTCGCATTATTTTAATTCCTGTGTAAATGCATTTATGCCGCTTTAGAGCTGCATTAACGCTCTGTGTTTTTGTGGTTATGTTCAGCATTATTTCGCATTATTTTAATTCCTGTGTAAATGCATTTATGCCGCTTTAGAGCTGCATTAACGCTCTGTGTAAATACTCATTTTCGTGGTTTTAAGCCGCTTCAGATTCGGTATCTGTGCCGCCTTTGCTGTGTAAAGACGACATAATTTGATCTTTACCCAAAGGGTTGATTGTGTAGACTTCAATTTCATAATTGAATAAATGTTAAATGACCACTGTATGAGTATTAACAAAGTCCGTTTAAGGAAGTCGTGCCACTCGGCGGCCATGTTTGCAATGTCTCTAGGCAGCTTTTTATGTCATAGCAAGTCCACTGTGCTTTCCTGTGGCTCAGTGGTTAGAGCAAGGCACTAGCAATGCCAAGGTCATGGGTTCGATCCCAGGGGATTGCACACAGTCAGAAACAAATGTATAATACAATGCAATGTAAGTCGCTTTGAATAAAAGCGTCTGCCAAATGCATAAATGTAAATGTGAATGATATACACACAGGTTGCTTCATCAGTGAACTCAATGAACTCACAACCTGAATTTCAGGCATATTCTAGAAATCTTACATCACCTAATTAATATTCATGAACCAAACTGAAAAGCTTTATAATGACCCCACCCACCACTTTTCCTATCGATCCTACACCTCTACCATACAGTGCTCAAGCAAAAAGTACCATTTAACTCACATTTCAGATCTTACTGACCCCAGAACCTGTAAAAGCACAAAACTGCACAGTCAAAAAACAGACATTATACAGTATGCTTATCTTTTCTCAAACAACCCATCTTTAAAAACATACAGCTCGAGACAACCGCAGCATTCAAGCCCATTCAGAGACGAAAGAGTCACTGTACAATGTCTATTCACATCAGCATTCCGACCCTGTTTGCGGCACCACCTATTCTCCAAACATTCAGTCTAGACCTGACAGTCGACCAATAGAACGGGCCCATTACTGTCTGGCAATCATCATGTCCTGTACCTGTTACAAAGACTTCCATTTGGCTTTCCATGAGCGTAGGTGTTCGACGTGGACATTATCCCAACAATGCCTGCTCTTTCACAAGAGCAGGCATTGTCATTGTTATTATCATCATCCCCTAATCAGCACTGAGGGACAGGCTTGATCATTTCACGTCGATCAATGGTAAGTAAAGAGAACAAGCTGGAGAAACCACACGCTGTGGCACTTTTCATCTGACGAGCAGCTATGGCTCGAGGGAGAACATGCAGTGAAGAAACATGGTGATGGAGAAACACGTTTTTCTGTCTCAACCTAGCCAAGTGTCTTTGTTGCTGCTTTCTGATGGAAGTCCTCATGGACTCTTTGACTCAACAGGGATGGTCTGCAAATCATTAACTTGCAAATAAACGTTCTTCAACAGTCAAATGTGACCGATCACAGCAGTGTGCAGAACAGTTTTGGCAATTTTCACTTTCTTTATAACCTTCCCTAAAAATGCTCTCCTCAGACATGAGAAAATGAATATACTAAAGAAACAGATTTCAACGTTAAATGTGAAACTTCAAAGTGCTACATGACATTTGGAGATAATGTAGAGCACTGCCGGCAAGCATAACTGCAAGTTATATTGCACAGTAGTACAACAAATGCTATGAATACAGCTAATGTGTTACGTTTTCAGTCGTATCTCAGGGCAACAGCTAACATTAACAACATAGATTCAGCCAGAAGTTACAAATCATCATATACTCACCCTTGTGGCATTACGACACATTATTTTCATTCGGCCGTGAAATGACTGTGAGGTCAAACCATGTTTATTTGTATAGTGCTTAGAAAAGACATATTGTTTGAAAGGAGCTTAACAGCAAAACATTACCTAATGCATTCAGTGAGCAAGCCAAACATGACAAGAAACGCTACATAACACGTTTGATATTTTCATTTTGTTAGGACGAGTTTCTGTTCTCAATGCAATGAAATTAAATGTGACTTTTACCGACAATATTTATGGAGTAGTATAGACTGTTCAGTTATGTCAAAAATCATAATCATGATTATTCTGGCCAGTGTTGAGATCATGATTATTTAACATGATTATTTACTGACTTTAAAAACAACAAATAACTTTTTTTACTTGAACTGAAAAACAAATAAAATTAAATGAAAAAAGCTGCACCAGATTCCAGCACAATGGAATGCTGCCCAATAATTGTTTCAACTCGGTTATTTTGTTTTTGTAAATCGCTGAAAGACAAAATTGATGATAATGATTAATTACAATTAGGGCTGTCAAATGATTAATCGCATCCAGAATAAAAGTTTGTGTTTACGTAATATATGTCGGTGTACTGTGCATATTAATTTTGTATTTATGAACACACACATGAATGCATATATTTGAGAAAAAGATAACAATTAATAAACGTTTATTTAGAATTTCAATTATTGGTAAATATAAATAGATACATTTAAATATTTCCTAAATATATAGACAAGTATGTGTATGTTTTTAGTTTATAAATACAAAATTAATATGCACAGAACACAGATATATTATGTAAACACAAACTTTGTTCTGGATGCGATTAATCGAGATTAATCGTTTTACAGCCCTAATTACGATTAATTGTACAGTCCTACTTGAAGTTATGAATCATCATCCACATAAAAAAATCTGAAGTAGGCATTCTGCGCAACGTCTCTACTTCACAGACAAAAAAAACCATCTAAAGACATTGCGATTACGATTGGTCTATTAATTCGTTGTTTAACAACAGATCATAATAGTCCAATACAAAATTCTTCTCCAGCAATTATGCAAGTTATTAAAAATAACCAATAACGAGACAACTACCAAAAATTTTGTATATTTTAAAGATCTAGGTGACATTGTATAAATGAATCATTTTATTGTTTTTAAGTGTAATCTACTGTATGTATTGCAGTGTCCCTGCACTCAATCCTTCAGTCAAGGACACCTATGCATGCACAGCATGAAACACATTTTGCACAGCACGGAAAATACTTAAACACTAAAAATGATCCGTCATACATATTGCAAAAACATCTCGCTTAATCAGCAGTGGAATCTGTCATTGCATGCGCTGTGCGTACAACATCACAATCGGCAACTCATTTTCACTTTCAGTGCCTCAATGATTCAGCACAAAATGCTTTTACTCAAACACCATGAGGGGCTTCGGATCCGCAAATATGACATGCACAATTCACAAACAAGGGAAATGAGTCCACTACTTAATTTTCAATGAAACAGCAGATCCATATGAGTCAAATATTCCCACACACTAGCCCTGAGAGCCAAGTTAAATGTAACTGTAACTGAGTGGCTGGAGTTTATATGATGTGCATGGAGATCTACAGAAATACAGTAGGGTGCGAGATGCCTGGATGCCTGCTATCTTTGCCTGGATGAAGAGATTTTATAAATCGCTCTGACAAGTGGGAGGACTTGAGAGAAGAACGGATACCAGAAAGTGGTATCTCACCCCCCCCCCCCCCCCCCCCACCCTGACAAAGTCCCCACAGTTAGAGTACCTTTGTTTGCTGTGGCAGGCGCAAAACAGGATGTGAGAATGGAAAGCTCCTGCATAATGAGAGTTGACTGACGTGGCCATTAGACTATGTTGTTGAGTATTGTGCATATTGCTTCACTTGGAATTTCTAAATGAGGGTGATGTACTTTAAACTAAAGCAAATTAAACGGGGTTCCAAACAAACAGTACAAGCTCATTTCTGCCCTAAAACTAAATAAAAAGAAGAGGAGATTGTATCAAAAAGTAAACGGTGTTACAGTACATGTAATTCACGCCCAAATCAAATTTACAAGATGTTAACAATCAATAAGTTATCAGTTGCATGAGTCATGTATTTTAATAGTTGTGCATGTGACAACGTGTCAAACACTGATCCATCCGTGATTTTACTACAGCAACCAGAGTTTAATATTTAAAAGACTCTACAGATGATATTCACTCTGATATGGTTAATGCACTTTTACCATAATCAAATCATGGTCAATAATTCTAAGGGAATGCTACAATAGTTCAAATGCACATCTGAAATAAGTCAAATGCAACATTTTATATGTTCAGATGTGAAACGTACTGTACAGTTGCACATGCGTACTGAACAAAAAACAAGACCTGCTAAAACTAAAATGAATGAGACTGAATGATCTGATTGAGCTCCAGTGTGTGTGTCTTATGCTGTCAACTTTAAGCCAAGGGCTGCAAGGAGGAGAGAAGATCATTCCCTTTTGTTTCGTTTTCGTCTTACGTCAAACACACAACTCTCCGAAAGGATACATTTGTATTAATGCTTACATAAACCAGTGAATTTATTTTAAAAGACTCACCAACGATAAGAATATGAACATTTCGATCTATCTCCTACGTCTCCCGTATCGGTTCCCAGAAGCCATGATGCCGCTGCCACGTCTGTCTACGCAAGCGCAATCCATTCTCCTCGAGATCCCTGGAGACCGCAATGCTTCTTAGGAAATGTAGTTTTGCGCGAGGTATAGTTTTCACAAGGCGTGGAAGTTAGCGGGCCTGTAGTTTACATACCTGTAAACATTCAAATGTTTGTGAGGCGCATGCAAACGGTAATTTATTCAGCAATGTAGGAGCGGTGGAGCATTGGTTTAAACTGGTTAAACAAATCCGATAAACTACACTTGCTAACGGTGAAGTATGTAAAAGTGAGAGTTATTTAGTAAAGACATACAGCGATACGAGTTAACCTCTGAGAATGGTAAAATGCTAAATTACTGCTAAATGAATGTATATTTATTGTTAATAATACTCAGAATAAACTATTAAAGTAAACTACGCCATGTAACTATATTCATGAACCTAGCATAACCTTTCATAGTGCTGTGCTGTAATGCCCTTTAAGGTAAGTTCCTCAGTATTGTACAGTTACCGTTTTATGAATATTTATCTTATTCATAAATATTGTAATGTTTTAATGTTTTGTTTTATATGTTTAAATTTACTGTGGTGATTTGGGGCATTTATTTAATAAGATACGTAATAATTATTGTCATATTTGGTCGTGCTTGTGTCAGACACTGTTGCACAATGCCACCACATGGATGTGACAGTAGCTACGTGGTACCACAAAACAGTTTTAATTGAGTCTCGAAAATGCTCGTTTTCTATTATAACAACTTGAAGTGTTTTAGCCATATGTACTATCAAAGCTTTTCAAATTGGTAAAAATTTTATCAGTAGTTTTAATCTTTGTGTTTTTGGTAACCTTTATTTTCAGGAACACTGTTAAAAATGAACATAGTTGCAGTTGTGAAGCGATTATCGATATTTACATATAACTAATCTATATAGCCTAATGTGTAGCCTACCTATAATATGCCAAGCATGGCAATTCAATTGGCTTCTACCATAAAACTTCTTGTAGTAATTTAGATTTGTCCATTCCCTGCACTTACACAAAAGTGCCATAGATAAACTGTACCATGATTTTGGAAATGTATGATAATATGTAATTCTTTGAGGTACATAGAAGTCATGTAAATGTAAATATCATGGTATATGAGTATGGTAATCATTCAGTATAGTTAAACTGATCCCACCATTCTACCATAGCATAAATAGTTACAGTGTAGGCTACCTTTTAGCGAGGTTTATTGTTTAAACGCATTAAAAACTACGAAATAATGATATGATACATTGGTACTTTTGTCAACGCTGTCCAACTCTAAACAGTTAATTGATTGCCATGGTACCCCACAGATTCTATGGACAAACTATTCAGGCTGAATACAGGGGTGTTGCTGAACCCCAACAACAATGTAATATGAATCTTTAAAACAATTCAAAGGAAAGGTTGTTATTACAGAATTGTGTTTATAATGTAAACAGAAACCTCACCAGATCTTGTACCATTTGCGTCACACATGTGAAGTCGAGCGTCATTTTAGAGTTTGCACCCCTATTTGTTTGAATTTGATCTGCCCTTCTGTAGTAGCTATCTCTCTCCAGCACGGCGCAGTAAAGCAGCAGCTGCGGGTCGATCGCTGGAAGTCATTCACAGAAAAGGGATACTGCACAGGAGAGATACGCAAAGCGGAGATTGCGCTTTATACCTTTCGGTTTATGTACGATCCTGTTTTTATTCAGTGAAAGGACATCAGAAGGTAAAACATTAATATACTTGCCTCGCCTGTTTATCTGATTATTTATAAAAACGTGCTTTTTGCTGTAGGATGCGACTGTGAAGTAGTTGGAGAACTTAGAAAAGAGTTCTGCTTGCAAATAGTGAAATGGGCTACTTTGACATTTGTATATGGGAAGATGCGATCTGGCCATCGTGATGCGAATTTTACTCCAGTTTTGGAGGAAATTAGTGACTTGTTCATATATCCAACATTTTAGCGACTCCTATGTTACTCTTAAGAATTATTTTTTATTTATTACTTTTATAAATAACAACTTTGGAAGTCAGGTTAAACGAGATTAGGTTAATTTTTTCAATATTTTAGTTTTTCTTTGTTTTATTATTTTAGTTTTTTACAGTCTTAATATTTTATAAAAAATTATTTCGCGGTGATAAACAACCCCTTTTGGGAATGTCATATTTTGTAAACATGCTTTTTAATAGACAAGTGTTCAGTTGGCGTTAATTTTACCGAACAATATCCAGTACATTATGGTATTCCTTTATCCTGACATGGATTTACTCGCAGCTCACGTCCTATCCAGGGTCCGAAGAATTTTGCTTTGGACTTGTACCGTACGCCATCTAAAAACCCCTAGTCTGCTCTGTTTATCTCTTTCTACTCTTAAGTCATATTGCTTGACAGTTACGATTTTTCGTTTGGTTTAGGAGAATTATATACTTTTGCACAGGGCTTGTGAACGAGGTGTAGAACGAAATGCCATGTCTAACACCTAGGCTATATCGGATACCTACCTGTGTCGTTGTGTTTTGTGGGAACTCTAAGCATCAACAGATTTTTTTCTTTTAATTTTTAAACGATTTTAATTATTTTAGTGTCGTCTACTTTAACCGCAGTATGTTTATGTGAATTCACGGAAGATCTTAATCTGACAGTCAGGAAGATAGTAGGCTGTATAGCATTATTCTCCATATTCACGTATCAGATTGACGAGTTCACTTATATTCATGACATATTGAACCAGGCGCTGAACCATGTGGTCAAAAACATCTGTCACATTTGAGGTACACAAGAAAGCAACTGTTTTATCTTTCGAATTTTCTTTGATTGCTAACATGTCCTTTGTATTTTGTTTCTGACAGTTTTAACTTGTCAATGCTCAGCCTTTTAAAAATTTCTTTGTGAGCTAAAATCGTGGCTTTGTTACTCTCGGCGGCTCTTTCTTCAGCTGTATCTCTGAATGTGACAGTCTTGCTCTTTTAAAGTCTTATGTCACTCTGTTTGTTTTCTTTGTATTCGTTTTGCCCAAACAATGCGTTTAAAGCGTGATGAAAATTTCTATTGTTTATGATGTTGAAGTTGAAGTCGGCTCGTGGCGAAGCGGAGTGCAGGTGTACAGAAGACAGACTGCAGCACTGGCTTTTAATCGATAGGGGGCAGTGTCGAGTCTTGTGGCCTATGCACACAAAGCAGTTGCTGTTAGGAAGATAAACCTGTGCAAAAATGATATTTTCATGTTAACCTGGCATGAAAGGGTTTTTAATCCCAGAGCTCTACCATATTGCAGTTTATCTTTAATTCGCAAATACACATAAAAATACATAAATATACACAATATACATAAAACGGCTAACAAGGTAATTTGGTTCGCTTGAAAAGTACAAATGGGCATCTTGTGGTAACAGAACTAAACCCACAGGAAGGTATCTTCAAGGAAAGGATTAGGCACTGCTCAGGTAAAAATATAGCTTAACATTAACTTTCCTGAAAATGAAAGACACGCAAAATGTAATAAAAAGCAAACTGCTGACGCTGTCCAAATGTGTTCAGACTCTTACATTTCACATCATTGGCTCATCATATTGTAATGAATGATACGTAATTTATGTTATTTTAAGTTAAAGTCCAAGCGCTTTAGAAGATTAAGATTTGTAAACTTATATGCTTTTCTATTACACATGAGGTTTCATTTAATAATCATCCATATGAGTTGTGGAAATGCTCTAAAATAATTGTCTATAGCGGCTCTTGAAAGGAACATCATTATGTGGTGGAATGTAGGTGATTATGTAGATGCGTTATTTTCTAAAGAATCGCACACCGCTTCATTGGGAACACTTGCATACAGCTTGCTTTGAAATTCTGTTCGTATTTTATGGGCCTAATTTCACCCTTGTTTTGGTTAAGAACGTCTTATGATCTTCCCCACTTTTATAACCCGAGACCCCATTGTATGTAATTCAAAGTGAGAATAAATTAGCTGTAGTTTAGTATCTTCAAGGCGCTCCAGAGATATTTACCCGAGCTTACCCCATTCACTTACATATTCTAGTCAAGCACCGTCCGTCCACTTATTTCTCAAACATCACTCATAGATCTTTACATAAATGTGTCTTGGAACAGCATATATGTTATAGGTTGTTTAGCTGTGCTGCCACACACGTTTAAAGCATGTGCATTGTGTATTAATGGTGCTTGGTCACGGTTCCCATAGGTGCATTTGTTCAGTTCTTCTCAAAGTCAAGTCCAAGAGAAGGATAAATAACCGCAAGGAGTTTCTTTATAGTCCCATTATGACTTACTTCCAGGGGTCTGACACTCTGCAGTAGATTTTTATCATTCATGCGATGAAGGGTGTTATTAGGTCTGGATCTATTGTGTTTGTTTACGGGTGCCTGAGGCGGCTTGTGAACGTCTCCCTCAACCGAAGGAGTTCATTTGTTTACAGGTCGACTGAGGCTTTTGTGTACGAATATTAATATTCATATAGCCCCCCCACCGCCATCATTGCATGTGCCAGTTGATTCATGTGTTTTCATAGTCCATGAGGCCCCTCTTTTCAAATGCAAAGCAGGTTTTCATCAATAATGATCTGATGAGATCTCGTCAGTTTAAAATGTGCATCGTAGATGTTCTCTTAGCAATTGCAAAGGACCCTCAAGTACCACAGCGAGCGACACCCGTAACAAGACCTGTAAAAGGAAGATCTGATCAATTGCATCTGATATAAGCATAAATAATTTTAGATCTTGGGAAAAGATGACTTAGTAGCCCTTATCAAACTTTCAGTGGCGCATAAGATGTGCCGTCTGAATTATTTCTGATGCCAAGCCATCATCGGCAAGGGAAGATTGTGAATGAAAGTTTTATGGGAAAGAACTTGATCTGACTGGCAGCAGATATGACTGCATGGACTATAGAGTGACAGTGCCAAGCGTTCTTCTGCCCTGTGTCGGGGTTAGTGAGGGTAACTGAGCTTATAAAGACACACCATAGACTCCAGGTGTAAAGCTAGAGAACTCGATAACGTTTCCTCTCAAGCTGCCAGAGGTTTCTTCGTGTTCGTAAAACAATTTTAAACCTTAATTTAGCAATCTAACTGGAAGATTTTTCTATTGTAGCAGAACGTGTATGTCTTAATTTTTAATATTAGATTTGCAATTCTGCTTAAGGCACACAGAATTAGACTTACCCTAATGATATCTTTGATAAGCGCTGTGCTATTCGGATAATATGTTTCAGCTAATGTGCATGCCCGAGTGCCTAAGTAAAGGTAGTTTTCAAGCCATTTGTGAGTCAACATCGTTTAGTTTCTTCACTTTAGCATTCAGGGAAGAAATGGCATGTGTGCGCATCTTGATCTATGGTAATCTGTCTTTGTCTAAATGCACAGTGCTCTGTGTTTTAAAGCACTTGAGACAAGTGTGAGGTAACAGGAAGGTTGCGTACTGCCGCCAGCGCAGACTGATTCATCTGACCTGACACTTAGCTTGAGTCTTTTTAGCACAGTTGCAAACAGCTTTCTAAAAAGCTTTCCCTAATTAGATAAGCGCTACGCATGAGGTCAAATTAGATTTTTAGTTCTGTTATATTTAACTGTGTGCTTTAAGTTTTTTTATTAGTATAATTTGCACAGCGCATTTAAATTGCATTGCAGAGATGTGTTCTAATATTGATATTTGTGGCACTCAATCTGCTATATGTTTATCTCTGTAGTATAAACTCACTTGCTATACCCTGATTCTTAAACAATAATGTAGAATTTAATCATTTTGATTAACTGATAAAGCAAGAACAATAGCATGGTGTCTTATTTAAAGGTACAGTTCACCCAAAAATGCAAATTCCGTCACCATTTAGTCACCCTCAAGTTGTTCCAAACCTGTATAAATTATTTGTTCTGATGAACACAGAGAAATATATTTGGAAGAATGCTTGCAACCAAACAGTTCTTGGCCACCATTGACTACCATAGGAAAAATGACAAGAGTAGTCATAAGTGCCCCAGAACTGTTTGCTTTCCTACATTCTTTAAAATATCTGCTTTTTTGTTCAACAGAACAAAGAAATGTATAAAGCAATTTTTCCTACTATGGTAGTCAATGGTGGCCAAGAGCTGTTTGATTACAAGCATTCTTCCAAAAATCTTTCTCTGTGTTCATCAAAACAAATAATTTATACAGTGTCTGGAACAACTTGAGGGTGACTAAATGGTGACGGAATTTTCATTTTTGGGTGAACTGTACCTCTAACAAAGACGATTGGCTAAGTGTTACACTTAATGTATATATTTAGCTGATTAACAGTGATAACTTTGCAATTTATCATAACATTAAGTGCAAAGTTGTTTAGCCCACAGCTGTAGCTTGTCCTGGGCGCATGGGGCTGTCAGTTTTGAAAGAGCGAAGTTAGCTTGTGCCGTTCCCAGGCCGTGTCTGAAAGCAAATAAAGGTTCTTGTGATGCTTTGATGCCTGATTGGTGTGAATTGTTCCTTTTAATGAATATCTTCATTATCATTCTTGCTATCAAGGGGTAGAACAGAACAGAAGGAATTTGGCGGCCCTTGGCTGCTTCTCAAGAATATTGTAGGAACGCCCCGCAATCTTTTGTTTGTAAAGAAAGGGCTGATGTGGTGGGAATTAAATGTATTGGCCAATCAGTTCAACAACTAGTTTGTAAAGATTTTTATTATATGGAATACGGATGCCTATGCTTATAAACCCCCAGCTGTCCATTGCACACCTCTGTGTGGAAGGATGGTTGCGCACTACTCAGCCTGTGAAATGTGATCAGTGATATGGCTTAGCTACTCACTGTCTGCAGTCCTAATTAATACTTGATGTGATTGAAGGCGCTCAATTTGTCTGGAGTCTTATCTTGTCAACATGTTTGTATCAGCTTTTTTATAACATCTTGCAGACAGACGACAGATGAAATAAAACAATCAATTAAGCCTTCGAACCAACAATTATGTCTCATGTTGTCATGGAGATGTTTCTACACAAGTGAAGTGAGATGCATTGCTCACTCTTGTGGGTTCTAATTAAATGAATGCAATACTTCATGCTTCCTGTAATTTTCACAGTCGAAAAATTATTGAATGAAAATGTATCATAAGAGTTCCTGTCAACTCAGGAAAGCGTGTTTAGATGCTCTACAGTAAATTGCAATGTGTGAATCATAAGCAGCTTGTGTTTTTTAAAAACGTTTAATATTGGTAAAGCTGGTGTTCTCCAGTCCACCCCGCTGTCAAAAGAAGGATGCGGTTGTATGTAAGCGGACGTGAAGGCATGCATCTTTTCTTTGGCATTGTTTGGTCCAAGGAGGCTTCAATGAGGAGACTGGGAAGAGGGTAGAGACCAAAATGCTCCCACAGTTGATTTGCCCATTGTGGGGGAGGAACACTATTCCCATTGATGGTGTTGTTGGTGAAGCCCCCAAAAGCTGGAGAAAGGGGGCCCATTCAGTGCAATGGGTGACCCTGCACATCTATGGTAGATGGGTGTTAGTGCTTTTGTGGTGCACGGTGGGAACATTGTCCCCCTTCTGGTGATTTAATACCCCTGGTCTAAGGCATTTTTGCTGTCTCTCCTAAAATCTTTTGCCCTATGGCACAAGTCTGTTTCACAGAGTAAAATGTGAATTTATGTTTAAATGTGATTGTGATACCATACGTCTCTTCTTTTGATTGTGAAAAGATGAATTTAGCATCTAACGATCTGTGTTGGTCTTTGGTTAAGAATCATTTTTAAATAATCTTTTTCAATAGGACAGCAGAATATTTCAGGTTCTTCTCATTCATAGTTTTAGAAATAATCTTAGCAATGTCTCCAATTGGTCAGATTTGATTATCTAAGTGAGTCATCAAAAGTCAACGTTTATCTCCGATATAAATTTCTATGAAATAATTCAAAGGCCAAATCAGCTCATTTCTTACTATTTTTATTTTTCTTCAGTGATTTTGTGAGAAAGATCCAAGACACCTTTGGGCTTTTCCATCCCGTAAAGAAACATTCAGGGGGAAAAAACAGCGAGGAATCTGAGCATTGCAATAAATTGGCTTTACATTTCACAAATTATACATGCTGATATAAATCCACCACTGTCTAGATACTGAAGATTTACTCTCACCCCTCTCGCTGTTAGTGACAGTCCACTGAGACTCTGTAATCCTGTGTTTGCACACCTGATTTTTATCGCAACCTCTAAAAGCAACAGAGAAATCAATTTCTTTCAGCTCAACTCAATAAAACGACAGGTTATTATTTAGCTTCACAATTCTCTCTTTTATCCTCTGACTGACTGTCATTTACAGAACTGTAAGAACTGTGATATTGAATTTTGATAGGTAATTTGAAAAGGGCACAATAGACCAACGCATTTCCAAAACGTGGATGTGAATTGAATGCCTTTCTGAGTCAGAATGACATACCGTGTAAGCACTGGCTGTAAAATGAGATATTAATTGCCCTTTGCTTTTAGTCACTTATAAATACAGAATGAACAATAGCTCTCTGAATGCAAAAGACCACCAGAGTCTCTTATCAGACACGTTCAAGTATCGAATCTGTGGTTCAGGTATCTTATCGCTCTATACTGAGTGGATATTCCTCCTGGAGTCTCAATTCTATTCCAGATGTTTACTCCAATATGTCTTTTACTGTATGCCTTAAAGGGGAACTCTGACCAAAAATGAAAATTCTGCCATTAATTACTCACCCTCAAGTAGTTTAACATCCCTAGGACCTCCGTTTTCCCCCAGAACGCAAATTAAGGTAGTTTTGGAAGTTTTGGAAGCTTTCTGACTCCTCCATAGATTGCAACGCAACCAAACACACGAGCCACATGACAGTGCAGCCGGTGTCAGCATCGCTCGACGCCTGCGCGTTCTGACCACATAGGCTCTACATCAGAACACGCATGAGTCAAGCGATGCTGACACCGGAAGCACTGTCGTGTGGCTCTCGGGAACGCACGCTGGAAACTAACACTCAAATCAGGAAGTTTTTGAATATAGTCGTTAGTTTTGTTTGCGCCAAAAAAGTATCCTCGTCGCATTATAATAATTTATACTTAACCACCCTAGTCGCATGGACAATTTTACGATGATGATGTTAAATGACTTGAGGGTGGGTAATTAATGGCAGAATTTTCATTTTTGGTCAGAGTTCCCCTTTAATGAACTTATTGCCCTTCTGAGGAAGAAAGAATAGTGTTTTTAAAAGCCATGATAGAAGTGAGACACTTTTGACCTAATGTTGGTTTGATGTAAGCATACAAGGTGATGTGTGTCTTTAGCTGACTAGTTTTGATTGAAAATGTCATTTTGCACACATAGTACCTCAGCCAATACCAATCAGAATTGCAAGAAATGACTGTGAAATATGTTTCGAACACTCTAGCTCTCATTGGTCAGAGACAAATGGTCCCGTCCCCATGCTCACGTAATTGGTTAAAACATCAGTTTACCCCAAAATTTTGTCATCATTTACTCATGTCATGTACATACTTTATTGCTGACACTCTTGTGTGCTTTATTATGTGTTACATTTGGGCTTAATGTATTGACATTTATTATTAATTGTTAATTAATAATTTTTATGTTCCGTTTCGTTATATAGGTTTGGAATGAAATGAGTAAATAAATCATGACAACTTTTAAGTTTTGGGTGAACTGATTCTTCAGCCCGTGTCATTTATGCTGATCTGATTCAGATGCTCAAGCAAACAACAATAATATGATGGAACCACAGGCAACATTAATGTTGCGGGTGTTGCATTTTATGCCAACCATGCCCATTCTGTAGTGCTAATACCAAAACCTTTTCCTGGACTTGCCTATGCAGTGGGGTTGGTGGCTGTTTCTATAGTGATAAGAAATAGCTTTGTGTTGGGGCACAAAGGTCTGTCTGAAACACATCGACAGGCAGAACCTTGTTTGACAGTGATTAATGTCCAGTCCGAATCAACACAGAACATTCAGGGAACATCCATCCTGCTCTCATCAACGATCAGACAAGTTTGTTTATGTGGAGTTATGATTAATAATGATGCTTTAAATGTGGGGGAAATCCAGGGGCGCTTGCCTTGTGTTGATAATCTGTCAGCAAGGACAAAGACGAATAAATATGAAAACATTTTTAATTGATGCATTTCTAATTTGAGTTCTGGGCTTCTCAGTAAACATGGTTTGGCTGCGATGGGGCATGCATCTTCGATGGTAAACAAAACATGCTGTTTTTCTAATTAATCACAATAAATGGATGTGTTTGATTGACATACAGTACCTTTTTTTAACACAAAATTGATTTTTTAATTCTAAATTTAGAATATGACTAGCGGTTATGCATTATGGAAATGGCATGTTTTTACTTTCTGATGTAGGTTGAGCATCCATCTGTGATCTAATTGTGGACAAAGCAGATAGAAAAGCAATCTAAGAGGTGACCCTGTCCCCAGTGTAAGTCTGTGTCCTTGCAAGGTAATGGCTAATGTCAAGATCGGAATATTATCTTTGGGCTGGGATGGTTTTCTGCCAAACAGCTTTTCTAAATTCACTTGAAATAACCCATATAATGAGAATTTATGTGCATGAACATAGATGGATGCCTTTGTCCTTGGTTTACCATTAGTCAAGAGCCTTTACTGAAGTTCTGAGACAACAGCCTAATTTTCATTTGATCCATCTGATAATTCCTTCAGATTTCCCTGGACAGGTTTTCCTGCCATCCCAAGACATTCATGCCAATCCTCATTTTGCTTCCAAGAATTATGTTGCTATACTGTATGAAACATATTTATGCATATAAAAACATATTTATGCTCTAGATGACAATCAGACTTGTAAATAATATATTCTGATTTCATCATGGTTTAAAAAAAATTGTAAGCAGTACAAAGCGCATATTGCATGCAGTAAGCAGTACACTAGTGTTTCACTCTAATTGTGGCCAATGTTAAAATAAACAGGGCAAAAAGATAAGATAGATTCATGCGAAGGTAATTGGGGTGATCTGTACAGTTAAAAGGATAGTTCACACAAAAGTAAAAATTCTGTCATCATTTACTCACCCTCTTGTTATTTCAAACCTGTATGACTTTCTTTCTTATGCATAACACATGGAAAATATTTTGAGGAAAGTCGGTAACTGAACAGCGCGGGCACCCATTCACTTTTATTGTATGGACACAAAACCAATGCAAGTGAATGGGTGCTGATTAACAACGTTCTTCAAACTATCTTCTTTTGTGTTCTGCGGCAGAAAGAAAGTCATACAGGTTTGAAATAACAAAAGATTTTTATTTTTGGGTGAACTATCACTTTAATTTCTATACTGAATTTTAACACGCCCCCTTACCTCACTAAATGGCAACCTAATGTAAAACTTACAACAACTCACCATCCCTGACTTGAGGGAAGGTGGCAAACACGGCAACATATCCTTGGAAGGAAGTGCCACACAAACACACTTGTATGAATCAGGCTAGCAAAATGTTTGATGTTTTAAAGTAAATATGTCTCTTTGCAGACGTCCCCTTCTAACACTGGAGTGCTATGCTTTGGACAAGGGCCCCATTGAAAACTTCCTAAGAGGGGAGTTTTTAAAGTTTCAGAGGTTTTGAAGGGGGATACGGACCTGCATGCCAACACAAGTACAAAGGCCCGCATAGCGGTGGATAGAGAGAGAGAGAGAGCCCTGAGTGGATAACAGGTTCAGTCGATCGGTGAAACTAAGCAATAGGTCCCTGGAGTACGAACAATGTTCCAAAATAAGGAAAACAATCAATATAGTGGGTGTAAATAATGTATTGACCTTCACTTGCTTTTAAGTTTCTGTTTGTGATTAAAGCTGCAGCAAAACACATAAAAAGGATTCCATTTCCACTTTCTTGGTATGTTATAATTTTCTCTTTGAGATCTGATACTGTCTATCTGGAACGGCTGTATTTGCCAACAGGAGTGGCATGTTATTAAGATCACTAATAAACCGCTAGTCTCCAGCAGGTTAACACAAAAAGTCCCCCAGCTCTCTTTAACCTGGTATTTATGGGTAGTCTCTTAGTTACTTGAACTGAGGACTGTTCAAGAGACAATTATACCAATACTAGAAGATTTGCAGGTTTCAATATTAGTGGTTCTCAAGAGATAGATGAAATGTCTCTTAAAGTGATAGTTCACCCAACAACAATGGGCTGTACCCATTGACTTGCATTGGTTTTGTGTACATATAGAAGTGAATGGGTATCGCCATTGTTTGCTTAACAACATTCTTCAAAATATCTTCTTTTATGTTCTGCGGAAGAAAGTCATACAGGTTTGAAATGACAACAGGGTGAGTAAATGATGATAGACTTTTCATTTTTGGGTGAACTATACACTGTACAAAGCGGGTTTTGTTCAGCACGAACCGTGTTTTTTTTCTTGTCATGAATTTGTTTTTAATATATAGTTAAGGTTGTGTTCTTGGGTCTAATGTAGTGTACTTTTGGTTGGGAAAATTTTGTGCAACCTGCCCATGTTGTCATCTGCCTAATTTGGACAGTTTCTCCTTGCTTCTTATACGTTATGAAGTTGGTAAGGTTATTTTTTTGCTCTCCTAATTATGCACATTGAAAAATCCCCGTTGGTTTCCCTGCTGTCAGAACAGACCTGTGACACACATTTGGGCCGCGTCGCACCAGTTCAATACCAGTGAAATCAAATCCCTCCATTACTTTAACACCTTCATGGGAAATAAGCTTATGGTGTACCTCATCAGATTCTTTAACCCCACGGTGCCAGTTCCATTTCAGCTGGCCTAGGGGGGTCTGCTCAGCCCATAAACACACAGAGCGGACATATAGAGGTCTAGATCCAATGCAGAGCCCACATGAGCCAACTTCACATTCCCCCCACCGACCAACCCATCTTCCTCCAACTGTTAACAGTAAACTTGTCTTAGCGTCTCAGTTGGCATGGAGCCCGGCAGCCCTCAGCAGTTTACAATGTAGCGGCAGCCCATGCTTTGACTTTACAAAAGCGTGCTTCTATTTATTAGGCTTTGGAAAATGACAGAACTGCTGCCACTGTGCTGTGAATGGAATAAACAAGACATAAAATAGAAGCTTGTTAAGCGTAGACGGCCAATTTGTGCTGCCGTTATGCTGCGTTTAGTCTTTCCCCCCTCCCTCCTGGAAGGTGGTGTCAGTGAAAATAGAAGTAAATTGAATGCCAACGTCAGATATAGTTTTATTCTCACGTCTCACGCTGGGACATTTACAGCATCAACGTGAGCAAAATAGAGTCTGAATCTTGAATTGATGGGAAATCATTAACATTCCCTAAGGAACGCCTTTTATTTAATGAGATGGATAGATGGGGCTTTAAGAGAGAGATTTAATAACCAGAAACATAGCCGTAAATGACTCGCCGTTAAACCAGGTTGAGTGCTTTATAGAAACATTATCTTTATTGTGCCGAGAGTGTTAGTTAACAATCACAGGGCTTTATAGTGAAGTGTTGACGGCTAAATAAATTTTGTCAGAGATGTCTCTGCTGTAACATGATTTATTTTGCGTTTCCCTCTACTGTCCAAGCTGGTCAGTGCTGGTGGAGCAGTATAGCTGTGCTATTTGAAAAACAGAAAAAAACTGTTAACAATGCAAGACAAGCCTCCAGTCAGAACCTCTGAATGTGTTGCTTATCTATTTCACATCACTTCCGCTAATGAGTGTTAAACCAGACAGAGTCTTATCTGTAAGCGGGTGTATGTTTGATTCTCCATCAGTTATCTCTGCTCTTTAAGTCTGCCCCCTGAAGTCTTAATTATGACATTGACAGAGACGCTGCTCAGAATAATGGTGGATTCAGACAGTACGCGGCAGCCGCCTTTCTCTCTAGTTGAAGCGCTTTGTGCAGTCTAGACGGTGCTCGCATCGCGGTGTCGGGGCGGACGTTGCCATGATTACAACCAACAAGGTCCCACTTGTATTTGCTAAAAACGAAATAAAACAAATAAAATTCTGTGTTTTCGTCATTATTTGTTTAATTTCACTTACTGTCTTCAGTGATTTAATAAACATTTTTCGTTTGGGCCAACTAAGGTTGCTTAAATCGATTTGCCTGTGGAGCGTCATCACTTGCACGTGCTGATGTAAAGAATTTGTGGGAAATACGATTTTGTATCAGGTAACCCAAGTTAGGCTAACCTAAACAAGAAAGAAATGCTAAATCTTCTTATTTGTGTATAAGATTTTCGACGTATCGTACAGCTCTGGGAAGTCAATAACAGTTAAAACTATCTTTTCCTCCATCTTTTCAACGTTCGTCTACAAGATGAGTAAAATGTTCTATGATTGGCTGGTAATAATCTGTTCATTGATTGATTAAATCCGACGCGGCTGCCGCTCACATGAAGATAAAATATTTTTATCTTTAGCAGCGCCTGCCGCAAAGAGCCGTGCTCGTGGAAATGGCAGGATTTTGGGTGCACGAGCACCGCTTGCGGACCGCCTCCGGTCCGCCAATGAAACCGCCCGCGTTTTGCCGCTTACCGCATGTTTCCCATTGAAAATGAACTGAACAAATGCGACTGCCGCGTACCGTGTGAATGGCCCATCACCCCATCCAGCCAACCGCCCGCCCGTCACAGTGCTACTTAGAGCGCCTGAGTACAAACAATGGTGTTCACGCTGCCAAAGGTCACGGTAACATGTAGCTGTGAGGGCACATGAGCCATCCACGCCTGTCAATATGACAGAGATCCCATGCAATTGAATCATACATGTACTTCAACTATCTTGCTGTGCAAAACAATGGGCTTTATTGTGTCTATTTAATGAGTAGATCGCATCAATACCTCTTGAAGTATTGATGTTGAGAATTAATGTTTTAATTAGTAAAGAAACTTAGCATAAGCAACATTCCTTGTCATGTTTACCTGTTTGTTTATTTATTGCAACCAAGAGTATCGTAATTGTCAATTGTCAGTTGAATTGCATAAATTAAGAGCAGGCAATTGCATAGCAAAAGCAAATGGCTAAATCGTATAAATTTGTACGATGTAAATCATACAAAAATGTATGAATATAAGAAAAAGCAACACAGAAGCCCTAACCCTAACCGTCATTGGCTCGAAAGCAAATCGTACTAAAACATATGAATAATATCATACAAATTCATACGAATTATCCACCCTACCAAATAGTAGGAATTCTCGTGAGATTGTGTTGTTGTATCATTAAATGGATAGTTTACCCAAAAATTTTAATTCTGTCTTACTCAAGTTTTTCCAAACTGTATACATTTCTTTGTTCTGATGAACACAGAGAAAGATATTTGGAAGAATGTTAGCAACTAAAATGTCTGGGGCATCATTGAATACCATTGTAGAAAAAAATACTGTATAATGTTTTTTGAAAATGAGATATTTTGAAGAATTTAGAAAAACACCTTGGACTACCATTTTGATTTTTTCTATGGTGCCCCAGAAATCTCAGTTGCTAACATTTTTCTTAATATCGTTCTTTGGGTTTAACAGAACAAAGAAATGTATATAGCTTTGAAACAACGTAAGGCTAAGTAATTCAGGACAGAATTATAATATTTTGAATGCCTTGATAAGTCACATTCATAAACGATAACCAGATGAAAGACTAACACGTTCGCATTAAATTGGCAAACCAGAAGTGCATGAGTTTATGCCCTGATGCTTTGACAAAAGATAGTTAGGTCTCCCATTCAGGGGTTATTTGTTTTCTGTAATGATCTCATTAAAGCGAGAGGTTTACGCTGAATTGTTAATTACCCCGTTGTCCAGGAGGAGAGGGAGCGCTGTGGCTTTGTGATTCATCTGACTGGCAGTAATTACTCACAGGATTGGCACTTCATCCATTGACTTTAATTCTGTTTCATTACAGAGAAGTTACAGTGTTCATTAGTTTCAGAACTCCTAACAATGAGATGAGATGAGACAAGTTCTTTGTCATACACTGAAACAGGTGAAGTTTTGATTGCACCAAGCGTTGAGTGCTCGGCTGGGATCTCTGCTTTTGATCTTGCTCAAGGTTGATGTTGCGTGAGTTGTTCACAGACAGAAGTTTGATACTAAAATTCAGAACTTTTATTAAGACATTTAGGCCCGGTTTCACAGACAAGGCTTAGCTTAAGCCAAGACTATGCCTTAGTTAAATTAGGATATTTGTTGATTTCATTAAAATGCCTTAGATAAAAATATTACTGGTGTGCATATTGAGACAAAACAATGGCAATTACATATTTATATATACATTATGTCAGGGCAATTTATTTTCAGTTAAGACAGCTCACTAGTCTTAAGCCTTGTCTGTGAAAACCGGGCATTAGAATGCTTGGCATAGCTCAGGCTATTCCAGTTCAACTTACTGTAAAATTCAGTTTTTGCATGCTTCTTCATGCGATCTCATATTACTTTTCAAAATTCAGCAGTTATATCTTAAGTTCTTCAGTCACATATGTCACTTTTTTTTCCCTATGATATATATAAATATGTCTTAAAATATTTGTTTTTGTGTTATTTAATTTTAAAGGAATATATTTGAAGGGTTTATTTGCAAAAACAGATACAGTTTTAAAAAATGTTCAAAAAGTATTTTGAGCAAAACGGTTTTTATTGTGTTGTAGCGGTTTTAGCTAACGTTATTATATTGATGAGCAAAGCTCACCAAATATGGTTCTCCACCAGATCTTTCAAGATCATATCCATAAAATGAGTTATTTAAAACATCAATTTCAGTCAAGGAATTAGTTTAGTTTAGTTTAGTGATCAAATATACATATTTTACGGTCTCTGATTATATAAAGCATAACAATACTTGTATGCATTCGTCCAGCAAATGCCTCAATGATATTATATACTTTACATTATCTCATGGCCATAAGTAACATGACTTTACCAAACAGGATTTAGAGCAAAGGTAGCGTAAATCGAAAACACAGTAGAAGGGACCAAGTTTGTGAGCCTGAATACAGAAAACCCATCACAAACGAATATATATGGTTGTTTATTAAACTCTACTCTACATGATAACAAAAACAATGACGATCGCATAACACACACAAATTACATGAAACATGAAATGCGCTAGGAAGCAGAGAGAGAGAGAGAGAGAGAGAGAGAGAGAGAGAGAGAGCATGGGAATGGCAGCGATTTCTGAACACCAATAAAAATCATCTTTAACAAAGAGGCACAGACTTAACGCAGCTATTCTATAAATAGAAACAGATACTTGCAAGCTCTGTGCTGGACCGATATCTGTATGCATGTGCAGAGATGGAATTGTTCAAAAGGTTTCAGAAAGGCAGTCCTACAGAAGGTTTCGGGCCTCGTGGTCGGCCGGCATGGCTTAACCACGTGGCAGTAGAAGTCCATTGTTCCATCCCTTTCCCCGGGGGGAAGGGCAGTCTCCGAAGAGACCGAAGTAAGGGACGAAGCCGGAAGAGAAGAGAGGATGACAAGACAAGAGAAGGTTTTCAGAGCAGGCTCGATATTTAACCTCATGAGAGAGCATGCCCACCTGAGTTTGAATCGACCAATCAGAGTTGAGCAGGGAAGAGGTTCTTTGTCCACTCAACAGCTAATTTGCATCTTTATGACCTCCTGGCAACTTTACAAAATATCATTCCCAATTATAACATAATGAAAAGAAAGTGTTCTATGGTCACACAGTATATAAGGAGGAATTGTAAAGACAAACATTTAGATATCAAAAATGGACAGGTTTGAATTGCAACAAGTCATGATTCATTCAGATGGAACGCATACAAACAAAGCCTGAATTAAACTTGTATATCTAACTGTGACAGACTATTTAAAATGGCACGAGCGCCAACACACAACCTAGATAGTTAGATGTATGTATAGAAAAGGACAGTTTAATCACATAAGTTCCTATTGTCAGGGACATTTCTCTGGTTAGCCTCAGATGTTAAGTTAGAGATGAGACAGAGACTTCTCACCAATGCTTTGAAGCATAGGGGTTGTAAATATCCAACAGAGAGACAAAACGTTATCAAAACTCTAAAACCAGACCCCTGGAGCCAGGTTTTTGCTATGGTCTTTTGATGATGATAGCAAAAGAAACCAGGACAAAAGGGAGTGGGAGTTGATGGCTCTTCTTTCAATGACTCCGACCATTTGGCTTATGCTAGATTCTCTACAGTGTTATCATGTTTTTATTTTGTTTTTGTGTGTTAGTTAGCTGTATTTTTTGAGTTATTATTACTTAATCAAAATTAACTGCAGTTTGATTGATGTTACTTGGAATGCACAATAAAAAAACATGATTTTTGAACATTTTAGAAACTGAGTTATCTATTTTTGCAAATGAACTCTTAATTTCTAAACAGGTTGTGTGCGATTATGTCTTAAATATGAGGGACAACACAAGGTTTAGTTAAAAGTAGACATGCACCGATACTAAATTTGTCCAATCGCTACCGATAGCTGATTTTTCCGAGTGGTATCTGCCGATACCGATTACGAAGATTAAACTAATATTTCTTAACTTTCTGAATGTTATTAATTCATATAATGACTACTAATATTGAACATCAAACTGGTGATGTTTCCTAACATTTTATATATACAGAGCACAAATTCATTGCATTTTCCTGTCCGCTTTTGATTGATGGGATTTATCGGCTTTGATGATTATCAACCGATACCAATTATTGGCTGATGTATTGGTGCATCTCTAGTTAAAAGTAACACAAAACATACTGTGGTTAACTAGACACAGAGATGTGTCCAGTTAAGGACAGGTTGTGTTGTTTTTAACATTACAGTTTTAAGTGAATGTTTGCCCTATTAGAGTGGGTTTACCTGAAATTGTTAATGGCATAATAATATGCAGCAATGCTGAAACGTCATTCAGACAATGACACATTATTTTCTGTGAACAGTTGTATAGGAAACACTGTGGAAATATGCGCATGAAAATTAGTAGACTCATCATATTTCTATGGACATACTGTATGTACGCAGTCTCACTACATAACTCAAAAAACAAAGCTTAATATACAGTTCTGCTTCTGAATATCACGTTTACCTGCTACAAACTGCCTGAAGCAAAACTCTGAGCATCTTTTAATGATTTAATGCCACTAATATGGCAAACATTATAAATCCATTAGCTCATCCTCAGAAGCACTCAGCGCTACCTTAAGTAAAACAGCCAGCCTGCATTTTTGAGAACATTTTGAGTAGCAAGCATTTAAGGATGCTGCTAAACTTATGCCTAGCTTGAGTTTGCATCAACCTGTTGCTAAGTTTCTCATGCTGGGCGATGTAATATATTATTTTACGTCGAGTATGTTGTTGACAGTGACTATCTTGTCTAACATGTTATTGGCAGACAGAATTGAGGTTGTGTTGTGCCACTCCAGACGTCTCGCGTTCATTCAGTGCTGGATGTTATTAGATCCACTGTGGGAGATGTACTAACCGCAGCTGTGGTCACACAGTCAACAGCACAGGAGGTCCTCTCTCACATTCGACGACGGTGCCTTTCACTGGCAGCCTTTTGTGTGTGTTTTGCATGCCCAGCCCCCTGCTGACTACATGGAATTGATATAGACACTGACTTCTTTCGCGTTACAGGCACTTTTTGCTCACATCTCTTTGTTTTGTAAATGACCCATATCTGTGTTTTATTTCTTTCCCTCAATGTTTGCACTGAGGCTGTTTCTAGAGACATTTGGTAACTATGCGTAGGATTGTGCATCCGAGTTGGCATGTTTTAGTTTTACATGAAGCACTTCTGTTTCTTTTTGTATTCTTGCTGCAATAGGTTGCAAGGAGCGACTTTAGCCAGAAAACTCTTGCTGAAGCCACGTAATCAGTCTGTCACGGTCACAGCCAAATTAAAACTTTGAGATCAAACCCCATACCTGTCTCACCTCTTCCCTTCCCACACACAGCAGGATTCTGAATCTCCCCAGACTCCCTTAATCACAGGCCCTGGGGGATCTTGTCAGAGCCTGTTAGTAAATGTTTATCCCACAGCGAACACCTGGCTGATCGCAGAATACACCCCCACGGTACACAGCTATCGCTCACCAGCCCCCCATCTACCCTGAGCGCCAACATGCTTAGATGCGAGCCACATCCTAGTCCTGCCACTATGCAAGATGTCGCACCAAACACTGTGATTAGCATAAGCCTCATTCAGTTGCACATTTAATGAAACGTATTCCAGGGCTGTTAGAAAGCATCGAAGCTTTGAATAGTCACCTTAAACTTGAAATGATTACCCTTAGAGACCCTTGAACAATGTTATAATGTATCATTAAGTACAATTACTTATATGGATTTCTAATGATCTGACACAGGGACTCTTTAATGGCGTTCCATAGGAAATCTTTAATTAAATGTGCACATTTTGAGATGCAGTCCAATTTATTGCAGTTCGTATTCAGCATGCACCCCCGATTCAAGTCGCTATGCTGGTTGTGTATGCATTACAGACATGAAAAGTATATAGAGCAGGAAGTAGCTGTGTAGTTGAGAGTTGTAAATCACAGTGTCTTCTAAGGGCATTTTAAAAATTGGGTACCACCTGTTGAAGCTATGGTTTCTAAGTCCTGAAACGTGTGTCTCTGTTTCAATGACCTTTTAAAGCAGGAGCTCTCAGCGGTTGTTCATTGATTTATTGAACATGGCTTTGGTGCTCGAGTCAGTCAGATCATACGAGCAGCGGTTCATTGAAGGGCTTCATTATTTACTCTTTAATTACTTTGGCCCAGTGGCCTTTTCTCTGTCTCTCTGCTTTGCACTATACAATGCCAGACTAACCTTTGCTAGATCCTCTTAGGACAGAAAAAGAGCAAAGCCCGGCACCCGGTTGGCAGAGGCTTATGGAATGTGTCTGCTTTTCCTAATCATAATTAACTTCTGAACAAAACTGCTTTGCTCTTATCAGTATCAGCGCTTGTTTTGCAAGTCGCGAGATGCTGTTGCCGCACTTCGAAATGCAACATTATATTCACTGTTTTTTTTTTTGATACTTTGAGCTCAAGAAAAAGTTGACATTTATTCTTTTACACACTTTGTTTATAATCTGGGATTATGAGGTGAAGTTGGCTAAGAAATATAAATGTTTAAAACTAAGATTTTAATGTGGTGTACCTGTAATTATCATATTTCAAAGTTATTAATACTTTGCATCATAGCATAGGGTCAAGAATAGAGAAACCCAACCGCTGGGCTTGTTTTAACCCTTTTGACAACTAGGGTTGGGCGATGACATCGCCCTGTGGCGTTATAAAGTGAAGCGTGTCTGGCACGAGCTGCGCAGAGACACATCTTCTTTATACAGCGCGAGCTGGGCAGCTATAAATTCAGGCGTGTGTCATCTGTACAGCGCGAGCTTCACAGTTATAAAGGGAGGCCTGATTGTATTGTAATGTTATATTCAATAAAAAGAGTTATAAATTGAAGCGCATCATTTTTATACAACGCAAGCTGCCCAGACACTCATCTTCTTTATACAACGCTGGCAGCGCAGATACGCGTCTTCTTAATACAGTTATAAAATCAAGACGGTCTGAGCAAACTGCGCGTCCTCTTTATACAGCGCAGTCTCCACAAAGTCAGGCCAGTCTGATCTGTACAGCGTGAGGTTTTATGCACATTAGCTTTGTTCATATTTGTTGACAATGCGATTTGCAGCCCGCAGCACAGAGCAGCGTGAGACACATGACGAATGTGAAATCACAGTGACAGTAGTTTGAGGAGTGATCAAAGCATTATGGTCAGTTAATGAGAGGGACCTGCTTGTGCCATCCCAGCATGTCACAAGGTCACTTTACCTCAAAGGTGGAAGAAACTTTCATTCAAACACCAGAATCTATAGAAAGCTTTAAAAATACACACTTTATATAATGCTGAAATGTTTATCGTTGGGTCAGAAAGGGATGAACTGCTGTGTTAAATTAACACAGAAAATGTTTGTATTTGACCAAACATAGGTTGAGTGATCGTACGCTGGGTTGAAAACCCCCAGCATTTTTAGAGCGCATGTACAGTACAATACAAAACAATACATTACAGATCCTACACAATTGCTGCTACTGTCCTATATGGACATTTGGTATAGCCTTGTTATATACTCTCCTGTTTGTGTTATTCTCATTTGCAGTGGATAAAAGCATCTGCTAAATGAGTAAATGTAAACGTATACATAAACTAAACACTTAATGTTTAATTGGAATAGGTGATGTCTATCATTTAGCCCAGAGTGCCAGCAAATGTAACTAATTCATTTGGGTGCCAAGGATGGAGGCGGATGATGCTTCCATTAGCTGGTTTAAATATAAATGTTTCATGAACTGTTGTCTGGTCACTTTAAATTAGTGAACACTGAACTCTTAAGGGGATTTTCGATGAGACGGTTCCTATCCCAGTTTACTATGTTGGAAACAAACTATAAGTAAGCTATTTGTAGGCCAATTTCACGAAAAGTGTCTCTGGTGTTTTTAAAACATTGCTCTGTTTGTTTGAGTCGTCTGGCATGTCACAGTCTGGCTCATCTAATAGCTGTTTTTTTGGAAGTGGAAGATGGGAGTGGGATGTACTATGGGCGGGGATTGTTTGGTACACCTGTATGAGAACATTCAAGATTTGTATTATCTGGAATGGAATTTCAATAAATTCATGTGCTGTAGGTTTAGTTTTTAATCCAATACATGCATGTATACAGTAATTAGTGAAAATTCACATAATTTTGTTAATTTGTTGAATTAGATTTCTCTGTTGTGCAATTGTAATTTGTTTTTAAATTGCAAAAAAGTAGTGGCCAGTTCAATTCAAATTCTCAATTCTCATTGAAACGGACCCAAGCCCTTCATTCAAAATCATTCCTAACCCTGTTTTTAAAATGCAATCCAGGGTTTCTATACAAGGGTTTATTTATAAGTGTAGAGACTAACAAATAGCACATTCTCTTACTCTACAGAATAAAATACTGATGTTTCTCTTCTGATTTTCTCTTTAAAGGTTACAAAAGGATTGTTGTGTGTCTACCGTAGCCCTGAAGTCTTAAGAATGGCCTGCTCGTGATGCCTGTGTAAGTCGTTTTCTCCTTTTTCACAATGTGCAGGACATCATTATCCAAAAAGCTCCTCACTTTAAAACTGAAGTTTTGAAGACTGTAGTCAATCGAAATACATTTAAATTTGTGGCATGTTATTTATGTATGCTGAAGAGAACTCTTGTTAAAGTGGCTAAGTTTTTCAATTCGTAAAGATTAGGACCTTTAAAAAGCACCATAAACATAGATAGATCATAGTCATGTCTGATTTTTTTAAGGTCTGCTATTTGAACCATTCACAGAAGCTTGTGTTCAGCCATTCATTGAAAAATGACATGTCAATGTCATTGATGACACAAATGGCATTGATTCTTGCACATGTGTCTTCAGAAGACTTGGAATATCGCACACAAGTCATATAGTCATATATTAATGATTCCTTTTTGGTGTTTGTTTTTGTCCTTTTGGACTTCCACTGCAGTTATATGGCAAAAGTTTTGTAATGATTCTTCAGAAATGTCTGTTTTTGTGTTTCACTGAAAAGTAAAGAAAATAACAGGAATAATGAGCGTTTTCAAGTTTGGATAAAGTTTTCAATTTTCTTTGCCAAGAATTCGAGTCAAAGTGAAATTCTCCAGTTTTCATCGAGAATCTGCTTGAGGTTTCACGCTTTCTCTTTCCTGTTCTTTTTTGGCTTTTGTTTTTGTCACCCCCCTCACACTCCTCTCTCTGTTTCCCCGTCTCTATGACCGTGGACAAAGTCACGGAGCCTTTCAAGTCAAATCTCTTTATTCTGTGTTAGAAATTGAGTGTTCTGAAGCGTTCTGGCGGATAAAAAAGGGTTGAAACTTTTATTGCAGCCATTTATGGAGCGGCGCAGCCTGGGGTTCTTTTCCCGTCCTCAAAGGAAACCGTAGAAAGGCCTGACATATTTAATTGGCTATTTGTAAGTTAATTAAAGCTTGTATGTTGATGTGTTTGACAAATCACAAGAGCTTTTTCACATCCATTTAATCCTCTGACAATTTTCCCACTTTGGTATAAAATAAAACATTTTGAAGAAACTCTGAATTTGTTTTCTGAAGATGCACATTTCTTCGGTTGTTGTCATGGCGAGGGTAGATGTCATTTTGACAGCTTGTTTTTACGTAATTAAAGTGCATCACGAGCACAGTTCACTTTATATTTTGCAAGAAAATGAAGCCTGTTTGTTGGATTATTAACATTTGCATTATGCCATGTTTTTGTGACAATTTCCCCAATTTCCATTAACAAAATGTGTTCTGACGTTTTGATTTGAAATGACTTATTTAGGAAATGACTATAATGAAATATTTACATCAGCTCAAATTAAAGGCAGTACAGCAAATACTACCCTTATGTGCTGACTGTGCTAGTACATAATAGTAATGCAAAAAATCGTTACGACTAGACTTCATTTTATGTAGTGTGATGTTTTTTTTAATTTCAGGGTAAATTTATAACCCGAACATCCTCTTGAGAGGTTTTGTAAGAATCACCCTGCGTTTTCTGAGTTGTCTTAACTTTGCAGAGGATGTAGATAATGAATTACCAAGCACCTGGAACCACTAACTCTCCTCTCCCACTTTCCCCATTCTCTGTCTCTGTCCCCAAACATCTTCTAGATACAGAATCGCACCCCACTTACTCCTTATTTTTTACTCTACATTGCACCATCCCTAAAAGTTTTTTCCACCAGTGACCTAATCCAGCTAAATTACATCATTTCTGCAGCTGTAGAATTCGTTTTCATTCACCGATACGCTTTTCTGGGAAGAAGCTCCTTTTTTGTATGTTGCTGGTCTTCTGTGCCCTTTCAGTGCGGCCAGGAGCTGCGGCGTTGTTTTAATTTTTACCCACCGTTGTTTGCAGACATTCGGTTCGGGATGACAATGAGCCGGAAGAAAACAAGCCTTTTACGATATGAATGGAGTAGGCACTAGAATGGGACTCGTGATCTGTAAGCTAGCTTTTAAAGGTCCGTTTCCCCCTCGGACGAATTAAAGACGTGCCATTATGCTTGGCAAATTACTACGCAGCCTTTGTGGTCCAGCCATGGTGCATTAGTGTGCCTTAAGATGGTCTAGCTGTGCCCATTCACCTAACAAAGAAATGGTCCCTCTGGCAGATCCTTGGCTGGTCTCACAGAGGAGCTATTCACACCGGGCTGAGGGGGCCGTGCGGTAGAGAGCTCGGCCACAAGGCAGCACGGACAAACTTTTACTAAAGTAATGCTTCAAGAACAGCCATTTCCACAAATGCAAACCAATTACGGTGTTCGATTTGACAAGTTGCTGGGCAAAGAAACGGTACAATTCGTGTAGAATTAAAACCCTTTACAGAACTGGCCATGCTTGTGATGTTGTCAGTGTTTGTGGACGGAAAGAGGTGGAGTTGCTTGTTTTGGATTTGGGAATTTAGAGGTGGGGTAATATGGTAGCTGGGCCGAATTAAAAATGGGAGGAGTTCAGTGCTTCCCATTGGATTTTTGCCGAACGTTGTTTTGCTGTAAGAATGATACAGGATTTTGGGACTGTGGCAATTAATCAAACTCATGTGCTCCGTTCCAAAACCTAGTAGGCAACGTAATTATGCCGCCTTCATAGAAAGCTTGTTTTGGCCAAATATAGTTGCATACAGCCATCACAGAGAATCACGATGCATTAGACCTTATATCACAAAATAAACGTACATATAGGAAATATCTTTAGGGCAAGCCAAAGTGAGAAAAATCTGAAAAAAAAATAAATAGAGAAAAGGGTTGTTTAAATTGATAAGTGTATTACTGCAATAGTGGGATTATTATCAATCAATCAATCCTGAATGTTTTGATGTAATGATGTTTACCGTCAACAAAGTTTTTAAGTACCAGCAAATTGGCTTTACAAGTCATTTCAACTTAATGCACAGTAAGTTAATGTTAAGTTAATGTAACTTACCAAAACAAGTTAAAATTGCTTAACTAGTTTGAAGACACTAAAAAAAGATAAAATATTAAGTTGAAATGACTTGTAAAGCTAATTTGCTTTTTAAAACTTAACAACACTAAAGACTTTAAGCTGTCTTGTATGACATGTTGTCATATTGCTCTGAAATATACCGAAAGCCCTTTGTGAGGAATCCAACAGGAGGAATTGGCTATATGAAAGGTGTTTTTTTCGTTCTCCAAGATTGTTTTCTCCTTTATTGAGTTCAGGTTCCTCTCTTGCCGTAAATTAGTAAGAGGGAGTGATGATGGCGGCGAGAGCCTATAAATTGTGTATTGCTCTCGGGGTCATTAAGCCGCATGGTCCGGGCCTGCTGGATCTTTTATCATCCGCTTTGGATCAGCAGCCGTAAAATAGAGGCTAACTTTGTGTGTTTATTTCCCCATAACAAAAGATTAGCTGTCCACAGCTCAAGAGTTCAGCTAATGCTCGCCGGGACTGGAGCGGTCGCGGCAACATAAATCCACTGCCCAATTTTTGTTTCTTTCTCATTGCTTGCACCATTTCTGTCCTTCTCCGATTGTCTATGTCTCTCTCTCTCTCTCTGCTTCTGTCTCTCCGTTATGTTTTGTCTCTATCTATCTTAATTAACTTGACTGCTTTTATTGTGTGAGGATCACTATTATTACAGAGATAAAAATATTCTGCTCTACTTCAGTACAGCACATGATTGTGTCTGATACACATATTAATCCCGAGCAGTGGTGGACTTCTGAAATGAAGTAAAGACACAATTTATGATTTTTTAGTCCAGTGTAAATTAATATTTCAGTTGTATTGGAGGTTGGTTTCTAGATGAATGGCATTTGGAATAACATTTATTGCTATATAATTTATAACATTTCATTGTTGACATTGGGGTGCAACTTTAATTTAACTGTGTTGAGTGCTCACTACAAACTAGCTCATGGACTGACCATTTTATTTTTCCTGGCATGTCTAGTTTAGTATATTCATGGCCGGTTGCGAGCATCATACGCAGACATTGTCAGATTGACAGAATAATTATCCAATTGATTTAGAGTTGCACCCTTTCTCTGAACTTTTATCTGCTGGCATCTCCGTTAGACATTGTTGTTTCAGAAAAACAGTGGCTTTATATGGTGTTTGTTTTATTTATACTGCAATTTTGTTCTAAATAAGGTTTTACTTGCATTTACATTTGTGCATTTGGCAGGCATTTTTATTTAAAGTGGCATTTTCAGTAGAAGGGTTCATCAAACCCATGTGGTTGTTTGCTCTGTGTTTGAATAAAATACACTGAAACTTTAGTGACGATGATACTTACAAGCATTTTTGTAAACATATTTTTGATGTGTTGAATGAAAAAGGCACTCAAAGGTTGTGCAATATTTTTTGATATTTATGTGGATGTGTGCTGAGAGAGGGTTGAGAAAGACCTCCATTTGAAGCCTCTCGGGGGAATTTGTTGCGGTTGTGTAGGGGGGCTTTGCTTTCTGGATCTTGATTCAAGAAGTTAAACTCATGAGAGCAAGATGTCAAAGAAAACATTTCAGCCTTACAGAAATTGATCACTTTTACAGTGTACTATTTCATGAAAGATGTTTGCCATTGTTTTATCATTGAATCATCTTTTCTTGCAACATTTTAAGTGTGTCCAGATGGGTTGACTAGATCCAGAATTTTTATTAGTCTCTTCATTATTTAAAAAAAGGAAATTCATTATGGAATGTGTAGTAAATAGTTTCCAGGAGCACCTAACCAGCACATCCTAGTCTTTGGTTAAGATGTTACAGTATCTTATTAAGTCTGGATAAACTCTAAGCAGCTGCGAATGTTTTTTTCAGCATTGTTATCTAAAAGCATACTTTTGTCAAATGCTACAGTCTCCCAGAAATCCCCTTTACAGTTCTTAGAAATTGAAACAAGCCATCAATTTCTCGCACACCATTGTGTTTTTCTACATAATGATTTGGATGGGTTGGGGGGATGTGGGTTTAGAGCAGCCAGTCACTTCTTTACCCAATTATAAATCCGGCCTCTCCTGTACACTCTGATCTTGCCTTTGGAAAGCAGCCAGCGCTTTGCGTTCACTCGCTTTGATAGAGATGAGAAAAGTGGGATGCAGCAGGACACAATGGGCTGTATCCTGTTATTTTAGCATTCTAATGAAAATGCGACTGAAGGTCCCTTTTAATGTCAGATAAGAGCTAAAGATTGGAATCTAAATAAGCGAATTATGCTCCGCATTTATAATCCACTTGATGATTTGTGATTCTCTCCAGTTCACCTGAAGCACAATGCCCGTGATTAACACCATCTCTACATGCATTCAATCATACCCCATATTCAGAACACAGGGGGAAATTGAATATTTTCACCCCGTTCACCTGTAGAGCTCTCACTTTGTATGAAATAGGCTCACTGAGGCATTACTTTCAGAAATTGGAATGATAATGAATATTCCCACTGGTTGTCACAAAGCCCCATTAGTAGAAGTGAAGAGCTCTAATGCCGTCTGTGTCTTTCCCAAATCTATTTTTATTACTGGCTTTTTGAAGTATAGTCCTCCTCTGACACGGTTTACTGGTAGGCAATGTTTTTGTGAGCGAGCTTTGAGTAGGATGGGGAGGTTGATCTCTAAAGATTCAGAGACGATGCTATCTGAGGGTATTTTTTCTTTTGTTCTTAAAGCATGGCATATGTGCTTGGAGACGTTGAACGCAGTGCTTTAATCGGATGACATTAGATGGTAAGTGGTAGATGATACAGAACACAGAATTTTGGAAGATGAAGCACTTTCATTTGTGTTAAGGTAATGAATGAGTGGTATGCATGTTGAGATTTTCTTGAACCAAATTGTAGGTTGACAGCAAATTGTAGGTTTTGTACTGTAGACTTGTGAGTGATGCTCACGTGTGAACGATGCTAAGGTGTTGTGGGTGTCTGCTGTGGGTGTTGCTGTAGTTTTGCAGCAGGTTTGCCAGTAACTTACTGTGGATTGAATTTAGAATTTTGTTTTAAACATAAAATTACCTAGTTCTTACATTTTCTTTCATAAAACAAGACTAAATATCTTGTGTAAATGTATCGTAATTTAAGACGTTTTAAATATTTTTACTAGAAAACAAGATAAGTAGTAATTAAATCTACAGTAAATTTACAGTAAATTACTTGCAAACCTGCTGCAAAACTACAGCAAAGTTTTACAGTGCTGGGCTCTGTTCAGGGCCGGACTAGGACACAAATTCAGGCCAGAAATCCCACACTCATCCAGGCCCCAAACCACAAATAGAAACCACAAATCTATTTTTAATCCTATTTTTATTAAAAGTAGAATGCTTTTTAATCATCACACAATGCACCATCAATGCTTAATTAAACTGATAGTGCATTGTTTATGAGCTAAATAAATACAGTTTGGCTTGAGAAAGTTTCAAGAAAAAAATGTATCATGTGGCCAAACCACAAAAGCACGTTTAAATGGTTTATACTACAAGCCTATCTTAAACTGAAGATTCATTCTATCTTTAGGTTTTATAATAAAACAACAATACACATTATATGCTTAAATTGTATGTGTGAAGAGAAACAATTGACCCTTCGCAAAACACCGCCCCCCTTCGTTCCAGTTGCTATGTCCGACAAGCTTTCGGTAGCCATGCGCTCCCAATGTAAATTTATGCACACCCTCCGGAAATAGTGAAGAATTTCTGACACGCTGATTTCAGACTGAAGGGTCTGCGATATGCATTCAAGGGATACATTCAGGATTTGAGATAATTATACCTATATATTTGCATCCACACCAGCAGATGATAACGTTACGTTAATTCTAAACTCGCGTGATGCATTAGGCTACTACTGTCACAAACATGTGATGTATTAAGTGTTTATATTTACTCCGAAAATTGTAGTAATGACATTTTTAGAGAGAGAGTAACTTCGGGCAGAGTTTTGGTCAGCCGTGATCCTTTGTGAAAACGAAAGTTCAGGACAGAAAAGAATAACAGGCCATCAGTGTCTTAATGTTTATTTGTGTTAAATACAACAAACACAGTACAGTACAAACATCATTAATGATTCAGACAATCTCGTGTCTCGTATCTGTATTGGTATAGTTGTGATGTGAATATTTTCCTTCAAGTTATAACTTCGTTATTGTTTATCGTTATAGTGTGAACATCCATCAAAGTTGGGTATATATCTCTGTTTACTATTACAATAATTAAAAAGCAATTTTTTCATATTAATCACCACAGCTGTACTACGGCAGGTTTGTCGGACTGGTTTGTTTGTCGGACAAAATGGCGGTCAGTCACAGGGGCGGGCTGGGGCAGGCTCTATGTAATGTGTCATTGCTTTACATGTTTACGTGTCCGTCTCGCTAATGCCTTCACGTTTCGTGCATTTGCGTTAATAACGTCCGTCTGTCCGGCCCAAGCGTCCATTCCGGCCCCATACATTAGCGGCCCACCGGGTAAAGTTCCGATACTCCAGATGGCCGGACCGCCCCTGGTCACGTTGTTGGGATGTTGTTGGGACGACCTACGGCCTGCTATTGGCGTTAGAAACGTGAATGTCACCTTGTTGACGGTCCCTAAATTCACAAATATCGAATGTCCAACGTCAAGCCAACTTTATTTCAGTCTTTTATGGTGTGCTTTTACTGACAAATGTCAAGAGCGCGTTATTGTAGCGCGAAAGTACGTCAATATTGATGTGTGATCATGAACCTCTCGATGCTGTCCGCTCACGCGGAAGATGCTTTCCTCACACATGGATTTATTTTGCTCTTGCACAAAATTGGTGCGTCCAAACGAAATCCGCGTGTGAGCGGAGAGGTTCGCGCTCGCACTTCAATATTGACATACTTTCACGCTACAATAACGTGCTCTTGACATTTGTCTGTAAAAAAATGCCATAGCTGGCTGGCAGCAGGCCAAATCAGTCGACAGGCCACCGGGAATCGTCCCGGATCTCCCGATGGCCAGTCCGAGGCTGGCTCTGTTATGTGTATCACAAGGTGTTCTAACCTAGCACTATGCGGTTTCTAGATCAGGCATGGTGGTAGTTCAGGCAAATGTCTTTGCTGCTTGTATTTATACAATGAAAGTAGATGTAGACCACAGACAGCCACAGTCACCATTCACTATAAGGGTCTGAAAGGACAAGAACTTTTTTGGGTAAACTGTGGGTTTAGATGTATTTTCCTCTGATAAGAACTGAAATGGTGGACATTTTTTTACAAGAAAAAGCATTTGCTGAAGATAAAGAATAAATGAATAAATAACACAATAGTACTCCTTAAAATACAAGAATAGGTCAGAGCATTAAAAATAGACACACAACTATGCTTTATATTATTCTTTTTTTCCATTAGCCTTCATTATTAACTTTAAATAAAGTTTGTTCTTCGTCTTATTAAAGGGGAGTTAAGAAAAGTTGACCTGATTCTACAACTGATGTTTTTTTTTTGCAGTTACCTGTATCGTGTATTTGTATTAATTAGAAAAGTCATGAAACGTGATTTAAAGATCATGGGTATATTTAAAGATTTGTGGTAGATGACAAATAAGTGTCTAAATGTGTCCTATGGTGTTACAGCAAAAATCTAGAAGAAAACTAACTAACGATGAAGATACATATTTTTATGCTATTTTATATTACAAATAGAAATATTAATTTAAAATAATAATTTGTTTTCTAAATGTATGCTATGTCACACCATAGGACACATGTATGGTATAATTGTATGGTATAAATTTTCATCTAATCTGCATTTCTAGATGTATTGTGGCCATTCCAGTCCAGTGTCTGTTGAATTTCAATGAAATCAAACCTCAGGAGAGACATGAAGTCATCCAAAGCTATGTGAAACACTGACAAGACACTTAAAAACTGTGTTAAAAAGCAAGGTTATCACAAGAAATAAGTTTTGAAATTTTCCTAAATACATGTACTGTTACATGTACAATAATGTTGTATTGCTTAAAAGTGAATATGAACTTGTTTTCGTTGCAGTATTTGAGGTATAAAAAATACAGAGCACCTTTTCTGCTTTTTTGACCTGTTTCTCCAGATTTTATTTTCTGCAAATAGAATCAATATTTTTATTTGAAACAAAAATGATCATTTTACTTAAAAACATATCTATAAATAGAAATATTAAAAATAATTTTAATAGGGTCTCGTATTTCTTCCGTTGCTGTATACTTACATATACCCACATATATAGTATTACATTGTATTTCAAGTCCATAACGTTTCTATAAGGGATTTTTAATTTCTGGTACAAAAGCTCAGTCATGCTTCAGCACTTTACTGTAGCACAGCATGACAAGAAATCATGCTGTGAAATTGTCTACCAATTAAAAAGAAGGCAGCTGTTTTTTTCATCCTCCTAATTAAGCCACAATATGATAAATTATTGTGACGTACTTTCCATCCAAGTTACGGCAGCAGCAGTTGTTATGACTGGTCTTACTCCATGTAAAATTAATTTTCCTTTGTTCTCTGCTGTAAAAATGTCATAAATGACAAGGCACGCATGATATGCTGCCTCTGAAGAATTGTTGATTTACAAAGAGGTGTTCCTGTTTCTTTCGCTGTTGCTCAGGGAACTGACAGATCATTAAGATGCTTCTAACAAGTTCAACTTCACTCATTTTTTTTTTGCGAAATTACAGAATGGGGGAAAAATCTTAAAGACCGTACCATAATAACAATTATGTCTTTGATAGACAATAAACGTTGGTTGGTTGTTAAACGTGTGTGGAAGATTTGGAATTGACAGCTGCTAAAAGTAGATAAAGTTCTGAATGTTCTTCACAGTTGAATTAACTATACATAGTTGAGTGATTCTCCTCAAATTTGCTATTAACTCGCTATTAATTATTCCATCCATATGTTTCTATGCCACTTGTCTCTTTTCTTTTTCTTTTTTTCTTTTGGCTGAACAGAAGAGACTTGTCCAGACTACGTAAATCCTTTGACAATATGCTTGTCTGACTATTTTAATTAACTGCCCCGTAAAAACATCTCCTCCACACACAGCAACTGGCAAGAGACTATACTTCCTGGATCAGGGAAATGCATATCCCAAAATGCTGTGCTTCAACTCTGTAAAATATAGCCCCGCTTGGGAGTGACATTGTTCAACTTAAGTGTCTTGGGTCTTCACCTACAAGACGGTATTGTGTATAGAGGGGAAATACTGGGATTATTCCAGATGTTAGTGGTTCGTGGTAAACCTCAAACTGTAATGCGAATCTGCGAAGCTTCCCTCGTGAAGGCCTGTAATTCCTGCATAAGGAACGACAATAAAGCTAACATTGGCTTTGACTAAAGTCCAGTGTATGAAATTTAGCGGCATCTAGCAGTGAGGTTGTGAATTGCAACCAATGGCTCACTCCACAGCTCACCCCTCCCTTTCGAAGCACTACGGTGGCTGACACAGCACTAAGATGTCGTCACATTTTCGCTTCTTTGCCGAAGGACATGACATATTTACGAAACGCGCTCTGTAGAGCAGTTTATCTGTTTAGGGCTGCTGTAGAAACAACATGGTGAATTCCATGCAAGGGGACCCGTGGTGTGTGTAGATAAAAATAGCTAAGGTAATAAAAACATAACACTTAACTATGTAAGGTCTTTATACACCTCTGAAGACATAGTTATGTATATTATATTGTATTTCTGTCAATAGATCCTCCAAAAAATTATCCATTGGACCTTTAAATTTCATGTTAAATTTATTTGAAGTCCTTGACCCCTTTCATACCCATTTTACCCAAGATGATCCTTGAAAGTCTCAAATATCAGGAAAGACAATATTTTTGAGTTCCTCCAATGTCTGTCACACAATGCCGTGTCCATGGGTAATCCAGTTACAGTTTTCATTTTAGAGATTGCTGTGTTGTGTGAATACTATCATTGGATAACCACAGGAAACGTGTGTGTTTCTGTCTGTTGTGCGTGTTCTTGTGCATGTAAACTTTGCTTAGAGCTGCAGATCAATCCACTGTCCCTCAACAGGAACCAGGAGGGGACAAGAAAAAAGCAAGAGAGGCTGAGGGCTTCTGAGGGGAGAAATAAGAGCAGCCAGGGCACTCTTAGAAGGTTGATGTGCTCAAAGAGTCTTGCGCTCACAGACAGCTGCTTTCTAGAAGCGAAGGCAGAAAAGAAGAGGTCCATAGCTACTGATCTATGGGTATAGACCCAAGTTTCTTATCTGTTTTTCCCATAGGGCGATAATACTGGTCCTTCATTTAAAATGCACCATGCCTTCTCAAAGCTATAACAGTGCTGTATTGAGAATGCACTGGGCGCGAAAAATCTAGAGCAGAATCTGATCATTTATTGGACGGTGTTTGTCTTTCCCAGTATTTTTAACCAATAAATTATAAATTCAAAACCAGTCTGCATGGAAATATCATTTTACTTTGATATTTAGAATGAGTAAGAGTTTTGGGAAACGCACACTAAATGGTTTCCGCTAACTCGGCAGGAGCAATATTATCCCTTCCAGCCTTTCTGAGTCAAGATTCCCGTTGACACAAAATGATGAATAACTAACCTTTCCAAAGCGACAATCTGTCGGGATTATTATGACAGTGGTGCTCAACTGGTGGTGTATCACGACCTAGATTTTATATTAGACTTCAATGGGCGACCGAAATGTATTAAATGGTACCAAAATGCCAAAGTCATTGAAATGCATTAAAGGTCCAGTGTGTAATTTTTTGGAGGATCTAATGACAGAAATGCGATATAATATACATAACTATGTCTTCAGAAGTGTGTACAGACTTAGAATGGGTCCCTTTACATGGAATTCACCATGTTTTTTCTGCAGTAACCCTAAACGGACAAACAGAGCGTGTTTCGTAAATATGTTATCTAGGGCTGCACGATATTGAGAAAATATGCGATTTTGTTGTTGAATATTGCGATAACGATATTTCTTGCGATATAACATTTCCTACAGAAATGCTATTTTTTATTATTTATATATATGTAATTATCATACTGAAATAAACAGGTAATATATATTCTTCTGATGTAATTAAATCTAATTCAGGCTAAAAAAAAACTATCGAGGAAGAGGCAAACATTTAGACTTAACACTACAGTGTGTGTTCAATTCAACAGGACTTTTATTTTGACGGGTTTTCTGGGAAGGCTCAAGTTTTTGTGTGTTTGCCAATAGCTTCACTCAAACAGTAAGGCTCGATTCACATTTCGCGTCTAAAACCTCGCGCAAAACGCGAGACGCGCTGCTTTCTCCTTTTTTACAAAGCGCTCCGGCAGTTGCGCACTCAGAGCGTCTGCCGTTGCTAAGCAACCATGGGCCACGATAGCCGTTGAGACGAGGAGGTATAAACAAAAGATTTTTGGATTATATGCACTGAAAATACCTAGCAATAACTATGCTACTAGATTTAGTTATGCTGTGATCATCTGTCTCCATCTTCATTGAGCTTGTCTATATTGGCTGGTTGGTTGTTGTCACATGACCTGCGGTGCGCTTGCTCCTTTCTGAAAAGTTGAGATTTTTTCATCTCGATGCGGCGCCGACGCGCCTGAAAAAAAGAGCACGTCGCACCGCATGAGCGTTACCCGTGTTGTATGTTAAACTGTGCACGTAATTCACTCAGACACGCAGAACAGCCAGATGACATTTAAATAACAGGATTCCGCGTTAGTTACATGGACTCAGTGCGGTGCACTATTGATTATTGTGACACACAAACAAGCACAACCACGACAAACGCACTTCACACATACACGCAGCTCTGTCTAATGCACATATTCGTATTATTCTACTGTACATATATGTCGCACTGTTGTCAGGGCTTGACATTAAGCATTGTCATACTATAGTATTTACTATAGTAAACTGCAGTAAAATTCCTACTATATTGTTTTTGAACTTTACTATAGTATACAGTGTTTATCAATTTACTACAAGGGCACTTCAATTTTCAATAGTACACTACAGTATTTTTTATCTGAGTGTTCAATTTAACGGGACTTTTATTTTGACGGGTCTTTGGGAAGACGCTTGTTTGCAGATAGCTTAACTCAAACAGTAAAACGCTCGTAAAATAAACTCTCAGAGCGACTCTGGAGATGAAGTTCACGTGTTCATATCCTCATACAGTGCAGACGCAGATAAATACTCGACCATCACTCGTGTTGTATATTAAACTGTGCACATAATTCACTCAGACACGCAGAACAACCAGATGACATTGAAATAACAGGATTCCGCGTCCGCATTGATTATTGTCACACACAAACAAGCACAACCACAACAAATACGCAGCTCTGTCTAATGCACATATTCTTATTATTCTACATATATGTCGCACTATTCTTTTTTTCAAGTTACTTCTCCGGTGGGGCAAGTAAAATTCTCTCTCACTTGCCAATACAAAACATTTACTTCTCCCGGACAAGCGTTAATGTCGAGCCCTGCAAAATATTGCCATATTTCAGACGTAACGTACCGTTCTTTTTAGGCACAAGTTCGTCGCTGTCATTTTCCTCGCTCGTCTCTATTCCTGCCATATTTATTTTCCGCTCTCCACTTTGAGCCGCTAGGTTCACCTTTGGGCCCGCGGTCTAGCCAATAGTATAATAGCACCTACTTGGCGGGTATAAAGATAGTAATGCCCCTTCTGATTGGTCCAATTTGGACAATCTAAGCATGCAACACACAAATGATTGACACATGAAACAAATTTAATTTATCGCAACTCTCTGCGATATGGATATCGCATATACTATTATCGAGGTGACGTAATTTTTCGATATATCGTGCAGCCCTAATGTTATCTCCTTCAGCAAGGAAGCGAAAACGTGATGACATCACGTCGTTGGTTGATCTAGTGGACCTCACCACTAGATGCCACTAAGTTTCAAACACTGGACCTTTAACATCATGAACTGAAAATAGCCAACAATATTGGCATGACCCTGCAGTTGAAAACTAACTGTATTACTCTATGTGGTTTAATGTTGTTTGCCGTAATTCTTTGCTGTTCTGTATTTAAACTCTTTTCATTTATGCCATATTATCTTGATCAAATTCTAAACCATACAAGTATGTATACATTATAGATTTCCTCTTTTATATACACTCAATTAAAGGCTCACTCGGGTGGCACTGCCTGTTTTTCTACCATCTGGGAGTAGACATTATTTAAGCCGTGTTCCTTGGTGATGACTAATGAAAGCTCTTGGGTTCAATTTAATAAGCAGACCTGCAGAGGCTGGAGTTTAGAGTCACTGCCCACCCACAGCCTGATCAATGGCTAAATAAAGTGTCCATGCTTTACTGCGATGTCACCTACACGTCTCTCAATCAACTGTGTCATGTTCAGGCATCATGTGTTTGATGCCCTTCGAACACATGTACTGTTTTTGACACTTAATTACTTTTTTGTTCCCTTATTTTTGGGAAAAGAAAGTTTATTTGTAGTTTGCTTACTAGCTGTGATTTATCATTGTTAGTTGTATCCAATTAAAGAGCAGCTGTGATAAAATGTGGCTTGTGTAAATATTTGTGGCTTTGCCTGTTACTCCCTGTTATCTTTTTACTCAGCCCTGTTTCTATCATTCATTTAGCAGAGCCAGATCCTTTACTCAGTTTTTAGTTTGATACATTTTTATTTGTTTGATACAGATATCCACTGTCTTACTATCACAGGTTTTTTTATATTTAGTCTGATCAGCCTTAATTTCTTTTTCTCACAGCTGGATTATACTGTATATAGGGCCAATAGGAACTAGTGCCCCGGAGCCTTAAAATGACGGGCCAAAAAGCCTCAGGCTATGCTGCATGAGACGGGTAAAGAAAGCTGAAGATTTGGACTCTCTGCACATAATGGGCCTCATTCATAAATTTTCGGATTCATGAAAATGTTCGTATTTTCAAAATGTTAGTTAGTACGAAAAAAGTACGCCTGCTCCATACCACGTGTAAATAGTGCGTAAAACTGCACGTAACGTTCTGGATTATTTTAGACAAACTGATGACACTGCATTTTGATGCACTATGTATCCTAATGATATTTCACGAGTTATTTTGCCCTGTCTTTTATCATTTTTTACTTTTTAACTTTGGGTAAAACGCAGAGTTCGTCACTGTCCTCTTTTACACAGCCGTCCAATCACAGTGGAAAAGAGGCGGGACAAACATTATATTGACCAACCATCATACACGACGATGGAGAAGTTAATATTATTACTGCATTTTCATATTCAGTAATACTTTTCAAAAATAAGATACTAATAACAAGTAGGCTAACTGTTGCGGATATTCTAAATCACAGCAACCAACGCATCTCCGGAGTAACGCGCACTCGCGCAGAGCCTCCAAAGTGTTCTCAGGCGCCACCAGCTGGTCGTTTTCAGAAGAGCACCAGGTATTATTATTTTAGCTGGCTAAAAACACTTTGGTGGACGCAGTTTAATTGATTAATTTATTGATAAGCATACAGCCTATTAGTCTCTTATGCATTCATGCAATACAATGTAGCCAAACCAGAGAATGAAGTCCAGAGGAATCCAGCATTCCTAGATACGTAATTTGCGTAGCTATAGAATCATAGGCGGGATTATGCTAATTGTGAGTGAGCGTGCATGCGCGCCGTGTTTACAAATGATTTTACTACGAGATCTGACGTTTACGAAGTATTTGTGAATCCGGAGGAAAGCTTTCGGGAAGGTCTGTTTTACGCGCAAATTACTCAGAATTTACGAATGTTTCATGAATGAGGCCCAATGCATTTAACCATTAGGGCCTTAGGTCAACAGTGCATACAGCAAAAACTACATGACTATGGCTCTTGGCCTTATTGCCTGCTTATGGCATCTAGCAGCAGTAAAGCTTCCAAACCTGCCCTGAGGAGCATGCAGGTGTGATTAAAGCGTGTCCGTTGTGCAGTTTAAATCAGGGCAATCCTTCATTTATTACTTGCATTTACTATTCTGCATATGAACCACTGATCCAAATGACTAATAATTGAATTAACTGTGATTCTATTAACTTCTTTCCCATTTCTGCACACTAAAGATTTTCCAAGCTGATCTGAAACCAATTATAAGTGGTTTCAAGTCTGAATATCTCTTTCAGGTAAAATATTACAGGCTTTTACATTTGCCTGTATATGCATCTCTGGTTTGTGATATTTTTAAAGCCTTGTGTTCACCTGGTATTTATGTCAGCCAGATACGACTTTAATGAAATATTTTGGATTAAATACATTTTAAGCTCTTGCGTTAAAGGGACAATTCATCCAAAAAAGAAAATTCAGTTTTCATTTACTCACCCTGAAGTCCAAATCTGTATAAATGTCTTTGTTTTGATGAAAACAGAGAAAGGTATTTGAAAGAATGTAATCAAACAGTTCTTCTGTTTAGCACAAAGAAGATATTTTGAAGAATGTAGGAAAGCAAACCGTTCTGGGGCACTTTAGACTACCATTGTAATTTTCCCACCTTTTTAGTCAATGGTGGCCAAGAACTGTTTGGTTACAATCATTCTTGCAAATATATTTCTCTGTTTTCATCGGAACAAAGAAATGTATACAGATGTTTATACAGATATTTTGATTATCTTCATTTGTGTTCCACAAAAAAGTCATATACATGTTTTGAATGACGTGAGGCTGACTAAATGATGATAGAAGTTTTGTTTTTGGGCAAACTATCCCGTTAAGTGACTGGTTGGATGTGATGGTGTATTTAGAGTCCTATGTAGGTTTCTCATCCAGTAGGACAACTCTTAAGAAGCAGGTAATAAAAGCTCCGCTGGAGCCAGAGGAAAACCATCCGTTCACACACGCACGCACGCACGCACGCACGCACACACACACACACACACACACACACAGACAGACAGACAGGTGCTGTCTTATTTCAGTGTAGGACGTGCACAGGATATGCGAGCAGCTGGAGATGGTTGTGAATGCCACTCTACCTGCGATAATACTGAAAAAGCTAGGCTGGGGTATCATATAAGGCACAGCCATTATATCCCAACCGAAGTATCTCTTCATACTGTTTTGTCACATCTATTACCCCATGGGTTATTTTCTGTGGAGATGACCTACAGAGAGGTCTCATTGAGAATTTATTTATTCCGTTTCAGAGCCTCACACTGTTTAGCCTCAAATCTTCCTGAACGAAACCTCCAAATTTCGGAGAGGAATTGATTACAAGAGCATGGTGGTGGCTTTTAGGTCCACACTACGGGCATTTCTTAGTTTTGTTTGTTTACCGCCTCAGAATTATTGATGAGGAAAGTTGCTGTTTGTGTTTGTGTCTGTGTTGGAGTGGTTTAGACAGGGTTCCTGATTGAATCCAGTCTGCCCCTCTGCTTTTGACCCCGGGCTGCGAGAAGGGCTTCTAATTCCCTGGCGGACGCAAATGCCCCCGGTCCACCTCCTGCTGATGGGATCAGTGCTGCAGTGGTGTCTTATTAATAACATACAGAACCTGGGCCTTCGGGGTGGCTGCCCATCCGTTATTGCTTCTAACCTTCAGTGCCCCAAATAATTAGCTATAAACAATCCGCTATGTTAGGACACACGTATTTGTGGTGCACGGAGCAGAACGGTCTCAAAAACAAGGAGGCGACTACACATGTATTTTTTTGGAGACCCTGCTGAAAAGACCTGGTTAGGCAGTATACATTCGCTGGTCTTTTTGGTGGTACAGAGTTTTGTCTGGTTGAACCATAATCAAAATATGTATGATTAAGAAAATGATTTGTGTGATGCTGTACTGTATAATGTGTTTATTTTTTTTACAACCCTTATAAAACATAACCACGGTTTTATTATAGTGAAAGTGTTTTTTTTTTTTGCTTTATTGAATACAATTTGTAAAACCAATGTTTTCTACAAATAACACGGTAAACTATGGGTCCTGTGGTTAAAAAAATGATGGTTCATTTGTGGTTACACAACCTGATCTCACCGGAATTGCAACTATTTTTACTAATTCATATGAATTACTACAATTTGAATAGTACAGAAATGTACGATATTAGAAAAAAGCAATACAGAAGCCTTACTTCACCCATAACGTCACAGTCACGAAAACAGATTGTACTAAAACGCACAAATGAGATTGTACTAATTCATAGGAATTAGCCACCTTGTGAAACAGTTACGAATTCTTGTGAGATTGTATTGGATTACCATAGTTTATAGGAACCATGGTTTTGGATGTATTTGTAGTGAAAACATGGTTTGTAAAGGAATAATTTAAAGGTTAAAGGTTGATCAAGTTGACTCTAATCTATGTAAATTAGGAAATTTAAAGTCTAGCTAGGTTATTTCAACCCACGGTTGGGTAAAATATTGGCAGACCCATCTGTTGGTTTAAATTAATCTAGAAAATGTCAATTTTTGACTCAAATATGGGTAAAAAAATCCAGAATTATATGTTGAAACAACACAGCATGCGCTCAAAAAAAATGCTTGGGTTATTTTCAACCCAGCGTTGGGTCAGAAATGGATGAACCCAACTGTTGGGTTGTAATTTAACCTATGCTGGGTTGTTTCAATCCAAAATACTGGGTTGTTTTAACCCACTGTTGGGTCAAATATAAACATGTTTGGGGTTAATTTAACCCAACGTCTGAGAATGTCCCTTTTTGACCGAACGATGGGTTCAAAATAACCCTGTATTTTTAAAAGTGTAGGTTTGTCGATATATTACCCAACCATGGTTTTAACAATCCAGCATTTCTTTAGTGCATTTACTTCATCTCATTATTTAGTGGCATGCGGTAAAGTTATTTTCCTTCGTGGGTGTCACCATAAATAGGACAACTATGTGTGCTCTGGCTGGATATTCGAAAGATTGTTAAGCATGTGAATCTAATATTTCTAACTATTCTAATATGGACCAAATGTTCGAATAGAAACACAAAGCCCATCTGCAGACAAAATTGCGTGACCAGCTTGTTACTCTTTTCTAAAGGGCAAATGTAATCCACATGCTGTTTAATGTGGTATGTCAATGAATTTGGTTGGTTGTGTGTTGCTGTCATATCTGTGTCTTGTTTATACTTGTGGGGTCTTTTGTGTCTTTGTGTGTGACTGATACGATTTCCACTAGAGTTCATACCCAGTTGGCTTGGTCGCCTTTGAAGTCACTCGCAGTCAATTTACTCGTCAATTAAATTGTCTCAGGCTCCTGTCACAGTTTGTTTTGCGTCTGTCGAGTTCATTAGAACAGTATTTCTTGTGTTGTTCTTGATATAGCAGTTAATTGGAGTCTATTGTCAACCCTGATCCTTTGAAATCCGGTTCAGTTCAGTTCATGTAGAACTACACTTTAGTGTAACACACTCGTGGTAATAGGTCGTGCTACTCAAAGTGAACTTTAAACACGAGTTACAACAGACTAAAGGTATGAAAGGGTCAGCGGGATCACGGGAGATGTATGGCCTTGTTAAAGAGGGCGTCAGTGGGGTAATCAGTATTGGCATAAACATTATTCTTTTATCAGGGTATATAGCAGTGCAATAAAGCTTTTGTCTCTTTTTCCTTTAGCTCTGTTTTGTCCTCTAAGACTGTTAGCATCTCACTCTCCTGTACCGCAGTCATCGACTTTTGACCTTTTGACCTGATTCACTTGGCAAAGGAGTTGCACTTTATAAATAGACACCTCTGCTAAAACCAAACCGTGTGGAATGGATGACGGGCAACTTTTTGCAAGCACATCACAAGTCTTAACCCTGGGTTTTATGCTGATGCATATCCTTGTCCATCATCTCATTGTACCTGGAAAAAGCTGCAGATGTTTTTTCCCGAACAGTCCCTTAAGGTAATACTGTACTGCACTGTTCTGTAAAGATTTACACAGAAAGAAACACATTTTGGAACACAAAAGAAGATATTTTGACAAATGTCTTGGGGTTTTTTGTCTACATTCAATGAAATTCAATGGGAGCCAGTGTTGTTTGGTTTTCCGTGTTCTTCAAACTATCTTCTTTTGTGTTCTGCAGAAGAAAGTCATACAGGTTAAAGAAATATTTCATTTCATTTTATTCCTTTTTGTTGTATTTGATTTTATTATTTGATTTTAATTTATTTTGATTAAAGATTAAAGAACTATCCCTTTTCAAATAGATGGAAATTACAGCGATATAGTTTCAGATTTCTGTTTGAATTAAATGCATAATGTATTCCAGCACATTCATGAGATTACGGTCACATAATTTTACGGCTAATTTGTATGGTGAAACTGACAGCACCTCCCCATCCCACCCAACAGGGTTGTCTTATCTTGCATATACAAAGAAAGGAAACATTTCCTTGCATCACTGATTTTGTCTCATTATTTCATTTCTTAAATAAATGTTTTAGAAATGATCTGTCAGCGCTGTGGCTTGGTGGTTAGCGCATGAGTTGGCCTGTGGCATTTTCCCTCATAGTTTCATGTTTTCTGTCTAACAGGGGGTGAAAAAGGTTTAAAAATGGAAATATTATCCACAGACTAACCCACAAAAAAATAGTGTGTTCAGTTTTAAAATCCTGGTGAAGCATCAAGATTACAAAAGATATGAGTGGACTGAGGGGAGGGAGAGATGGCTCGACATACAGGTGCTTTTGCATCAGCCAGAAACCTATCATATTGCATAAGCTTTGAAATCTTTGGTTCTGCTCAAGACCTCTTTGGACCTATTGAAAGCTAAACCAATGAATCACCATCTAACACAACATACCTTAAGCTACAAAGGGTTGATGTGAGCTCGGCATGCAATCTGATCGTGTCAGCGAGCACTGCGGATGGAGATGATGATAATATGTAACCCCAGGCTATCTGTGATAGACACGTACAGTATTACCGACTGCTGGGCAATTGGAGAAAGGTGCGTTACTGGATAGGGCCGGACGTGGCCACGCTTTGAGCTCAGATTGGGGGATGACCTGTTTAGCCTGCTCATTACTGGGTCTGGCCACCCACACATTTCTCCACAACTACAGATTAGATGATGTGAGGGGGTATGTTCACGCAACCCGTTCTGCACCTGATCTACGTATTTGTGCACACTAGAGATGCTCGGATACTTCATTTCTCCACCGATACAGATTCTGAAGATTAAATGAATATTTCTTAACTTTCCGAATGTTATTAATTCATATAATGACTATTAATATTGAACATCAAACTGGTGATGTTTCTTAACATTTTCTATAGACAATTCAAAAATTGCTTTTTGACGATTGACGATGACGATTATTGGCTGAAATATATCGGTGCATCTCTAGTGCACACTTAAGCATTTGTGCTTAAAGGGACAGTTCACCCCAAAATGAAAATTCTGTCATCAGTTACTCACCCTCAAATTGTTCCAAACCTGTATAATTTTTATTGTTTCCTTAACACAAAGGAAGATATTAGGAAGAATGTCAGTAACCAAAGAGATCTCATCCCCCATTTACTGTCTGGGAAAATAAATACTATGGGAGTCAATGGGAGATGAGATCTGTTTGCTTACTGACGTTCTTCCTAATATTTTCCTTTGTGTTTAGCAGTACAAAGAAATGTATACAGGTTTGGAACAGTCTGAGGGTGAGTAACTGATGACAGAATTTTCATTTTTGGGTGAACTGTCCCTTTAAGTGTTCAGACATCAGTTGTTAAATTTCACAGCGAAATCTTATTGGTCCAAATGCTCTCCAAAGCTGTATGTTAAATATCACTTGGGGTCATATTTCTTGATTCTTTTTTCTGTCATTACTTTTGGTCACCAATAACCAATGAGAAGTGTTGAAAGCTCCTTGTCAGCTTTGACAACACAGTGTTTAATTATTTAAAAAAACATTGTTTTTCCATTTTCTGAGAAGTAGAAGGTTTGGAGATGCATAAACAGCTGTGGTTGCTGACAGACAATTGACTTGTCATTGGTAATGGTGTTACTCTGTGCTTTGAAGTTGCGTGTCAAAACATTACATTTAAGATCATTTTAAATGGCTTATTTTGTGAAAAATGGTCAATTTGTGACTCCTCCAAGCTCGGCGTGGATATGGGTAAATTGTCTCTGCGAAAACCTTGATAAAGAGAAGTGACCATTCCACAATGAATGCTTATGCGTTAGATTGGGTTCTGTGGCCTGCATTCTGTTTGAAAGACCATCATCACTGACTGTGCCGAATCACACTTGTAACCTCATGTACCTCCTCTGAAGAGCTTTGATTGGATCCTCAGGAGGCGATCAGTACCCTGTAATTTGCATGCTTAGTATACAATAATTCTTTTCTTAACCAGCATCTCTCTTTGACCTTCAGTCAAGCAGCAAAGTAGCAACCTGCAGGATTACAATGCATTGTGAGATTTACTGAACAGTTGCTGTTACTTTTGAGAGTGAAACTCTGTGTTTTATTCACTGACCACCTGCAGTTCAGTTTTATTAGGTCTTAAAGGTGCAGTGAATACTTCATACATGAATACTTTGTTTCTGTTCAGTACAAACATTGCTATGTCATTTTTATTGTTTTATTTTTCATATTTTACAGAAAAAACTGCGCTATTTGCTGGTGCAGTTAAAATCGTGCTACCGCCCATTGAAAGCAAGTTTTGTTGTGAGTTTTTGGAGATATATATTTTTGAACATCACAGCAGTTATTCATAAAACAACGAGGAGCTTTATATCCAGGCATACTGTACACTAAGCACTAAGCAGATGTCTGTCGAGCACTTTTGCCATTTTAAAGAGCTGATTCAGTGTCCAGGTTGGAGTTATGTAGCGATGCTGTAATGTTCCAGCAATGTATGCTAAAAGGGGTACTTCCACAACCTGGCACACAAAACTGACCCACAAGAGTGGGAATTGTGCCGTGCAATTTACGTTCGGCACTGATTTTCTGGGCACGTTTGTACCGTTAACTGGTTTGCATAATTCCTTTATTGAATCGGCCATTTAACGCAGACTGCATTTGCAAATAAGTGTCAGTCACAGTGGGCACAATTCATTCCTAATGAATCCCCCTCTCACATCTCTTGCTCGGAGCGGTTCCGTCACAGTCGACGCAAACCGGCCAGATAACTCGATAAGCACCTTTTTTTGCATTCAGCTAGAACTGCAGTTGGAAATTAAATGCCGGCACTTGCAATCAAGTCGCGCTTTTAATGGAGTTTGTGCTACTCTGAGCGCTATTGAGGTTTTGCTCTTTCCAGAGTCTTTGAAGAGGCACTTCAGGGATGAAATGGCTGAGCTGATCACAACCAGCATCGCTTCACTGCTCGGCTCAACTTGATGATTGCTCTCTCACTCTTGCGCCAGACACCGGTAGACCAATTGGCCCTCACCAAATGGAACTGTCTCACAGTTATGACAGATGTTTTTATTGTGTGTGTGTGGTTCTCTTCACGTGTGACTTCATTTCTAGATCCACTTTGAAGTATGGTCAAGACCTTTGTTTTAAAAAACGTCCACGGCTTAAATGGAGTGGACGAGCTCTCATGTAAAGTTTTGAGCTTTCATATTGTTTTGGCCTAATTTTGTTGCCGGTGCACTGACGCATGGCTTTGCTTTTAATGTAGTGTGTTACTCCCACACATCTAGAAGCTCTGAAAATCAGTCAAACAAGCTTGTGCGCTCTCAAAACACCTACCTACACTCTCGATGGCGGTTTCACTCTAGAATTGCAGATAAGTGTGAAATTGCATAGTTTCAGATGCCAACCTGCCCCGAAGGCTCTTTCTGATATGCCCCTTTTCCATGAATGGAGCTTTGATACATTATCGTGCATTCCTGGACACGGCGAGGGTCATCCGCCAATTGTCCGAGTCAGATTATCGTTTTTGTGTATTCGCAAATCGCGTTCTTGAGGACAGCATCGCGGCGTTTCACCATACAAGCTCATGCGTGAGATGAACGACTTCAGTCTGATTGCCATGACCCACTCCTCACCCTCATACCAAAAGGGTTCTTTATGCAGCTTTCTTTCTATTTTGCTGTGAATTTAGTAATTCCTCCATTAACCGCGTAGACCTCCATCGCACCCCCATTCCGTTGCCTTCAGGGCCCCCTTTGTCCTTCCATTGGCCCTGATGGGGCACATTGGAGCAGGCATTAAAGAGATTTGGTGTGACTCAGCCTTTGAGGAATTAGACATGCTCATTGTAACCCTGACCGACCTGAGCCCAGATCTGGGGCGTGGGGTGAGAGAAGCAGTTTTAGGAAAAGAGCCGAATGTTGCCTTTTTAGGTTGTCCCTGTATTGCCTTTTCTTATGCTTTGTTTGGTTCGGAGAAACTCTAAGATTTCTTTTACAAACTTTTTTTGAACATTCAAGCTGTGATGAAGAGTGTTTTTCTTTATTTGGCTTCTGTCTTAAATTGGACTGAAGAAAAATGGTTCACCCAAAAATGAAAATATAATTTTTTACTCAAACACCCACCCACCCACATGTTGTTCCAAACCTGTATTACTTTGTTTTTTTATGAAACACAAAAAGAGAAACTCTAAACACTGGGCAATTACAATGAAAAGGGACTGAATCATTCTTTTGAGTCAAATCTTTTCAATGAATCACAATCGATATGGCTTCAAACAACTTGGGATAAAAGACATAACCTTCCCTGTAGTAGGCTAGTGCCGAGTGGTAAAGCAATGGCAAGGACATGGGCCTAATGTAATATAACGTAAATAAACAGCAAGTTGTTACTATTGTTATGTCAATCTTAAAACAATCCCCATTTATTGTATATATGAGAAAAAGCTAAGAATCCTTTTGTCAAGTTTTGAATGATGAGGATGGGTAAATGATAACAGAAGTTTTATTTCTGCTTGAACTCCTCTTGTGAAGGTAAAATGACCTGTGTGAAATGCTTACAAATGTATTTTTCTTCCAGAAAACTTGTTTAATTTGTAGACAATGAGATTCTCATTGTGGAGCTCTTCTTGTATTTTTAGGCTAATTGAGAAACAGGTGTTTCTTAACCCTCCACTGCAAACGAAACCTCCCACAATCTATGCTGCAGAGTTTCTAAATGGCTTTGTGCTTCACTGGTCCTCATCAGCATTCCTGCTGTGCTGAAGCTAATGACAAGGTTACCCTGGCGTAATGTGCCATCTAGATGACTGATTTCTCCTACTTTTGGTATTTATGAGGACTTATGAGTGCACACAAGATGCTAAACCTGGAGAATATTATAAGTGGTAATCAGTGTGCCTGGACTGGCAGGAATTACTGATGGAAACATTATTCTCCAAATCTAAATTACTGTTAAACTATAACTTTTTCTTGTAAATATAGCAATATACCACCAAAAATGTGCATTTTGTCCAGGTGACATTGCTGGGATGGTGATAGGTGCAGTGTGACAGTAGACCGATGTTTAGTCACAGGTGTTTGTGTTGTTCAGATGCAACAAGGTTGCAAAAATCTTTTTTAGACTTAAAATTTTCTAAACGTTCTGTTTATTTGTTTATAATGTGTTTTATTTTGATGGACAAATGTGTATCAAACTTTTTTATAAACATAATAATTTTTTGTCAAAGTATACTAAACTTTATATACTGAACATGTAATAAATATTGCGATATTTTGTGGATTTGAACTGGATTTGAATATTTGAACTTTTTGACAAAGGAACCAGTATGACACTAACCTCTGGGTTGGCATTCAAAAATATGTCATCACTGCAACACTCTATAAATACTTAGTTATGTTTTTTTTTATTAATGTACAGTTTTTAGTCTTTTGGAAATAATAATAATAATAATAAATGTTGGAAATAAATGATCTTGTCATTTGTTTGCTTTCTCTGCTTGATTGACCAATCAAAGTACTTTTTAAAGGTATTTAATTAACATATAAAACAATGCAAATTACCTAATTTGTCATTAATTTGTTTAACAATTTTTACAGCAAAATTGTGATACATTATATCAATATTGTCTCTGATGTAAAATTACTTATTGGTGATATATGATTATGGTCAAACTGTCCGCTTCTTTTTGTTAAATTTAGTTTCCAGTATTGGATATAAAAATGCAATTTCAGCCTTAAAGTGACGCACAATTTGTCATGATTACATTATGGAAAGCAGCGTGCTGTGAGGAGAGGTCTTAGTGCAGCGGCAGGTGACAGCGTACAGCTGCTGAAGTCATGTGACTTGCAGCCAGAGAAATCAACACAGCTGGCAACCCAACAACCTGTGTAATGTGAAAGACTCGCCTTTAACTATGATTTTGGAAAGATCGATATGCTCCAGTATGGTTTTGGAAACTGATAACCCAATTAACCACGTTTATGAGCCTCTCACGATCCAAAGGTGGAGAATTATGAGTAGAAAGGACAAAGTCATTCACAAATTTGATTAGTTAATATGGTTATTGTTATTATTTTGTAGCAGTGTTAAAAATGCCATAGACTATCTCGTGTCCTTTCTTATTGTGCTTGGAGATTTATTGAATTTCCATTTATATAAAATGACCACAATATTTTTACCTGTATATATTAAGATTTTTGTATGAACAGATCTTTTCTTAAGCTTCCAGTGGTTTGGTAGGTGTCTTGTTCGCTAGATGCTGAAGCTTTGCTATTTGTCCAAACATTAAGGTTTTATTGTAAGCTTAAATGGCTCCAATTCCTTAACAGAAAATTGGTATCTGTCAGCATGATATAGACTGTTAATACCTATTTATCCTTAATTATACTAAATTAACAGGTTAAATGGACAGTTCTGTTAATTTAACATGTTAAAGAGTACATAACATGAGATCATGAAAATTACATTTCATGCAGTGTGTAATGTTGCCGTGTTTGAAACCGCCGCGGATTTACGTCACTACATACTGTATAGTCCCCGCCTTCGTTTTGCTAGGACTGCCCGCGAAAACTTCACTCTTCTCCCCCAAACACTGTAGCTCGTGAGCCTCATTCGCGGTAGACCAATCACAGCAGACTAGACCATCTGACCAATCACAGCAGACTAGGCTAGCAGAAAGGAGAGGATTAGACAGATAAATCGCGGAAAGCATCATTTGAGAGTCAGTCAAGAAGTAAGGTAAGAATAACTGCCTATTATTACAAAATGATGTATATGATCTATGTACATAAACTTGTTGTTAGACCAAAGTAGGACCTTAAAAATCCCTAGTTATGTACTCTCTAAGCATTTCCCGTATACTTTTATCCAATGCAATTTACACTGCAATTTGGTGTTCCGTTCCCAAGGAATCAAACCCATGACCTTGACATTGTTAACACATTGCTCTACCAGCTGAGCTACAGAAGAAATACACTTTCGGTGTTAATTATGTTTTTCTAGCAACTGGCCTGGAGAATCTCAAAGCAACAGCTCTATGTTTCTTCCCAGTGTGTTCTCAGAGCAGATTATTCATCTTTCTGTCATGATGGGCAGTCCGGGAAGTGCCGCCATTGAAGTCTTACAATCTGCTCACATCCAGACACCAGACTCAACACGATACCCCCTGATAGATCTGGATGCTCTTATCTCAATTGATGAGGTGTTAAATAAAGAAGTGCTGCTCATTATGAGAGATTCTGTTTGCTCTTTGGCCACGCTTGTTTTCTTGTCTCGGCAGGGGCTAGGGTTTTGCGGGAGGCGGCAAACGCGCTGTCTTCCGCAATTGTCCGACAGTGTTAACGACTTGTTCATTAGCCAGGTCTGTTTCCATGGAAACATGCGAGGGGCTTGGGTAACAGGGAGAAGCCTGCCAGCACATTTTATCGCGCCTGATCCGGATACTATTGACAGAAACGCTGCGTGTGCATTCATTAATTTAATGGAGGGAAGTTCCTTAAGCGCACACGGTCCAGAGATAATTGACCGTCCACTCTTACTGTCCGGTACTCTTGGGAATCTAGCAAAGTGTCTCGATGGGTATTTTCATTTCCCATGCTTTAAAAAAAAGCCAGATTACAGACAGTCATAAAGTTCAATAAGCCATATTGTGAGTATCCCGTAGGAAAGGAGTTTTAAGTGTTTTTTTTGGCTTGCGTCATCTTCTGCCACTTTGGTGAGCGCACCGGTGCCAACTCCACTGCGAAGCCTGCTGAGAAGTGCCACCAGCTGTTTCGCCTTAATTTGTTAGTGTGGGCAGTGCTTGCGTACGGACATGTCTGTGTAGATCTTTTGCTTTTGCAATTTAGGATTGGGAATAATTAGCTCACAGCTGTTGGCTCCCTGTTGAGAAGCGAGCACTTAGCGACTGCTTTTGAACTTCACGTGTGCGTGCTTGTTTTGTGTGCATTCGCTTTTTATGTGTTGATCTTTCTCAGACTCGTCTCTTGGGTTTAGTACAGATGGTACAAAATCACATCAGCAAAGTCTCTTACTGTATGTTTACAGGCTCGGCTTGCTTCCTGTGACGTCCATCGGAAGCACAAGTCCCCAGTTACACTTTTATGCTGTGGCGGGGGATCTGCAACAGATCCCAACCCAGAAGGCTGTACAAAGCAAAGCAGAAGAATAGCAATTTTCTCCACACGTTGGCTTTCCAACTCCAGTTCTTCCTACTTCCGCTTCTTTCTCACTTCCTGATTCACGTATGATCCATGGCACATATTGTACTTTAGTGTCTAAAATTTGCTGCAGTGCTTCACAAATTTATTAGACCACCACCACGCAATGTGTATTGGTGATTGCCCAAAGCATTTTTATGTTTCTGTAATGGTTAATCTGCCAGAGTGTGTAATCTTTTTAGTCATAGTAGTATTTCTAATGCTAAAATATAGTTATAGTTGTTATTTATGGATTTTCGAGTTTACCATTTTACAAGAAAGGCACAAAAAATAGTAAAGCACTATATTTTTTAATTCAGAAGTCCATTTACAGTTATTTACTTGCAGTCCCTAATAGAAAAATAAGTTTTAATGGTTGAATGTTATGCTTGATTAATTTCTGACTTTTGACGAGTTTAATGCGACAGCTCAGATCTTGGTATAAAAACAAATAAGATCAAATAAAGATCGATTTTTTAAGGAACATACAGATAAGGAACAAAAAAGAGGTTTAATACTGCCTTCAAAATTACCAATGTGATACACAACACAATTTTGGTAAAATACCATGGTAAACACGTTAAAATTGCAGTTACAAACATCTCAACAAATCTACAGTTTATGTAACAAGGATAGCCATGATGAGTATATATTTTAAATATTATAGTATAAAAATAGTGCATATATTTAAAATATTTATATCTTTAATTAAATAATTAATTTATAGCGTTTATAGTTTTATAAACACATAATCTAAATAATTTAATTATATGATTTTTATCCCGCACTTTATACACTGATGCAGATTTAAGTCTGTGAAAAAAACTCTTGATTTATAACGTTGTTTTACAGTCAAAAACTTTAAGCTTCCCGGCCGTTTCCATGGTGACTCGTGAAATCTGTGATCCATTGACAATGTCTTCATGTTGTTTCTGTGAGCGCGCGTTAACTCTAGGTATCTTTCGAGAGGTTAAACTAACTCTTCTCAGGTGATTTGGAACCAACATACCCTGAGTAAGCAAGGTTTGGGTTAATCAACCGAGAGTTCAGTTTAGATGACGGTAAGTTAACCCTGCTTTCTGGAATACACCCTGCTTGCAAATGTCTCCTAGTCAATCTGCATGTTTTATTATCCAACTTAGGTCCAATATAAAAAGGCAAAGCTAACGCTTCTATTATTAGTGTTAATTAATATAACCGGTCTGACCCAATCGGTCCGGTGTCATTTCCCTCACCATAGTAGGAAAAAAATGCAGTCTCTAACAAAGATTGACGTTTGCACATGCACTAGCAGACCTCGGTTACACTTCTATCTATCCGCATGTGTTTAACTGATGAAGTGAAGTTGACGCCATTGTTACTGTTTATTGCTAAAAGCCAAAGCAATACACGTGCACTGAGAGGGGGACCGACCAATCACAACAGCCTGAGAAGCGGAAGCTCGCTGATATGGTATGGGTGGGACATCTTCAGACACACGCTCTAAGCGGGGAACCATCACGACAGACTGGGTCAGCTTTACCAATCAGAGCGTTTCGGAAGGAGGGATTTTATATAGACCGCAAGAAATCCAATCGTTTTGTTAGAAGAGGGACAGCGGTGAACAATAGACTTGAAATATAAAGCGTTTTTTTGAAACTAAAACATGAACATCCATTGTTAAACACCAAAAAACATAATCAAAGCTTCAAAAACAGCAAAAGAATGGCTCCTTTAAAATATTCACATTTTCTCTTTATTTTGACTAGTGGTCCAATAAATTTATTTAAAGCGGTAAAAAGGTGCATTATATAGATTCTGTCAGTCGTTTTTGTAGTTTGTGAACAACCTTATTCCCTAAATTAGTTTTTTACCCTTTTTTACCCACAATGCACTTTTGAATGTACGACAATGAACCCCATGAATATATGTTCATACAATTGTGTTGGTTATTGTTAACATTTCATTTCTACATGAATGTAGTTAACTTTACTGTTTTACAATACAATTTATAAAGCCACACAGGTATATTATTAGAAAAGCATAGTTTCCTCGACAAATGTCCATGATGTTACTATCTGGTACTATCTGAGTGTCCAAAATTGGCCATTTTAATTCACTTCTTCCCTATATACTGTAGTGGACATAAATGTAAGTATAGGGAATAGTGAAGGAGTGAACGGTTACAGACACATCAAGTGTTTTTTATCTGAATGTCTGATCACATATATTAACTTGTACTCACATGTAAGGGACTTTTGCATGACGCATCCTCTGCCAAAATCTTCCCAGCCTGGCAAGTTTTTTTATTTTTACCCTCCTAGAAATGGTGTAATGTGTATTTTGAATAGCAAACCGTTGACTTCATAGCAATTCACCTGCCATGTTCATTTGCCTAATTAGTTCCCCACTGTTGCAAGAGAGATAATTGAGCAGCCATCATGATAATCTGCAACATAACCAAGCTAATAATTTCTTATTGATTGACTCATTTAATGGACAAACTGAAAATGAGCCGCCGGTGCTGCTCGGTGGATTGCATGAATTCGCTCTTGTTTTTAAAAGCACTTAAAGGCCATTACATGCCGCAGTGTTAACTCAGACTCTGCATGGACTTGATGATGTGCTGCCTGCATCTCTGTGCCTCTAAGCTCTGTATATCATGTCTGCAGTGAAATAGTATTAATGTGGGAGGTGCATGACTTTGAGAGGCTTATTTCGGAGGTTTTATGGGTTATTAGCTGTGCGACTGTGGCTAATACAATGCAATGCTTTGGGAGTGACAATTTCATTGAAATGCAGGAATGAATCATTTAAATTAGGATTACTCCTGCAATAATGACGCTTGACCGTGAAAAACGCGCTTGACATTGCAAACTTTCTGGTGCCTTTTGTCTGTAAACAAGGAATATATTCAACTTTATTTAGTGTAACTTTCAATAACCATAGAGAAAGTATAGATAGTGTGTCTTTGTTCGTGTTTTTGAAGGCATATGTTATATAAAGCGATAAAAGTTATTAAAAAAAAATCTCAGAGAAGATAATGCATGGGAGCACTTTGATTTTTACGACTTGAGTAAATAGTAGGATAATCGTAAAACAACCAAGTGTTAAATAAAGGGTTTATGGTTTGTACAGCTTTATGTTTGATTGTACAGCTGATCTGACCAGATATATTTGCTTTGTAAGGTTCACTGCTATAAAATACGTAATACCGTTAATATTCAGTCTTCCTCTGCTATAGCCATATGCTGTAAGACTTGTTTAGAGCTGCTTAAATTAGACGCTATGTTTAGGGAAATGGAGTTTATTCTTGCTAATGGGTGCACTGGGTTCCAGTTATCAGAACGTGGGCGTTCAAATAGACCTCGGTCTCCCAGGTCAACTGTCCTGTCTGCTGTAGACTATCGACCCGCTTCGAGTTCTATGCGGTGTGACGTGCGAGTCATGCAGACAGCAAGGATTGACAGGCGGCTGGTGGTAGAGAGAGCGATGATTGAGCTCACTCCTGCGTGTTGTAATATGACTGCATTGGGGCTGCTCTGAATAAAGATGGAGATGTCATGCCTCCCCTCACCTCTAATAAGATCAGCAGTGATATTAAAACTCCTCCGCAGCTGAAGGAGACGGAAGTGCACGGGTGCTTCAGGGGTTTTTATGCTGATCAAGTCAAGCCAGTACTTACTGCCAGAAACTTTTAACAGCAATGCCCCAACCTCACTTCTCACCTCGGCGAGTTCAATAACTGAATGTGAATATTGACAGACATGTTTTAGCATTATTATATCATCGTAATTTCTTTGATCGACAAGCTGGAAGTTCTAGCCGTGAAATTGTCAAATGTTGTTTGAGCTAAGAGCACCTCTGAAGAGTTTGTTTCGTTGACAGAGCTAGGTTTACGTGACATATTTTGGTGAAAACTCTCAATATCAATTATTTAGTGTTTATTTCCTTTTTTGTCACAAGTAATCTGTAAATCAGTCAGAAGATATTCAGTGTTTGTTAATTTGCCTTTACTGTATGTGGAGCGAGATTTATTTTGGGGATAGTTCACCCAAAAATGAACATTCTTTCATCATTTATTCACCCTCGTGTCATTTTAAACCTGTATGAATTTCTTTCTTCTACAGAATACAAAAGAAGATATTTTAAAGAATGGTGATATCCTTATTATCCAAACAACACTGAACCATTGACTTCCATTGTTTGGACACAAAACCTCTGAGACATTTCTCAAAATATCTTCTTTTGTGTATACAGGTTTTAACCCCACAAAGAAGAATAAATAATGACAGAATTTTAGGGGGGATTATCCCTTTAATTTTTGTATGGGGAACCTGACAACCTTTGTCTTATTGATCCAAAATTAGATGCCATGGCTGCATCATGTCACTCAGCACTTTTGCGTTCACTGTGGACAGAACTTGTCCTTTTTAGGACAGAGTTAGAATCAAACCCTTTAGGCTACTGTCTTTAAGACAGTACAGTATGTAAATTACCTATATTTTGATTTTCTGACTTGTTCACTCGTGAAATGAGTAACAGCGCCTATAGCAGCGGGTCAGCAAAATCCTTCAAGAACACTTTCTGTGCAAAGCCTGCAGTGCATTGTGACAAAATCTCAAAACATGCAGAGCTGAACTTTGCTGCACAAACTGTTCAGGTCAGAATGAAATGAAAACATGTCAACAAACGTTTTCTTTTGCAAGCAACTTTTCGTGAACTTTGCTTTTGCAATAATACTGAACAAGAAAAATGGAACCTAATTTGAATTTACCCACTTAAAATGATGCTGTTAAAGAAATGAGTTGTTCCTACAGTAATCTGGAGATAAAATGTGAAATTATTAGAATGTAAAAGTATATTTAATAACATAAATGATGTGTGTGATTAGTTAGTTAATGTTTTTAATCGATTGACAGCACTAAAATAAACATGTTAAACAAATATACATGGTGTAAGTTTAATGTCACTATACGTGTGCGATTAATCTCAGTTAATTGCACGAAAAGGGTTTAAAAGTTTGAAGCTATTGACAGCCCTAGTATTTATATCCGTCTCATTTTTGTCTCCCTCCCACAGGTGCATTCAAGAGGCCCACCTTGGCAGCTAGAGGAGAGGTCGGCCTCCATCACCATGACAGTGTTGCCACGGGCCGTGGCTTCCCTGGCTGTGCGTGGCCTTATCCTCTGTTTCATCACACTTCCCTTTCCTGTTATACTATCCCAGAGGCCCCCTGTCCCCACAGAGCCCGCCCCCAGCCCCGCCCCTCACACAAGGCCGGAGTGTACCCGTCTAGAGCACCCCATCATCTCTATCCAAGGTGATTACTGATGTCTCTTACAATGCATACACCTTCACTTTTGTGAATATTTCAGCGTAGCCTTTTCATCGAAGCTATCTTGGCATTCCCAAAAGTTGCCTGTTGCAAGACTCACCTATATTTATTCAGAACGTTTTCTAAGCGTTTAGGAACCTAGTGCCTGGTGCCGTGTGTTGTTTATCACTGTCCTATATTTGACAGTCGCAGACTGTACATCTACATTTTTTGTTCTGTATATCTTCATCATGGGTGCTCCACATGTGTCAGATAGAGATGGAGTGTGCTACAGATGGCAAGCTCTGATGGACATACTGCAGAAGAGATAAATGTCTTTCATTCTCCAAGATTTCTATCTGCCTGCATTCTAGCACACAAAATATAATGCAAGAATGCGGAGCCATTGCTTGAAATCACTTAGAAAAAGCTTTATGCAAACAAAAAATAAAATGTTTTTACACTGAGAGAACATAGAGCACATTTTTTGTTTAGACGACAGGGTGTTTTGATGAATGTATGGTCTGTTGGAGGTTACTGTGGGGACAGTTTGGATTTGTTTGACTCTGAGGGATATGATGGAGATAGCAGATTGAAGCCTCATGGGGGCGGGAGAATTGGATGACCGGGGGGCTTTATATTATACATTAAACCTGTCTGGACTTTAGACAGCCAAGGCTCATATAGACATCGCCTATGGCACCCTTCCTTTATTGCTATCGAAAATTCGGGTTGCATTTTGATTTTTCATTTTACACTTTATCAAAGTGGCAGGATTTTTTTCTCTTCCGAGGGTGTTGAAATAGGGCTAGAATTACAAACACCCTTGTTTGCCAAGTTAGAAAACACTACAATTTGCGAAAGAAGCAGTAAATTGTAAAGCTGGATGAGAAAGGTGCTTTCTTTTTGTTACGCACTTTTATCGGCAAGGTGACTATTTCTTTTCATTTTTTTGCAGTATCCTATTTCTTTCCGTCATTTTAGCTCTCCTGAGCGCACGCACTGTGGCGTAACTTTCATGATAACAGGTGTTGAACAATTGGCTTGCATTGTAAGCAAGCACACCTCACCAAACACCTCTTTTTATGTTTACTCAATGGTTTAGAAGACCTATAGTACACATTCATTCCTTCTTTTATGTAAAAGCAGTGGTATGGTAGCCTCTGAACAGTGTTGGCTCAATTTGAGATTAGGTTCTTTGATAGTTGAGATTTTTTGTAATTGGCAGTTTTGGACAGCTACTCAGTTGAGTCTCCTGAGGCGTACCGGGGGCCCCCTATCTCTGATCTTTGACAAGGTCCATGGCCTCACACATGCCTTTGAACCTTTCTAAAGATAAACCATGGGAATTATCCTCTTTTGAGATAGTTAAGCATGGTGGAGCATTGTCTTTTCTTCTTCCCGAATGTCTTCCGGAGTGTACAGACTTGCAGGAACAGTTCACCCAAAAATGAAAGTTCTGTCATCATTTACTAACCCTCGAGTTGTTTCAAATTTGTATATATTTTTTGTTTTGATGAACACAGAGAAAGATATTTGGAAGAATGCTTGTAACCAAACAGTTCTTGGCCACCATAGACTGCCATAGTAGGAAAATTTGCTTTATTCGTTTCTTTGTTCTGTTGAACACAAAAGAAGATATTTTGAATAATGTAGGAAACCAAACAGCTTTGGGGCACTTTTGACTACCGTTGTAATTCAATGGTGGCCAAGAGCTGCTTGGTTACAAGCATTCTTCCAAATATCTTTCTCTGTGTTCATCAGAACAAAAAAAATGTATACAGATTTGGAACAACTCGAGGGTGACTAAATGATAACAGAATTTTTATTTTTGGGTGAACTGTCACTTTAAGAGCTGCATTAGAGGTTGACTTGTTTTAAGTCTATTTAGTCTCAAATTAATTAAGAAATAAGAAAGCGTTGTATGGAAAATAGGCTGTACATTTTTTGATTTTTCAGGAAATTGAGTATACATAAAACATGCCCAGAATTTTAGTATATAAAACCATTCTTGCATTGCATTCAATTCAGTATGACATTTTATATTAAAATGTATTTATACAAACATTTGTTTTGGTAATGTTTTATTAATAATGCCCAATGTTAGTAAAAAAGTTAGCTTCTTGCAACATAATTTATTTATATTTTAGCTTGTCATAACTTTTACATCCTCTCTCTGACCCTGAGGTTGCTTTTTGCTGTGACTTTTGGTCAAGCATCCTCTTTGCATAGAAAATAAAAAAGCTTTTTTAGAAGGTCCGATATAGTTCTGGCCTCATCATTTTTTGCAAAGCCTGCGTTGCATTGTGGCTGGTTCATAAAACAATCCTACAGTACATGGTTTTAAGGTCAGAATGAAATGAGGGAACCTTTCACTACACAGTATCTACTCTTTACACTGTATGGCAGTTGGAATATTCTTTAGTGTTTTGTCATAGCCAACAATCTGTTTCTGTTTCAACAAGCTGTTTATTCTGGATTACCTCACCATGACTAGACAAGCCAACGGGTATCATTGATGTGTAAATGTGGACGGCCAGCTTGTGCAACATTCTGAAACTGGACAGACATGGACAAAGGATGTTTTTTGAACTTACTTTCAATAGAGGTTTTTTTGGACATGGTCTGGACATGTTTTCAGTTTTAAAGCTTACATTCCAGAATGTTTGCATGGTATATTGCAATATAATGATAATACCAATATAATACCAATTTATTAAAGGTGTCTTGATACCTTGATTTACTTCAGAGAAATTCCATAGTTTTTTCTCACTGGTTATACGTGACAATCGCATCTAAAATCATGGCAGTCATATCTGTAAACACGCAGTAGCAATAACATGCTGGTACTACAAGGAATTTCAGATGAGTTTAGATATCTGGGGACATCACGTGGATGGATTTGTGTGTACGTGTTCCTTTACGAGTAAACCAGCACAATCACAGCGATATTTTAGTCTAATCACGGATTTCAACATACACTATCATCTCCAACACATTAAAGGGATAGTTCACCCAAAAATCACCCTCTTGTCATTTCAAACCCGTATGACTATCTTTCTTCTGCAGAACACCAAAAAATATATTTTGAAGAATGTTGGTAACCAAACAACGGCGGTACCCATTCAATTCTATTGTACATGCACAAAACCAATGCATGTCAATGGGTAGTGCTGTTGTTCGGTTACCAACATTGTTCAAAATATCTTGTTTTGTGTTCTGCAGAAGGAAGAAAGTCATACAGATTTGAAATGAAAAGAGAGTGAGTAAATGATGACAGAATTTCCATATTGGGTGAACTATGCCTTTAAGGTTCTGGAAGCATTGTGGTCTTTTTTGACAAACATTGCTGGATAAAACTTCAATAATTATTAGGGTATGACAGCATTTGGACACATAGATTCTAAAAAACACTGATTTATAAGCTACAGTTGGGTATGGTGTGTGTTTGGATGTCCAATGCCAGGAACTAAATGCAAAGCTTTAACCTGTTAAACTTGAATTACAGTAATCTGTCCTAGGAGGAGTGGTGCCACAGGGCCATTGTCTAGCTTCCATTCTCCAGTCTTTGTAATTGGCTCGAAAGTGTTTGTCTCGTCTGTAGAACATGTTCAGAAACCAATCTCTCGTGGGTAATAATGCGATTGTTTAACCACCGGCTTTCCATAAAAGGACCTTGAGGGAAAAATAGTTCCTTTACCTTGGGCCCTTTTGCTGTCTCACTATACTTAATTGGTCTGTAACATCAGAGGTACCGATGTTTGAAAGGTCTTGTCACGTCGTCCGATCTTCTGTCCCCAAAGAGGCAAAAAATAGCTCATGGGATTGCTGTTAACGTTGCTTCAAGTGAGTCTAACCTTGGGGTTCAATTGGAAGGCAATGCTTACATTTGCTGACTGTGAATGAAATGAAACTTGGTAAGTGGTTTGAACAGATAGCAGCGGCCTCCATGTCGTGCTCCAGCGTCTCCACACTTCTGCTTGCCCTTTCCCATCCATTGTAGACAGTGACGTGCTACGCTTGAATGGACGTCTGAAATTGCCAGAGCTGAATGTTTCTCTCATTGGCTTTGTGAAAGGTGTTCTTTCAGACCTTTGCCTGGCTGAACCGGCCCTCGATTTATGGCCTTATCCCCCAAATGCCCTTAACCGAGTTCATCTGCTTCTGTTGTGCTGGGGCATTTCTTGCGGCGCTCTCATTGTCTTCCTATTTCTATAATCGGAGCGCCGTCCGGCTAAGAGGATTTAAATGCCTGTGGCGCTCTCCACTCATGCAGTGACCACCAGTTCCCTAGAGATACAACAATTTGGAAATCAGAAGACAAAACAAAAGCAAAGCAAATTCTGTTCTTAGATAAGCTGCAGTCTGCATCTTCTGATAAGATTGTCTGATGAGAGATGGGCCGGTCTTTTGAGTGGAGAGATGGAAAATAACACAAGGAGATTACTGTGGCTTTAATCAACATATGTGGATGTCTTTCTCCTCCGAGCTTTCTGACTTTTCAAAGGTGACTACCTGATGAGGGTGTGGCTTTGTATCTATGGTAATCCATATTCACTTTCTTATATTGACTTTGGAAGAGCAGCTACTGATGTTGTATTGAATTAGTTTCACCTTGTTGCTCTAGAAAAGTATTTCTCAAAGACAACTTGTTTATACCTCATACAGGTAGTGCATACAAATAATGGTCGGTCGTGTCTACTCCATGACTACATCCAAACATTGTGAATGTTATAGCTTAATTGTACACCATTAAAGGGTCAGTTCTCTCCAAAAATCTAAATTCTGTCTTTATTTACTAAAAAATAAAAAGTGTTGTTCCAAATCTGTATACATTTCTTTCTTCTGATGAACACAGAGAAAGATATTTGGAAGAATGCTTGTAAACAAAATGGTATTGGCCACCATGGACTACCATAGGAAACTTGCTTTATAAACCTCTTTGTTCTGTTGAACACTAAAGAAGATATTTTGAAGAATGTGAGAAAGCAAACAGTTCTGGGGCACTTTTGACTACCATTGTCATTTTTCTTACTGTGGTAGTCAATGGTGGCCAAGAACTGTTTGGTTACAAGCCTTCTCCAAATGTCTTTCTCTGTGTTCATCATAACAAAGAAACGTGTACAGATTTGGAACAACAGTTTTATTTTTAGGTGAACTGTCCCTTTAATGTGTATAAACAGAAATTTTAAGATACATAACATACCATGTTATGTATGGTTTTCTATAATAAATGGGTCAGTGATTAAGACAGAAATTTGGACAATGTATATACATGTGACCCGGTCTATGAAAACCTGACTAAAGTCTCAAAATCAAATTTTGAGATAACAAGCAGCAGTTAGATTTCAATGTCTATACTCAGTCAATATTAAATATATCAATGTTATATTTTCACAGAATGTTCTTTACATTATATAATATATATGATGATTTTATGTAGAAAAAAAAGTCTTTTCACAACAAATGTGGGTTTTCACAAGCTGTGTCACAAATATGCGACAAAACAGTTGATTTAACAGTTGTTATAGTGATCCTCATTTGAATAATTGTAGTCGCATGTTTATGGTTTTTATACGCTGAGATGCACATAAACATTAATTCACTGTGTAGGGAATGACCCAGAAGTGACATACCAAACAAACAAACATTGTAACATTATTGCAGTTTGTGAAAGATCTGTGGATTTAAAACTCCCATCATACAGTATACAAAGTTCAACAAGGTTTTTGTTCATTCTGGGTAATATGATTTGGTCCCAATACGTGCTCTCAGGTCTACACACTTTTAACCTGCAACATATTAATCCAGAGTTTCGATTGTGTCCCCATAAATGTGAAAAATATTTGTGGATATTTAGATGCATCTAAATCTGCTAATTACTCACATGATTAGTTGTTTACCATGGCAATATTTTTATCCCAAACTTCCTGTTTTATATTCCTCCCTGGTTGTAGCATAAATAAGCAGTCATTCTTAAATCTGTTGAAGTGAACAAACAATAATGATCATGATTTATGTCCTTGGGAGCGTTTAAGATGCTGACTGTTGAACCCGCTCTTGTTCTTGGGATCCGGTGGCTAACGCATTAATCTCTTCCACTGTGTGTTTGGAGAGGGAACGCAATAATCGTCCATCAACTCTCTTCTGGACTGCTCCCCATTTTTAGTTTTATTTTTGTATATGGATTATTGGGCAGCATGCATTGCTTGATGATGTGTGGAAACTGTCCGTGCATATAAAACCACAGATTATATATTAATCTCACTGGGGCTTTAACATCTACAAGAAAGTTTACTGTATATGGGTTGTGTGCGGAGTCTGTGTGCACAGTATGTACAGTATTCAGTACGTGTAAAATACAGCATGTATACAGCCACAGAAAAAAAACGAGACCAAATTCTCATTTAATCAGCATTTCTAGATGTATTGTGGCCATTTCAGTGCACTGTTGAGTTTCAACAAAATCAAATCTCAGGAGTGACATAATATCATCCAACAGCAATGTGAAAGACTTGACCGCATGACAAGACACATGAAAACTGTGATAAAAATCAAGGTTATCACATAATTAAAAAATATATATATTTTCCTACATACATCTACAAATATTACTGTTGAATTGCTTAAAGCGGCCGTAACACACGTGGTTTCTGCCAATCTCATATTAATCTTGAGTACCTAATAGTATTGCATACTTCGTATCTTTGAAGAGTATTTAGTTTGATCACATTTATAAAAGATAGATACAGCTGTATGATTTTTTCCGAAAGCATACGGCGCATGCGGGGGGGAGGGGTCAGCTGAACTAAAGCACATGCGCACCCATTGCCAACAAAACACAGACATCAGTTTCACTCACCGCATGCGGTTCATGTCCGGCATCTTTTAGTGCTGGGACGGCTCCATATATCAGTTTCTCTCTCTCGCGCCCTCTCTCCTGCACACAAGTGAAAGTGACGTCTGCGCATGCTCCTTCTCCTGCTCTCATTGCTGCAGCGTGCTTTTCCGGGAGAATTGTCCAATAAGGGACTAAGAAAAATTGTTACGAAACAGTTTTATATGTTCGAAAAAAACTTTCCGAAACCTGTACGATCGCTGGGGGAGTGTATCGAGCACAGAAATACTATGTAATACGCCCAACTCGTTGTTTAACAAGTTGACCATGTTAAGCATGAGAAGACAGCACGTTTAACTTTTTAAAGAAGTCAGAATGCATGAAACACCGTTGCACGGCAGCTTTAAAAGTGAATTATGAACCTTTTTTCTTTGCAGTATTTGTGGTCTGAAAAAAAAACAGAGCATCTTTTCTGTTATTTTGACCTGGTTCTCCAGTTTCCGTTTTCTACAAATAAATGCAAACAGAAACAATATTTTTATTTGAAATTTTGGAGAAATATAGTTAGTAGTTCACAGACCCATTGGGAGAGAGAGTCGCATCAACTCTGTTTTTTCACAGCAATGGTGGTTCGTGGAGCCTCTCAATAGTTCCTGAATGCTCAATGAATTACGTGATGCTCTAAAAACTTTTTTTCTTGAACTTCCGCTGTCGCAACTCTCTCTCTCTCTCAACGGCTCTGGTAGTTCACAGAATGAAATAAAAATGTCCGCAGCTGTATGTATAGGCTACGTGTAGAAGGATTTAGTAGGTAAATCATTTTAACCTTGGAGGACATAACTCAACAACTGTTTGCTTTTGCAAAGATCAGCTTTTTCTTGCTTTTCCTAACTTTTAACTTTGCTTTAATATAGACAAACTCTTGTCTGCAGTTTTAGGCATTTCTCTCGTTCTCCTCAGTGTACCAGATGCACAGTGGCGTGATCAGGTGACTAAGAGGTTATTATGACAGTCCTCCAACCTTCAGAATCCCGGCTGTATTATGTGTGTGCATCTTATTCATGCTCTGTTTATAAAGCGCTCACAATCGCTCGATTGGGGGAATATCAGAGTTCCCACAGGTGAACAGCTTACCTTGCATTGCATGCAATGCTTTAGCTATTTCTGGAAGGGTATGGAGCGCACACAACCAGGCAGTGAAACGTGATTACGGTGTACAGGTGTTTTCATAATGTTATTTTCAGTGTTCACATTGCATTTTATGGTTAGGAACTGAAACAAAAATGATTAAATAATGTGTCACTTTTGTATGCTTTTTATTGGTTAGATATTTGCAAAACCCAGTGACAAACATAAAGGGTGACTATTAATAATGATCCATGATCCAAAATCTGAAAATATGGATACAAGGTTTCAGAAAGACAGGAGCGATATCTTTTTTGTGAATTCTTGACAGGAACATGTTGACTGCTTTTTTATTTAAGAAAATCGAACCCTTTCTCTCAGCATGTGTTGTTCCAGAATCATGAAAACTTGTAATTTGGTGTAAGCACTTCTTGATATATCGCTTCATTGCTTCCTAATTCTTGTAAGCCCCTGTTGATAGGAACGTCTGCTAAATGCCTAAATGTAAATGTAATAAGAATGTGCATTATTTTAAAAAGGTTTGAGTATTACTATTTGGCTTCAATTTTAGATAAGATAGAATAATAGTAAATATTGGATAAGGGAAGTGAAAGATGAGGATGACGGTCATGTAGAATCTCAGGGGGTTCTAATAAATTGGGTTATAGGGCTTCGGCTGACAAAATCGGTTGAGAACTCTTGAGTTATATTATAGTCTGAACCACTGACTTCTGACCTGCAGTAACAGATCGATAAACTCCATCGCCCCTCAAGCTTTTGCTGTGATATATATATTTAATGAAAAAAAAACAGAGCACTTTCTTGTCCTTCTCCTTTCTTGTTCTCATTAATTACTGTCTGTCAGGCAGCTTTTATTTCATTATTAAACAATGTACTCTATCCAGTAAGATTTTCTATAAATCTCAATGAAAACATTTTATTAGAACTATCAAAGGCCGTAATCATGTAAGAGATAAATGCTGAGGGTGTATTGTAACTTGTGAATGAGACGGGTCTATGATACAGACTGTGCTTGTAGACCTTGCATTATTTGTCTGTAAAGAATGTCTGCGTGATACAACCATAGGGTCACGGTCTCTCTAATAGATTGATTTAGTGACAGTAGTCTGTTTCCCAGATATTTGCTTGTGATTTGTGAGCAAACTCTTCATGAGATTTGAGTACCCATGTGAATATCGGATTGTTTTGGATGACCCCGGCATCTGGATGACTCTATCTCCCATCACATGCCAGATTCAAACTGTATGAAGTGGTATTTGTGAACATCATGTTAATGGAAACCAGTGGCACCGTATTGACCTGCGCTGCAAGATGGCCGCAGCTGTGTTTGTGTGTTTTTGTGTGCACCTTTAAGCTACGAACAACAGAAATGTTCTCATAGATGTTTTAGGAGTTCATTGTGTAACCCATGACTAGGCATTTTGTCATGAATGTTAAGTGCTGTGCTTTTCCTCTGCTTTAGAATTTTAATTCCCGAGTCTGACATGTAATATAATCACCGTCTGAAAACGAAATTATGTATTATAAGAGACGAATTCCCCAATTTTAGATAGACGTTTTCCGCTGCGAGATTTTATTCAGTATGAAGAGATAACAAATCTTTTTTATTGGTTTCCTCTTACAGTGAAATCCCATTTACTAAGCCACATTAAGGTCACCAGTAGATCAAGTGTTTTTTTATTTTTACATAATACCCTTTCTGTCTCTGGTAATTCCCACTTCAATAGGCTCAGTGGGTGCTGTGAGTATCTGCCAGAACAAATTGTTTTGATTTCTGAAACATTGTATCACACAGCGCTTTTATGTTCTAAGATTCCTTGGTAAGCTGAGTTTTGACTAAGTGTCATGTTGAATTAGGATCAGCAGGCCTGAAGAGGCCAAGCTGCACTGTAAAACATTTCAAGTTGTTTCAACGAATTATTATTTAGTAAGAAATTTTACGTTCACTCAATTTCGGTCTCCAACGTCGTACTTGAATTGTTATTTTTTAGTTGGCCCAAACTTGACTCAAACATTAAAAAGTATGTTTTAAAGTACTAGTTTTATAGTTCATTCAAGTAAATGTTTTAATCTGTCATTTTTTTAACTACAGCAAAAATGTTGCATTAATTCTATGTGTTTTATGTTATTTAAACTAAGATTTATAATTTGATTATCATAACTTCACATCACATCACATAAAAAAAGAAGACAAATGAAAAATATATTTTTGAATAATCTGCATTTAGTCAAGTATACGCAGAGACATTTTAGATGAATCGGAACAGTCACGTGCCAGAAGTAGTGCCTCAATGAACCATTTGGAAACCTGTTGTACAAGTAGAAAGAAAATAACAATTTAGCTCGAAATGCATTTAAAATAATTTCAAATATTTGTTAATTGTTGCAACCAATTATTTTACTCCACATTGTAACATACGCCTTCCCGAAAAGCGCCATCTGGAACTATCCCGTTTCTATTCCTAACTATCCCGGAATCGTGGAATTTAAAATTAACTACCTATTTTAAAAATTAGTGACACTCTTATGCATTTATTACCAAAATTAGGACATCCTATATTCAGGGAAAATAATGTCTATATTACATTGTGGGAACCACTACTCGCTTCCGTAATGCTGTATTATCATATATTGGCTGGATTTGGGTTTATTAGTCCGTTCAACTTTAGCCACTCTGAATATTGACTGAATTAGAAAATAAGTCTTCATTTAATGTTTTTTTTTTAAATATTTTTGCAGGCTTAATATAACACATTTTCTCAACGAAGTCCAACCAAGAATATTAGTTCAACTGAGATATTTGTTTCTCTTCCAACGTTTTATTAATTGACGTTTTACAGTGTAGTACAGCTTCCCCGCTTTATGTTCCTGAGAAGTCATGGGAGGAACCTACGTCCAGGTTGAGGGATGCCCATGGTGGAACTCTATTAATCCTTATATTAAAGGAAACCTAGGCGAGTTTTGGAGATTTACGTAAATATCCTGTATCTTTCTGTCTTCTGTTTCAGCATTAAATCCATTGATCTCCACTTTCTCCAACCCTGGTGTAAGGGACTACTCCCAGCTCACATTGGATCTCACGAGGAATGAACTTATAGTGGGAGCGAGGTAAAAACCTACAAGTTTATTCTGTGCAGATGAATCTTTTAATGTGATCTGGCCACAATGTAAAGTGATGCAGAAACACAGTTTGTTTTTACCTTAAACAAACGTTATGTGGCCCAAACTTAACTTCTGGTAGACCTCTGCAAAGAATCAATAACTGTCGAGTAGTTTTAAATGAATTTAATACAATTAATTTACAATAAAATATTTATGTAAATAAAATATAAAATAAACCAAACAGAGACCGGAAGTTAACTTCGGGCCAACGCGTGTGTCCGATGAAATCATCTATATTGTGTTTTGAAGCAGTCCATGTCGTCCATCAAGTGCATAATGTTATAAAAGCAAAAGAGGTTACCAAATACTTTTTCCTTGAAAAAGTTGTGATATTTAAATTTTTAATCTAAAATTTTGCATTAAATTAGAGTATAACAATGCAAAATTGCATTTTTAGGCTGTTGGACCCCACTGTATTTGGTGTTTCTTTAGATTATTTCTCTGCTCCCAATGCAGACTTAAAATACGTTTGCATTACATCTCCTGTGGTTAGATGTTCTAAATCTTCTACTGATGAGGATCTGGTAATCTTCTGAAATCTTTCTTATGTCTCTGCAGAAACTACCTCTTCAGATTGAATCTAAGCAACATTTCTTTAATTGAGGTAAGAAGCAATGCCCCACATATACACAAAGGTTGGACACAGTGTACTGACCTTGTTTCTTATGATTTTCTTTTCAATGAATGCCTTATAGCCTACTATTTTCAGAATCAGTTGTGTAGCCAGGGTTAAATAATATGAATGTATGAATTTTTCAACAAAACCTAACAAATGTTTTATTATAAAAAATAGTTTTAAATTGTTTCGTTGGATTGGATGGTGAAGAAAAGGCAGCGTCCTGCATACATTGGAACTCTTTCAGTACGGTTTGAAAAACATCCCAGGTGGTACCGTGTGTAGTTGAGAGAATGCCCAGAGCTGTATTTAGACAAAAGGTGCTTGTTTTGAAGAAATTTTGTTTTAAGTCGATAAATAATTCCCATTCCATTTGTTTTCATAACTATTGTTTTTCTAAAACTTTCTGTCAGTGTGATGCGGCCTTTGTAGCCTTTTTAGGGGCTTTCTGGAAAGCTTTTGGCTTTTGGGGAGTTCTTTTGTTGCTTATTGATTATTGATACTGAAGAAGATCAGCTTCTAAAGTCATCTGAAAGATTGCCCAGCACAGAGGAAAAATGTGTAAGACAGTATACTGTTTTAACTTTCAATTGACACATCTCAACTTCTAGAAGGTCAGACAGGACTTTCTGAAGTCTAAAAAAATTCAATATTTGAGACATTGGATGCGTACCCACCTGTAACTGTGGTTGCATATATCAAGTTAATTCCCAGACAATCTCTCTGCTCTGTCTGATAGAAATGTTAGATGTTTATTGAACGCTCTCACTCGCAGGCCGCTCGTAATGTTTCATGCATGAAACAGCCAGAGGTGAAGGCGGAATAAAATTTACCCCTGTGCCAGAATGCTTTAGCATTCCATTCTTTCTCACCTCAGATCACAACAAACATTAGTTGCACAACTTAAAAGTCACTTATGCTCCGCTCGCGTATTCCCCTGTCTGCACCCACTGTTTTGTTTCAATGGCGTTACTAAATTTAAAGCAGTTTGCTGAGCCGTCCCAGTAGAGATTAGGTGCAATTTCATTTTGTTCCATCTCACCTCCGTCTGTGTAGCTCTCTTTCGCTCTCCTGGGTGATCCCAGACTGGGAATAAACAAGACCGATTTTTCTTCATTTGGACTAACTGAAGCGTCACATGTGGAGGCAGAACCTAAATTGATGAGCGCACCATGCCAGCCTTTGAAGCAAAGTGTCTTAACCTAAACAGCTGACAGTGGGTGAAAAGAAGGTTGAGGAATGAGGCGAGTTCTCAGGAACTTCTACATTTCTTTAAAACAATCCAAACACGTTGCGGTTTTTGCTACTGGTTATTGTTCATTTATGCCATAATTTCATATTGAAAAATTTGTAGATGAACAGATACAAACATTTTCTGCCGATTATTCACAGTGATAAATGCCGATGCTGAAACCGATACCGATTCTGAAGATTAAATTACTTTCTGAATGTTATTAATTCAAATAATGACTATTAATATTAAACATCAAACTATTGATGTTTGACATTTTCTATATACAGAGCATAAATTCATTGCATTTTCCTGTCCTCTTTTGATTGACAGGATAAATCGGCCCTGATCATGGGCTGTTTTTAAACTATCTGCGGATAGTGTGAAAATTTGGTTTTATCGACCGATACCGATTATTGGCCGATATATCGGAGCATCTCTCGCAAAATTTCAACTAAAAATATTATATACAAAGTGTATTTTATTTCTTAGAGGTTTCTCTTTAATAGCTCAAACATAATGGTAAGCCAGTTTACGTTTCGTCTAATTATGAACTTTGTCTTAGATGTTTCTCCTTAATTTCATAGGAGTAATAAAACATGAATCGGACAATCGTTAACATACAGAAAGGGAATAGAGCTTTAAAATGAATGTGGTTAGCATAGGTCAGATAATTTGGTCTTGGAAGAATTTGATAAGAAATGGCTGTTCATATTGAAATCTCTGACCTTTTAATAGCAGACTTTGGTTTCTAGGGAAATCTGAATAAAATGCGATCTTTCATGAAACTCTGTAAGAGGCACGTTAGATTACACAGGTTATTATATTCAGAGAAAATCTAAGGAGCGGGAAGCTTGAGCAAAAACGTCTTGGTCGTTTCTCTATTTGCTACTGTACGCCAGACGTGTGCAAGATGTCATTTAATTTAAAAATGAGTTATGATTTTAAAGAAGTAGTAACAATAGCGACAGTAACAACAGTCACTGATTATCACGCAGCATTGTTATGTATGAATTTCAGAATGTTCATATCGTATCCCGCAGTTGGAGATAAGCCATTGTCATGGAGCAGTATAATATCTTCTCACCTTCATTTTATTCCTAGCACATTCATTTTCCATCATATCATCTCACTCATTGTACTTTTGTCCACACTTTGTTCCTTTACCACCGGCATGCCACCTTTCGCCGTCTCCTTTTGTCCTTCCCTTCACACTATTAAAGCTACCCTACATCTTTCTGCCAGACGTGTAATGATACTGAGAAAAGCAAGCTCATCTCAGAAATGTATGTCTCTGTGCCAAACATGCAGGCGTTGGCTGGAGCTCAGATGAGCCTTTTTAACTTCACCCAGGCAGAAAGAGCTGATTCCGACACTTTGAAGGCCTGCCTGAGTTATTCACTGTGATAACCTTTGGGTGTGCACCTGCTGTCCTTATTTCCATGAAAGTGTGAATATGGGAAAGTTGCCATGGCCTGTAGTGTAGCGCAGGATATTGTGTAACTCAGCACTTGAAACTCTGTCAGATTGGTGACATTTTTTTTATTTAATTTTTTTATTTATTACATGCGCTCCAAGCGTTTGCTCAAAAAGGATGATTGATCTGAACAACCAGCAAAACCTAAATCATTATACATAATTTGTGCAATGGCAATGAATAAAGGAGCCTTCACTTCAAATACTTTTGTGGTGGTGGATAAAATATTATAGATGTATATATAAAATATAGAGTAAAGACCTAGATCAATATGTAGATTATGAGATTATTATATGGGTGAGTTTTTTTTTCAAATGGGATATTAAGTAGACACTCTTCATCCAAAATATACTAGAAACCACATGGCAGGCCTGGCTGCTTTGCACCCTAGCAACGCCCTGGCAACCACCCAAGGATTGTGGTAGTGAATACATAGACAAGCACCACTGATTTTCTTCTGATATTAAAAAATCTATTCATTTTCATCAAGTGCACCCCAAAGACATTTTCATTTTTCATGGTTTCATCATTCTCACCATCATCAAAGCATCAAGGCGCTTATATTCGGTCTCAAGGGAACGCTGCTATCCTGAGATCAGATCAATTTGCAGCGCACCCTGCATCGCTACGACACATCCCAAAAATGCCTGAGAACGGATGCATGACGCAGCAAGACTTCAGTTCTTCTGCCTCACGGGATCAGGCGGAATGAGGCGGGAACATCGGATGATGTTGGTGGCACGACGGGTGGGCTCAAGGTGCTGCTGTGATTGAGTCCCACCCACATGCTGTGCTCTCTCGATTCGAGCAATAGGTCCTATTACACCAGCAATAGAAAAGAACACAGTTTCTGTCAAGTTCGGTTTTCTTGTCTGATGCTGCCATCTCTTAGGGGTGCATCTGTGCAAATGGACCTGATTCGCCTCCATGAATGAAGCTCTTCTCTCGATGTTCTGGTGGAAGTATACAGCACATCTTTCTCTGTGGATGTTGCATCTAATGCAGAAGTTGGGAAAAATTGGATAATGAGGTCTAATCTCAGAAGATACATTATTTTATTTCGTTGTCATGGGAATTAATTTGTATTATGGCCGTATCCGATGTAAAACGGGATGTTAATGCTGTAAGAAGTACAGAAACAAAAGAAGAACAGTAATCATCTCAATGTGATTGTGAAATGAAGTTGAATAATTCTTTAATTCTGCTAAACGTGTATTAAGATCTTAAAGGATAATTATCGTTTTACAGATAATGCTGATTATTATGCAGATAATTGCAATCCGTTTAACATGATGTGTAATTTATTATAATATGTTAATATTTGAAGTCACTGAATCATGTTTTGTAAGATTTTCTTGTCTGTCTTTTGATTCATTTGAGAGTATATGCATAGTATGCAATGGTGGTATTTTAGCATTTGGCACGCATGTCTCAGATCTTTATTTACTATTATTGTAAATTATGTAAATTTGTCCTAATGGTTTATAAAAATCATTCACACAGATAATCAAATGTGGCCCAACTTAAGACTCAATGTATGCGGTACAAAGGGCTTTCAGAATGTAGAAAAGCTTCGATATGATACATCAGAGTCGCAGGATTAGCTCAGCAGCTTCTGGTGATCAGACCCGAGCTTGACCCAAAGGTCACTAAGAAGTGATGTGAGGATGTTATATGGGTATGAAGAGCTGTAAGAATGAGATAAGGCCCTCGGTTTGATGGGTTTGGAATGTAAACAGCCCTGGTATGCAGGATGGAGTATGTTTGTGGGATCTGTCTCCATCTATCACAAATCTCCATCTAAACTTTCCATCGTCCATTACACTTGCTTCCTTGCAGTTCTCTATGGATTCATATATTTCAAAACACCTGTTTTTTGTCTCCGGCGGGTTTAGATTTGATGTGATTTATGTATACAACACAAAAAGAGAGTGAAGCATAAGAAATACTGAGGAGAAAAAGGAAGTCTTTGTTCAATCTCAAAGTCCATTTGGTATGTTGTTTTTTGGTTTAGTTTCATGCATGAACCCAAATGCGCTATGGGAAGGTGCTTGACGTATCGTCTTTTTCTGTATGTGAGACAGTTGTGTATGGTTGACTTTGCCCGCAGGTTGTTGTTTACTGTATTCTGTTTATTTTTTCTAGGCTGTCATTTGTCATGTATTTGAAGTCAAATATGCATGCGGCGTTATTAGCGTCGCTAAGGCCGGCATAAGTATTAGTTTTGCTCTTACATTGGTTAGCAATTTGAACAACCTTAAACTTTGGCATGTAGCCTTAGTGTTGTATAGCAGTAAGTGCACAATTCACATTTTCTCCAGAAAATGTAAAAATCTATTTTTATGTTTACAAATAAAACTGTCTAAAATGTCAGAACAGGCAGTTCTAGCAGATTATCAACACGTAACTGGACAGTTTTATTTGGCCTCTAAAAATGAATGAAGGTTTAAGTAATAAATCAGTGCAGAAGGGAATAAATAAGTGAAAGCAACGCAGGTAAATGTAAACCGAGAGATTAATAAGGCTGTCACAGCTTTCCTTTTAGTGCCATTTCAGTGCATTTCGCCTGGCCAAGATAAGAGCATTCGAGATTAACCTTTCTTCACGCTGCTCTGCAATGTACCACCTCACAAATTTTCTCGAAATAGGGTCATGCCTGATAGAAGTCTCTCTAGAATTAAAATATGGATACCCAAAAATAACAAATCTGTCACCATTTATTCACCTTCATGTCGTTCAAAACCTGTATATGACTCTTTCTTCTGTGGAACACAAAAGAATACATTTTGAGGAAGGTCAATGGGGGCCAATGTGGTTTGGTTACCAACATTCTTCAAAATATCTTCTTTTGTGTTCTGCAGAAGAAAGTCCATGAGGGTGACTAAATGATGACAGAATATTCATTCGGGGTGAACCATCCCTTTAAAGGAATAGCTCAACGAAAAGTGAAGATTTGTCATTTTCTTGGTCTCGTTGTTGTGAGATATTTTTTTTATTTTGACCAATATCAGCAAAAGTAGAAAAAAACACCATTAAAGTTGTTCGTTCTCAGGCACTCAGTACATATTAATGTGTTCCTTGATGCCATGGGGTTGCTTTTTGTAAGAAACAGATCAACATGAAGTGTTCATGTCATTTTTTTGTAGCTTTGCAGTATACATTTACAAATCTTCATGTCTGTCTCCTTCTCTCTTTATTTGAACAGTATCCAGAAACAGAGGTCAATAACGCACTCCTCTATGCACATAATCCACATCCTTTCGCACGGAAAGGTACATTTGAAATCTCTGGTCGGTCTATATCCCAAACGCAAACATCCGAGACGATGTCTTCCACATCCTCAAGAGAGAGTTCTCCGGTCTCTGTCAACAGACAAGGGCCAGAGACTGATATGTGCCGAATGCATTCAGTAGACATTGTTACAGCTGCTTTGGACTGAGGCCCCTGTGGTCAAGAGGTGCTTGCCCTCCTCAGCTGTAACCAACAAGACAGGAAGTGTCGGACGTGGACAAATAGCAGATGGGAATTAGAGCCATTTAGATTCCATTCTGGTTTTGTTTTGCTTTGCTTTGAAATATGCCCAGTGTTCACAAACACTCTGCGTTGATTACGAAACAGCAGCTCGGGCACAATGGTGACTGCTGCTCTCATTTATTCTAATGATATGACAGCGGCTCACAGGATCACAGCGGAGGCTATGCTCCGTATTCCATCTTTCAGATTTCAGCTCTCGTGGGAAGGCCGGGGCCACGAGTGGAGATCAAAAAGAAGAAAAGCCATGTTAAGCGTCTCCTGTTTGATATTGGCGCTCGGCGGTCGCCTGAGGTGCACATTTCAGCTCTCTGACCTGAGAGTCGGGCTGATTTTATCTGGCCTATTCATGATTAATTTCCCTCTGCAATATTCTGTTTTAATTATTGATGCAGTCTTTGTCACTAGTGGGCTCATTTGTGGCATGTGCAGTGAACCCCAGTAGCAAAATCCTCGTTGCTTAAGGTGAAAACAAGAGAAAATGATTTCAGTTGACTTGAATTGGCATATTTAGCGATCCGATTAGCATAAAACTGATTTAAGACGTAGGTTTTACTTTTGAAAATGAGAAATTTTAATGCTACGTCTCAATCACAAGGTGACATTTTAAATGTAAATGTGAATTGTTGTCCTTAGCAGCTAAGAGCAACAGGACATTTTGTAACTTTATGCTCAAACCTGAAATGTGAGACATTACACGCTTTGACATTTTCTCAAGTTTCACACTCCATATAAAAGGTCCTTTTCACAAATCACAACCATCACTCACATCCACATACAGACCATTCACTGTTTTTCTGAATTTACTATTTATAAGTACTGTACGTGTTTAGGTAAAGTGATCGTTTTTGTTTCATTCTGTGAACTTGTAACAATATTTCTCCCAAATTTCAAATATAAACATTGCTTCTATTTGCAATTATTTGCAAAAAATGAAAACTGGAGAAACCAAATAACAGAAATGTGCTGTGGATTTTATCAGACCTCATATACTGCAAAGAAAACAAGTTCATATTCACTTTTAAGCATTACAGCAGTAATATTTGTAAATGTATTTAGGAAAAGGTAAAAAAAAATGTTTTCTGTAATAATTTTGATTTTAGTCTTTTAATGTCAGTCTTTCACATTGCTGTTTGAAGACTTTGATACTCCTCAGTTTTGATTTTGTTGAAATTCAACAGACATGGACTGGAATGGCTACCATACATCTAGAAAAGCTAATTAAATGAAAATTTGAAATGGTCTCTTAATTTTTTCCACGGCTATATATGCTGTGTATATTTTGATCCGGTGGTGTTGTGCCATTATATTGTTTGAGCAATGCCTTAGACCTGTTGCTCTATTTTTCATCTTGTTCTCTCTCTCTCCCTTCTGTTTTTCTAACCTAAAGTAAATGTGTTCAGATGGCACAGCTGTGAACCTTCAAAGGGCTCCTTATTTGCATGTCTCCTCTTTGCCTAGGCACACACACGCCTCCAGACAAAACCATGCACTACCCTTATTCAAGCCTGCAGAGAGGGGTGTACAACCCCCGTCCAACACTGGCTCTATTTTTCTAATAGGCCATTGAATACGGACGGTGTGTTGGTATGTGAAGTGAGAGGGAGACTGTTGTGCCGGATCCAGGGAATGCCACGGGGGCAGGAGGAGATGGTAGAGTGCGTATCTGCGCCCTCTTGTGAGAGGTTCAGCGTTTTTGGACAATAAGGCAAAGATATTGAGAGTCATGTCACATCCTTGGGCGGCGGTAAATGGGGATGGGGCCACTTGAATAGGGCACTCTGTTAAAGGACAAAACAGGGCGGTGCCTTGGCTTGGCTATTGAAGCCTGCAGACCTCGAAGACCCGCCAGTGAGACGGATAGCTCCGCCGATCCAGCCGGCAGGAATGGGGCGGAGTCATGGCACTTTAATCAGGGACCTCGTTGATGAGTATGCAAATGACATTTTCACTCCAGAATCAGTGGAGTTCTGGAGGGTAGAGAGTGTACATGCACAGGTGACTGCACTACTAAACAATATTTTCTTTATTTTTGGTTTTTTATTTTCTTCTGCGTAAAAATAATCTGAACGTACATTTACACTTAAAAATGTGCTACAAAAGGTTGTTCGTAGAGATTTACTATTTGCTCAAAGGTTTCTCTAAGAACCATTTCTTTCTTACTTTTTATTGTCTAAACCTTTTCTACTTTTCTGAAACGGAAAGGTTTTTTCAGAAGTTAAAGGTTTTTATGGAGCCATTCATCCAAAAATGGTGGTTCTGTGGCGTTGTGAAGCACCTTTCTTAAGAGTGTACAGTACTTAAATATACAAGACTTGGTTTTTGAGAGTACGTGCTAAAGAAGTTTGTTTTCTCACCCTACTGGCAATTTGCTTTTCTCTTGTTTTAGATATTATAACCTCAAAAAATAAACAAACAGTTACTGTATGCAATGATGATTTTGTGGTTTTTACTAGAAACAAGCCTGGGTAAACACATATGCTAACTCTGATAGCACACAAACATCTGGCAGACGTCTTTTTGATATCTACATTTACATCTACAAGACATAGTTTGCTCATCTGCAATATGTGTCGGAGAAGTCTGCTGTCAGACGTCATATAGACATCTAGAAGATGTCTGGAAGATGTTTATGATTTAATAGAATAGATGTAAAACTGCTCTTTCTAAGATGTTTAGCAGATGTTTTTACACAGCAGATGTCTCCAGATCTTTAGCAGACGTCTTACAGACGTACCTGTGCTAGCTTTTTGCTGTGTAAAACCTTAAAAAGGACACTTTTCTTAAGTTGTGCAAAAGTTTGATTGATTTTGAGGTACAAGCAAAAGAAAATCAACTGTTGGGTTTTTGTATGGCTCGCTAGCTTTTTTACCTTTAAAGGCCAAATGCTTTTATCCTAAAACATCTTAAAAGTTGTTGTTCCTTCACATTTAAGACTGTGTAACAAATGGCAAGCATGTAATTCACAACATTACCTGCTACAAATATAAGTGCTATAAAACGCAGTTAAAAACAACAATACTTTTCTTGAATTTTAATTATATACTTTTTCAGTTTTAGGACCTCATACAGTATATTGAATAATTGCCCAACCATATTCTTAATTTAAAACTGTATTTTAAATTAACCTTAAATTATCTAAAGGAAAACATGCTTCTGTGTAAGCAGCAGTCCCCTGAGGGACACTTGCGGTATCCATTTGCAGATATGCTTTTCATTTATAACATTTGTAATGTGTCACAGACACAATAACCTTATCAACGCCAGCACACTGCTTGCCAATATGACAATTTTCCACCATCATGCCCCTCTTATGCTTTTATTAGCATTTCCTCGGTACTTCCAATAAATGGAATGCAATTTCTTGCCCAACTTTGTTTCTGGGCTTTACTAATTTATGTATAAATAAATCCCAACTATTTTATTCCTCAATGAAAAATTCATGATACTATTTGATGAGGATGCCAGGGGCTGAGAGCTCGGTGACGCCACATTATTAGAACAGATGAAGGCTGAGTAATTATGAAACAAATAATGGTGACTAAAGTGATTTTCTAAGCTTGTGCATGCCGTGCGACGGCCTTATTAAGCCAGTCAGATCTAGTTGGCACATTAGACCTTACAGTCCAAACAAATACACCTCGTTGTGATTTTTTCTTTTTGACAGATTTGGCTTATCTGTGATATCAACCGTTCTTCCGTGCCCTTTAGGAAAGACTACATTTAGAAAACTTCATGGTGTGTTGTTTGTTATTCTAGGTTCTTAGAGATGTGAAATTGTCATTAATCTTCCTCAGCCTGAGAATTTGTTGTGGAAGATAACAGAAGCGTCTTATTCAGTGTTGGGTAAGTTTAGCAAAAGTGTGATGTATCGGGTGAATGAAGTTTTATGATTAATTGCCCTTTCAGAAAATAAACAGTTTTAACCTTAAGTAAAGGGATACTTAAGAAAAGAAAAATTCTGTCATCATGTATTCCCCTTCATGTCATTTTAAACGTGTATATGACTCTTTCTTTTTTTTCTTTTGTAAAACACACAAAAATATATATTTTTAGTAACCTCCCAATGGTTGTGTCCATATAATGGAGTCCATGAGGGCCAATGTTGTTTGGTTACCAACATTCTTCAAAATATCTTGTTTATATTATCCCTTTAATATATGGGTTTTGTTGTTCTGTAATTGTTTGTATAGATGGAAAATATATGTATTTTTGTGTTTTAACATGTTAGCTTGCCAAAGGTTTTCCCATATTTGTCTAGTTGACCCTAAAATGCCAAAACTGAATAAATTCACCATGATGGTTCACACACTGCTTTTTGAACAAACATTTACGTCATTACCTCCTCATGCTAGTCTATATTACCTCATCCTCTTTGGCATAACGCTTGTCAGAAGCAATTTATCATTCAAAGGTTCAAGCCTCCCACCAGTGAAAGGCTCTCCGGTCACCGCCCGCCACTGCTTGGTGGATAGCGGACCCCCGAAACGGTGGCAAGGTTTCCAGCTTCACATTCAGGCCTTTCGCCAAACATGCCATACAGTGTGCTTTTCACAGTCCGCCTCTTCAGAAGGGTCTTTGGGAATAGCATCGGAGGCCTGGCATTGTTCCAGTGTGGTGTGAAGAGACGGGCTGCCGTAGCCGGGGTCAGGGTTAAGCTGACGGATTCTTCCCGAAAACAGGGGCTCACAGACGAGATGTTAATGACCTGAACGATGACTCACTCCTCAGGCATCCATCACAAACATGCCTGTGATCTGAAACACGCATGAATGCGAGAAACAAACAAAAGCTAGCCGGATCAATGTGGCTTTGTGATGTACCTGACAACTTTGAGAGATAGTTAGTCCAGCAAGGAGGAGGTGTAAATGTATAAAGGGTATAGTTAAATATAGCCATCTGTGGATGAGGGTGTGAGATAAGCCATGTAAGACGGTGTTGAGATGCATAAACGTTAAAGTCGTGGGGAATCTTATTTGTGTTTACATATATCCAGGTTTGACTCCAGTTTGAATGTGTAGAAGTGCGAATGATATCAGGGGGCAACGTAAAACAAAACACGTTCAAAGCTTTGATCCTCACACATTTTGTAGCTGTTGCATGACTTTAAAGGTCCAGTGTATGAAATTTTGCAGCATATAGTGGTGAGAATGTGAATTGCAACCAACGGCTCTCTCCGCTCACCCTTCCTTTCGAAGCACTACGGTGGCTGACACACGCCTAAGATGTTGTCACGTTTTCGCTTCTTTGCTGAAGGAGATTACGTATAATCGAAACGTGCTTTTTAGAGCAGTTTGTCCATTTAGGGCTACCGTAGAAGCAAATCTTCCAAAAATTACACATTGGGCCTTTAAAATACTGTATATGAAACACTGAGCATTTATTGTTTTAAGGTTGACATGACCAGTCTCTATTTTCTTATAATGTATTGCAGATATGGACATCTTAACACAGACAACAGTATAAGATGTCAGCTGAAGGGTGAATTGTGCAGTTTTTATTTCTCTGCAGATCAAATGAAAAGCAAATGACATCGAATGAGAAGTTTAATCGATTTCATTGTCAGACTTTTGCTATTCTTTAAAGAATATTTTATATGTCAACTTTATACAATCATTTCAGTTGAATCAGATTATATCTAAATGCACTAGTTGTACACAATATATTGACTATAATATAGTTAACCTTTATCTAAACTGTTGTCTATGTGAGTACAGAGAGAGCGGGTTCACAATAAGGTGTTTGCATTAGAAGGGGTTCGCCATTGTGAAAAGTTTGTGAAACACTGCACTTAACCAATTACCATCAGAGTTCCTCTGTTTTATCTGTAGAGCCAGAATGGCTCCTTGAAGTATACTTGCTATTATGTGTTCAGTGGAGAAAGATGACAGAAGAGGGATTGAATTGAGAAGAGTTGCTGCTTATTTAACCACTTATGAGTGTCCATAAGGATTAGGAAGCTTCGACAAAGGGGACGATTTGTGAATATCTTGACCGTTATGTGTATGCACACCTTAAGACTGCAGGTTTTTAGTTTCTAGGCACTGGCTCTGGTATTGCTGGCTGGACACGTAGCTCCGAAGGGAAATAATTGGGCAGACGTAAATGGAGTAGCTTGTCTTTGTTCATGAATAAGACTAGGAGATGGCATTTACATGCAAATGGCATCTGGTCTTCCAACTGTCTTGTAACTCCTTTTAAGCCACTGGCCCACTTATCATGGTGTTTACACAATACACAAAAATAAGGTTAATGTCTTTGATGCATCTGGCTAAATGCGATGTCGTCATCAACCGTTGTGTAACCTTGCTTGTGCATTATTACAGGCAGCTGCCAGGCAACTGTGAATTTTCACTTTTTGGGGTTTATTTTGGTTTCCTAGGCAACAGAATGGGGCCCAGACGAAGACACCAGGAGGTCCTGTCAAAGCAAAGGCAAGACAGAGGTAACTTTAAACCCCCAGGTTCTCTTGAATAGGCACATTTCTTTCAAAAAGCTGGCAAGCCATTGGTCAGATAGTTGGGTATTGTTGAGGTTTGTGGGAGGGCAATGTGTTCGGATTAGTTATTCAGTATTTCTGAAACCCAGGGGTTTCTCTCCTTGAGCATATAATTTGCTGTATGTTCGAGGTAAAATACAATTTTAGAAATCCGATTAAAGCACTGCATGAAATTTAATAACGTGTACAGAGGTGAGCTTACCTTTTTAGGAAAACAATAAGGAACAGCTTTTTCTCCACTACTGAAAATCACTTGAATTATTATTATTTTTTCTTTATTTTCTTTGTTATACAATAGTAAGATATTGTTATATGAGGGCTTTGGCCTTAAAATGTGTATTTTGTTGTTGTTCCTCAAATAAAAGCCAGAACTGATCTGCCACGCACTTATTTGATAGACTGTAAACCAACATGGTGGCAGTTCTCATCTGAAGTCAGTTCCCCCCTATGCCACTTGGCTTTCTGCCTCACTGAAATGTTGGAGCTTATCACTGTCCTTCCTGTTTGAAATGGTGTCATTTTTACAGTCAAGTGCTTCAGAAGGTTGATGCCTAGGCTAACTGATCCAGTGTTAGGTGGGATTATTGTTAGTTTGTAGTAAGGCAAATGAAAGATGAAGTAATATCACTCTTTGGTAAAGTGTAATTGCTCCCAGGAGAGACAATGGGTTTGTTGGAAATGGTTTAGTAGCATCTTTTGTTAAAAAATGTAAAAGGAATGCTAATGGAATTTCTGTAATAATTTGGAAGCATTCCTAATAGGATAAAGAAAGAATCTGCCTAGGATTCTTCCGCTGAATTAACTGAAGTTTTCAATTCAATTTTTTTCAGTTTTCACAAAGATCTTTCTTTTGCTTTTTGTTATAAAACACATTTTGGATTGATTTTAAATTATAATTAAGCATTCTTTTAGTAATCAAATGGCATTTCCAAACTGAACGCATTGTGGGATATGCTGCGTTCAGTTTGTGCTCATGCAATATATTGAGGTTATGTGACAACACCGTATACTATATTATACTATATTCTACTGCATTGTTTACCATCTCTTGTCATTTCAAACCTGTATGACTTTCTTCTGCTGAACACAAAATAAGATATTTTGGTTACACTTTATTTTACAGTGCCCGTGTTACAGTGTAATTATACATTTAAGTACTGAGTAATAAAAAGCAACTACATGTACTTACTATAGGGTTAGGATTAGGGTTTGGGTCAGGGTTAGTTACATGTAATTATGCATAATTTATAGTAAATACTATAGTAAATACATGTAACATGCGTAACAAGGGCACCGTAAAATAAAGTGTTACCGATATTTTGAAGAATTTTGGTAACCGCATAACAGCGGTACCTATTTACTTCCATTGTATGAACACAAAACCAATTCAAGTCAATGTGTACCGCCGTTGTTCAGTTAATAACATTCTTTTAAATATCTACTTTTGTGTTCTGCAGAAGAGTAAAAGTCATACAGTTTTGAAATGACAAAAGGGTAAGTAAATGATGACAGAATAACTTTTTTTGGGTGAACTATCCCTTTAATATAGCTACTGCTGCTATCTTTCATACTGACAAGTGCATGTCCTTCTGCAGGTGGAGTGTCAAAACTACATCCGCGTGTTGCTTGTCAACAAGACCGAGGTGATCACCTGCGGCACCAATGCCTTCCAGCCTCTGTGCATCACCAGAGAGGTAGACAGTGCTTAGCATATTCCATATCAAATGGCTTATCTGGACTTTTATCAAAGTGTGTGATCCATACCGTCCCCCTCTCTCAGGCAGGGAACATGAGCAGGGTGTTGGAGAGGGTGAACGGAGTGGCCCGCTGTCCCTATGACCCTCGTCATAACTCCACAGCCATGGTAACCGAAAGCGGAGAACTGTATGCTGCTACAGTCATTGATTTCTCAGGGCGGGACCCTGTCATCTATCGCAGCCTTGGAGGGATGCCTCCCCTGCGGACCGCCCAGTACAACTCCAAATGGCTTAATGGTACATTAATCTCATTATCTCGTCTGATTGTCTTGATCATATCAGAGAACATTTGGAACGCTTCACCATCTCTCTTGATCATATTTCTGAGTCAAATTTGAAAGGAAAAAGTTGAATTTTTAGAAAGTTTCTTGATTTCTTTATATAGTATATTCACTAATGATGAAAATTTTTATATGAAGAGTTTATTTGCAAAAACAGATAACTCTGTTTTTTATTTTTCGGTATCATGTTTTTATTGTTTTATTGTGTTAGTTAGCTGTATTTTTTGTTACTATTACTTATCAAAACAACCCAACTGCAGCTTGATTGATTGGAAAACACAATAAAAAAACATGATTTTTGAAAGATATTAAAAACAGTTGTCTGTTTTTGCAAATGAACTCTTCATATGCTAACAGCACTTCAGAAAAAGAAACAGAAAAAGAAAAATAGTGATTTAAAAAAATAAATAATTTAATTACATTTTTGGTGAATGCAATTCAATCTAATAACTTGTTTCTGTTTGATGTACATTTTTGCGGTAAATGTTGTATAAATCTGCAAAAATGGCCTATTGGACTTTACAGACCCTAAACACAATGCCTGTTAGACAGTAATGGAAATAAAAGGGGATCAACCTGAAAATTCCTTTAAAGCTCTTCTTCAGATTTTTTTCCTCTATATTTTATACTGTATAGTACAGGTATGTCGATAGTTTTAGAGATTTGTTTCATAAACTGTGTTCAGATATGCAAAGATACCATAGTTTGCAATCAGAAAAACATAGGAACATCTGTCTGCTTACACAAAAAATATATACTGTATATATTTTTTCATTCAAGAGTTTTAAAAGAAACATTTAAAGGAGCCGTCTGAAGATTTTAGCTGCACCTAGCGGTGAGTTTGAGAACTGCAACCAACGGCTAACTCCACCCCTCTCTTTTGAAGCACTGCGGCAGCTCTCACAGGGCTAAGATGTCATCGCGTTGTAGAAGATAACGTATTTATGAAACGCACTCTGTAGAGCAATTTGTCCATTAAGGGCTACTGTAGAAACAACATGGCGAATTCCATGCAAGGGGACTCGCGGTGTTTGTAGATAGAAATAGCTCATTCTAAGATAATAAAAACATAACGCTTCATTATGTGAGGTCTTTATACACCTCTGAACACATTTCTGCCAGTAGATCCTCCTAAATATTACCCACAGCACATTTAAGACAAAGTGACACATACTTCCACTAGATTGATTTGTATTCAGCAAGTAATCCCCATCATTTTAGTGTGTGTGACCTGACTTTATAAAGTGTTTTATGTCTAAAAAAAAGAATAGACAAGCCTGCATACCCAAAACTATTTATTTTAAGTATTGGAGAGAAATCCAGTCAGACAGAAACCGGTCCAACACTAAACTCAACAGAGTTACTGAAAAAGTCAAAAGGTGTCAGTAATCTCCCATCTGCTGACACAGTTTGCTCTGGAATATTCATTCTGACACCAGTAGAAACAGAATATGTAGACACTTGTGTTGCCAGAGCTGTAATTCACACAGTGATGCTTCACTGAGGAGGTGTGAGAGTAGTTGAGGTAGAGGAAAAAGTGCATTGAGAGGGGATGGAGTTAGAGAGGTTATACTGGTGTATGTAAGTGTGGGCTTGGGTTGAGCGGAGCGAACAAACGCACAGGCTTCCAGCAGTGTAATTATGCCTTATGGCAGAGAGAGGGTGAAATTGCAGTTGCAATGCTTCATGTCGCTCAGTCGGACTGCACACCTTCACTGTAGATTCACACCTGAGGGGGAGAACGCTAATAGTGACCCTATGTGAATTCAACCACAGCTGAAGGAAGCTTGAAGAGATGCACAAAAATGAATTCATTTATTCACCTTCATGTCATTAACAACCTGTGTATGACTCTTTCTTCTGTGGAACACAAAAGAAGATATTTTGAGAAATGTCATTGGTTTTGTGTCCATACGATGGAAATCAATGGGGGGGCCAGTGTTGTTCGGCTACCAACGTTCTTTAAAATATCCTCTTTTGTGTTCTGCAGAAGAAAGAAAGTCATACAAGTTTGTAAAGAAATGGGGGCGAACACCTTTTTCCCCCTGAATGTACCTTCTGTCAGCTTGACCCGAGCAAAGCCACGGAAATTTAGGCATTCGTGTTAGCTGGATGCTGAGGGAGGCGGACTCCGTGGAAATGATGTGTGAATCATAAGCGTATTTGTAGTCTCAAGGCTGCTCGCGTGGAGTGCAGGGAGGAACGGCATGAACCTCGGGGGTTCAGAATGAAATCTGTCTGGACCTTATTGTACCTTTCCTGCAAGGCGCTGACTGGATGTTTTTAACACTAACTCGTGTGAGTTCAGACCTGAAATGAGATATACTTTTTTAGCACAGCTCTGATTCAATGAGAGATGTCATCATTTGCAAACAGTTTTGATATTAGCACATCTCTCTCCTTTGGAATTGAATTTTCAGCTTTTCCCTGACTGTGGTCAGCATATAAACATGTTTACAGTACACACACACACATACGGACCCTGGCAGTCCGGGAATGAAGTAGTGTTTACTTTCAGCTGAAAAAATATTTATTATATCCTATTTGTCATGTTACTGTAAGTACCTCGCAAACCAACACACGCACACTGCCCATCCCAGCTTAGTCAAAATGACTTGATTAATTCATGCAGTTTTGCACCTGAGAAATAATTACTGTTATACTAAGGCCAGCATTAGTATTCAGTATGTCTCTCTCTGACCATCTCCACCATGTTCTGTCTGAAACTGCAGTTGTGATGTCTCTGCAATCTGATAAATTCATTATTTGATCATTATTTACCCTCCCCAAATGTTCAGTTAATAATGACACACAGTATGTTTTGGTCTGCTCCTTACACAAAGCTATTGGTATAGATTCAAAATAAATCATATAACACCATATTTTGTTTTATGGTGCATTTATGTATTTTTTCCCCCCATACAATTCAATGCAAATGCAATTCAATGCCATTCTAATACATTCATTCTAATACATATACAAATTAAGAGACCCTTTCAAAAGTATTTTCAGTTTTCTGAATGTACTCTTTTTATAGATGTGTTTAGGTAAAATCAGTGGTCGAATTGTAAACAATTTCAGGGGGGATGGTGTGGTTAAATATTTGATGATTTACAGACGATTTACATTATAAAATGTATATTATAATCAGTTTAATACAGTTATAAGTGGGATGGTTAGGGTTTTACAGAGGGGATGCTTTTTGTCATTTCCTTCAACAAGGGAGATACCATCCCCTCGCATCCCCCCTCAAATCGAGCCTTGGGTAAAATGATCATTTCTATTTCATTCTGGGCACTACTAACAATATTTCTCCAAAATGTCAAATAAAAATATTGTTTCTATTTGCAGAAAATGAAAACTGGAGGAGCAAGTTAAAAAAAAACAGAAAATATATTTTTTCAAACCTCAAATACTGCAAGGAAAAAAGTTCACATTCACTTTCAAGCAATACAACAATCTCAGTTTTTATCACAGTTTCCATGTGTCTTGTCTTGCTGTCAGTCTTTCACGTTGCTGTTGGATGACTTGTCACTCCTGAGGTATGATTTAGTTCAAATTCAACAGACACTGGACTGTAACGGCCACAGTACATCTAGAAATGCTGATCAAATGAAAATTTGGAACGGTCTCCTAATATTTTCTATGGCTATCTATTTTATTACTTATATGAGTAAAGAAAATTTATATGAGAAAAAAAACAAGAAATTTAACTCTTGCACCTTATGCATACAGATACATGCTTTAGTTCCTGCAGATGCATCATCATTTCTAATGCATGCTGAGTTTTCCCTAGACTGCTTTTTGAGACTTGTACCCACTGAGATTATGTATTAGCGTTTAAAATTGAATCAAAAAGCAGTAATGTCCTGATGCCTCTCGTGTGCTTCACAGCCCAACAGTAATCTCATTCTCTTAAACTGCTGTGATAGCCCCAGCAAAGATTGCGGTCATGGCTATTTACAGGTGAATATCTACAGCACGCACGCTTCGGCTGGGGAAAAACAGGCCTTGGGGGGAGGATATTATTTAGAGTGATATTAACTCTGAGTAATGCAATCCTGACCAATGCCACCTGGACCAACGGGGACAGCTTTGTTTATACAGAACAATTTCTGCACGTCGCATACAAATACGCTTTTCCCACCGTTCTAGGCCTTCCTAAAAGCACATAAAAATAGGACACAGGCCAAATGGCTGGGGAACTAAAGTCAGCATTTAAGCCGTTTGGAATGTAATCCACTTTTTGATGCTCTGTGCAACCAAAAGCCCACCAAAGATGCGCCTATTTGAAATGTCTTTAACCATGCTTTTTGTTTTCCTTCAGAACCTCACTTCATCTCGGCGTACGACGTGGGTCTTTTCACCTTCTTCTTCTTGAGGGAGAATGCCGTGGAGCATGACTGCGGCAAAACGGTGTACTCACGGGTGGCTCGGGTTTGCAAGAACGACATAGGAGGACGTTTCTTGCTGGAGGACACGTGGACCACCTTTACAAAAGCTCGGCTGAACTGCTCACGGTCGGGAGAGATCCCTTTTTACTACAATGAGCTGCAGAGCACCTTTTACCTGCCCGAACAGGACCTCATTTATGGCATCTTTACCACCAACGTGTAAGTTTTTAACCCAAGAGTTTTACAGTGTAATTTACCATGAACGTGATTTGGTTTTGTTTAGGAAGCCCTGCTAAAAAACAGCGTATACTAGATTTTTCTGGGTCAATGTAGTGTGCAACATCTGTATACTACAAATTTTAATTAATATCATCTGAGGATTCCTTTGCACATTCCTAAAGTATGCATACTGGAAACTAAGTTTTGAATAGCATATGTATGGTAGTACATCATTTGAGCACATCCCTTTGCTCTCATTCCCTATATTTTTCCGCTCTCTCTCACTCGCCCTCATTTTTACTGTTTCTTTTTTGTCTTTGTTTTGTCCCCTTTCACTCACTGCCCCAGTAGGAACAGAATATGGTAATGCAATCAAAACAATGGCGTCTCCATCTGGCTGTCGTGAATTGAACACCTTAAGCAATCCTCCCAAGGGTTTGGGGCTGCAAAACTGGGAGGGTGGTGTGGGAATGGGGTTAGCAGGAGAGCTGGCAGAAATATCTGAGAGTTGGTTAGTTTTACTGAAGTGTTTAGGAATTGAGTTGGGGTATTATTTCAGTGGGTTGGCTGAAGGGACCGTATGAAGGCGTTGCTGTTATCATTGGTGTTGTCACTGTTTTATGAAAGCAATAAAACGTGACAGGCTGTGCCTTGTAGTGATTTTACCATAGTGTTCAGGAATGTTATTGTTAAACACCCTTTCGTTTGATAAAAGTATTATTTTTATGAAGGCCCGTTTAATGCAAAGACTGTATTTGGAAAAGATTTATTCTTTTTTTAATTAACTTTTTTAAGGAATTGTTATCACTCTCGTTTCTGTGAAATAGGCCTTTTGGCAGTTCATACGGTAGCAGACAACCTATACTGCAGCGTAAAAATGTGACAAAAGTCACTTATTTACCACGGCTCACTCTCGAGGAAAGTGCACATGGCGAATCTATAGTATTTTTTCAAATCCAACAGAACTTTCATAAGAGAAACAAAATGTTCAACGAACATTTATAAGATGTAACTGTATACATCCGATTTTAGAATAATAATAAAGCAAATAACAGAAGTGCTTCTGGACCAGTGTTTACTAGTTGTGGTTGTAGAGGAGGTTCTTTCATTTTTTAAAGCATGTTGTGAAAATGAATCATAAATTAAGGCAATTTCTTGCTCTGTTTCATATGGTCTATAGATGCACCCAAAAAATCCTTACTCAGCAATATCACGCACAAGAAACAAAACATTTTTTTTTTGTTTTTTTTTTGTATTTATAAAGTTATTCATGTACTGTATATCTGACTAGCTTTGAGTTTTTATAATTGACAAGAGAATCTTTCGCTCAAGAGCACATAAAATACGCTAAAATATACCACTGTATATACTAAATACTTACTATACATGAAAATATGTATGGCTACTCCTACCTCTGTCTCTGCTGTGGAGGGTTGCTGAGTCGGCTCCTTGTTGTTTTTCTTTTCTTTTTTTGCTGCGATGCAGGTATTTTCTTTTTCTTTTCCCTCGAGTGTTGGCCTAGTTTCATCTAAATCAACATTATGGTCTTCTTGGATGACCTTAAAGGACCCTATGTTATGTCCCACATTGTGTGTCCTGTCACCACAACCCAACACGACTTCATTTTATTAATCACGTGATCTACTGTATGTGTTGCTTGGAAAGCTCTATACTCATCTGTTTTCACAGCGAGAAGACTTCATGCCCATATGTTGTGTGTTATATCAAGCATGTCATGGGATAGCGTACAGTAGGTGACTGTGTTACGGGCCCAAACTCTGTTGGTATTGGATACTTTACACGAATGGTTCTTAAAGCTTAAGTTATAGTCGTGCGTAGGACCTACGCCGTAACCTACGGCGTAGCCTATGTACGTAGATGACGCCGTCGTGAACATTTATGGTTCTGCGTTGAGAGTATGCGTCGTACTGCAATTACACCGCCGAAACGCTAGTTGGCTCTTTGTGTTTTCCCGGGTTGCTCTTCTTCGCCGATGTTTTGTGTGTATGCTAGTGTTTGCAAGCGATGGAAGCTGATCGCATCTTAACGGAGTTGGAGCTGATCGAAGTAGAAAAACAGTTACTTTTAATTAAATCACTTAAACAAAAAGCTAGAAACCAGAGATGTCGATGCTTGCCATGTTGTTCTTTTGTGGACTCTGAACTTGCCGGAAGAAGACGCCAGAGAAGAAGACGCCAGAAATGCATAGAAGGAAGTACGATGCTGCCAAACCGACCAATCACAGCGCTTGCGGTCCGCGTAGGGTCCGCGTTGAGTTGACGCGTTGTTACATTTTTGGAGAGGTGCGCGTCAGGCTACGGCGTAGGGTACGCGGCTCTGCGTAGGCTACGCCGTAGGTTACGGCGTAGGTCCTACGCAGAACCATAAACTGACCTTAACAGGGGGGCTGGGGCCCACAAGGGGGCCTACAAGGGGGCCTCAACTGACTTCCAAGGGGGCCTCAAGATGACCAGTATTCTAAAATTAGAAAAAAAATTGCATTGAAATACATAAAAAAACGAACGAAAAAAAAAATCTTATTAGTTGGCCATTTTCGTAATTAATAAGCATTTTTCCTGTTAATGTTAAGGTGTAAAATATTTTATTGGGGAGAAATTTTGAGTTTTTGTGAGCCGGAGGGGGGCCTTTGAATATTGTTGAATACAATGGGGGGCCTTGGAGTTAAAATGGTTGAGAATCCATGCTTTAAACGGCACTGTCATCTCTGCTGTTTGTTTTGCATTTACACTACATTTATAGTAATAGTTAAAAAGCACAGAATGTCTGAATGTTTTTGAAAATAATGCCTTAAATTGTTTTTATCTATGAATAAACTTATTGCAAAAGCATAACGTTAATGAATATTTGGCGAGCATACTTTGCCTTTAAACCAGCACCATTTCTCCTAAACACACTTTTCCAAGAATTTGGCAGGAAAGATTCCAGGAATCTTGGAGAATTTGTCACAGTTCTTTTATGAATTCTGGCCGTCTCAATTGACCAAGTCTGATGTTGAGATCAGGGCTCTGTGGGGGCCAACCCATCTGCTGCAGAACTCTTTATTTTTAATAACTTGGAAATACAAATTCAGAAAAAGAATTGTAATATCTACGTGTCAACCAAAGAGTGTATTTACAGTATAATATCGCATGTCAAATAACCCCTTTCCCATATCAACGTATCTCCAAAAACTATTTTCACACCGAGTTCATTTACACTTGTACATTTAGCTGGACCTTGACTACTGTTCATCGGCTGAAGATCTGAATCACTGTGACCCAGGTTTACTCGCTCAGCTTTAAATCAATACAGTAAAAGTAATCTGTTTTTCAAGCCCTGAAGCTGTAATTCCTCCAACCCTATTATAGCAAGAGAAGACGTACCCTACCTGCTGTTCTCTCTGTCTTTTTTTGTCCGTTTCACAGCAGAACAGGGCCAACAGCGCAAGGCAAACGTGTTCTTGTCAACATTTCTGTTTACCTGAGGCTTTCAGCACAACATGGTTTGACTAAGGCTGAGAGGAAATGTTGTGCTTCTCAGTCTTTTGGGAGAAATAAGCTCTGTTCCAAAACCTTTTGAGCTGCCTACCGCAAAAGCTGTTCCAAAAGCAAAACCATGTTGCCTTAGATAGTTTTTATGCATACCTGAGGGAGATGAGTGGGTATTCATCTATAAAATAACTTAGTTTTGAGTTCAAATCTTTGTATGCTGTTTTAGTTTGCAGCTTCCTACTGTGCTTGGTTTTGAAACGGAGCATTTTGCTTTCTCTCTCTGAACATGTAATGCCTCATACAGAGGTTTGAAGTCTTGTAATAAAAAGTTGCTATGACAGGCCAATCATATCTCAGACCAATTGGCTCTTCTGTCAAAACCAGTTCTGATTGGGTTATATCAAGCTCATGTGTTCTCGACTGCTGACCGCATTCTTCATACACTGTGTTTCATCTCTCTACAAGCTTTTTGAGGTGCATGGCCAACAGCCTCTCTCTCTCTTAGCATGCTAACTTTCCGTGTTGAAGTTTTCATATGGGATCCCCAGGGTAGAACCGCATAACCAGGCTTGAACCATCTCAGAGACTTCAGTTAGACACTGAGCCAGACAGCAGAGTCTGGCATAGTGAGAACTCTCTCCTGGAGCTCTGCCCATGAGCCCATCTGTCTGTGGCGTCTGCTTTACTGCCACAGTTATTGCTGCTCATTTACGTGCAGCACACACATGAACGTGCTACCCACGACAACTGTTTGATTTGAATGTATGATTCTGTCAGCTGGCTTCGAATGACCCCCGGCTGTTTTCAGTAACTTGCGACATAATGCTGTATGACTGCATCTGTATAGAAAAGCTGCTATGTTTTGAAATGACGTGAGTTATTGCCGTGTTCGTTGTATTGATTTAGTTTGCATATATGCATTTTGCAAACGCTTTTATCCAAAACGTCTTATCGTGCATTTAAGGTATATATTTATTTGATCATGTGTGTGAATCAAACCCACGACCTTCACCTTGATCTACCAACTGAGCTCTAGGAACGTAAGAACTTGCACTGCTATTTTTAGTTAGTTTTAGCCACTTTTAGTGACGTTGGTCACTCGCTTTTCTTGCTTCTACTGAGAGCTATACTGTGCATGTCAAGGGGCTTGTTAGTGTGGTTCACTTGCAGGAATATGAACTGGCACACAGGCTGCTCAGGGGACATTTCTCAGGGTTACAGGACTAAACTACATCCTACCAACAGCGCTCTGAAACTGCACCGTCATCCGTTCCAAACTCTGGTAACAAGAAGAACCATCCAGTCCATCCGCCGCAGAGCTTCTCATCTCCCCTGCTGACAGCTTACTTTGGTCTAGGATTGTCTTCGGGCCACCTGTCACTCACATCGGTGGAGTTAATTAACTTTCGGTGCATTTGAGAATATTTCGTGCCAGATGAAGCTGAGAAGATCCGCTTGGCTGAGCCGATTCTGAACTTTTATTTTTGTCTCATGTATGTAGGCTTTTCTTAGTCAAAAGGCAAACTGTGTTTGCAGTGTTTCAGGTGGTTATTGCAACATGTGAGCAAGATACAGTATATGGAGTGTGTGGTCCGCCATCTTTGAGAAAGTGTTAACACAAAAATGTAAACGTATTCTGTCATCAATAATGCAGTTATTTTAAGTGTCTTATAACCTTTGAATAATAATACCTATTAAAACAAAAATAAACTAAAATTAATAAATAATAAAATAAATGAAATGATATGCATTATAAACTATATTATTATTAATATGTATTTTCTTTGTTGTATTTTTATTATTATAAATATTCAAATCAACATAATATGCATTTTTAACTGTGATATAATATTTTTGTTAATTATTATAAACATATATTTATTATAAACATATTTGTTTATTGTTAATAATAATTAACAATAAACAAATGTTATTATCATTGTTATCACATGTTATCATTATTATTATTATTATTTATTATTTTTAAATCAAACCAGCCATTTCCCTTACAGAAAAGACACATGAATTTCACATGTTTTTTACATGTTTTTCGCATGTGATCACATGTATACAACATGTGTTTAACATGTGCAAAAAACACATGTGATCACATGTGAAATGTGTGTTTTTGGAACATTTTGGTGTGAATTCCATGTGAATTCCCACGTGAAACCCATGGGATAACATGTAAAAACCCATGGGATGACATGTGCAACATGTGGTGACGTGAAGAACATGTGATCACATGTGGAGACATGTCGCATATGTTGTCCCATGGGTTTTTACATGTTATCCCATGGGTTTCACTTGGGAATTCACATGGAATTCACACCAAAATGTTCCAAAAACACACATTTCACATGTGATCACACGTGTTTTTTGCACATGTGAATTTCGTGTGTCTTTTCTGTAAGGGTTGTCAGTAGATGTACTGATGACAGATTAACTAGACATGTATAAATATGGGTAAACAAAGCTATCAAAGCGAGTGTTGATCTAGCCTTCTATTTTGTACTTCAATGTCCTGGATTTATAGTGTATCTATGTTTTTTCTGTGTTGTTGCAGGAACAGCATTGCTGCCTCTGCAGTTTGCGCATTCAACCTCAGTGCGATCACGCAGGCTTTCAACGGACCCTTCCGCTCCCAGGAGAACCCTCGCTCTACCTGGCTGCCCACCCCAAACCCCATCCCAAACTTCCAGGTGCACCATTCCCCCATTATCTTTCACATTTTCCACTCTGTGTGTGTCTGGAACAGTCAACATATAAATTCAGGCAATCAGTCTGGCACTGTGAGAGTAATTCCTCAATATCAGCTGGATGTTTCGGCATGCACCGAAATTCACAGTTGACAGTTTTTATCTGTCAAACGTTTTTATGGATTTATATTTGCATTGCCCTGTTGTCCTTGACACTAGTTATTATGTTTTTACCTATTGACATTTACCAGTGTGGGACCATTGATGAAGAAGGGCCCAATGATGGACTAACTGAACGCAGTCTGCAAGACGCCCAGCGCCTCTTTCTCATGAATGACGTGGTTCAGCCTGTTTCCGTGGACCCACTGGTCTGGCAGGATGATGTGCGGTTCTCCAAGTTGGTTGTTGACATCGTACAGGGGCAGGACACTTTGCACCATGTCATGTACATAGGCACAGGTAACTCGAGAAATTCAAAAGTCAAGCTTAAGATCATTTCTACCCAAGGTTTACACCATACTGATAAGTCAGATGTCCATATTTCGTGGTTTAAGTATCCATGTGAAGTCTCTCTTAAAGTTTTTAAAGCATAGTTTTCCATAGTCAGTTAAAAGAGTTATCACATCCATAACAATCCATATTCCCCATAAATGGGCACATAAAAATGAAAATAAAATAACTATTTTATGTTTTATAAAGTGCTATCCCTTCTCCGTTTGTTGGGCATCATTGCTTCTGGTTTGTATATTTTAATTCACAAAAATCCTACAAATTATGTTCCTCAAATCCTCAAAAACCTGTTGTTTTTCGTCACATCCATAACGCATTCATTTTTCCCTCTTTTGAAATAGAAAACTCGTGGTTGCATTCTTGTGTAGAATATTGCATAAGACTGTTATTATGATTCAGTCCTTTCTCTAAAAGGTTTTCTCTTGCTGTAGTCCTTCGTAAACCTTGTATAAATAGCATTATTCATGCAGCCTTGTGTAATTATACTTCTTCTGTTTTGACTTTATCAGAGTACGGAACTATTCTTAAAGCTCTGGCAACCACAAACAAGACCCTGCAAGGTTGTTACTTGGAGGAGATGCAACTCTTCCCTCCCGGTGTACGAGAGCCAATCCTGAGCCTTCAAATTCTCCATGGCGACAGGACTCTTTTTGTGGGCCTGAATGACAGAGTGCTAAAGATCCCACTGGCAAGATGTTCCAGCTACAAAACAGAACTGTGAGTACCGTATTTCATCTTTAAAGGAACAGTTCGCCCCAAAAAAGAAGAACGTCTGTCTTATTTAGTCAACCTTGTTCCAAACCCATGATGCTACTGTATTTTTTCTGTGGATTGGAGCGATAAAAAGAAAACGTTTTAAAACATCTATATTGTGTATATGCACCGAAAGAAACGTTTCATAACAACTGTTATGATGTAGTGTTGTTTACACTTCATTTTTTGTCCTGCGCTATTTTTTCTTCTTAGTAGACATCTGCATTCAGACTAGCTTCACAAACGCACATTTCCGATTCAAAAGACAATATGCTTTCTCATTAGACTGTAGGTGTTGGATGACAGAGGTGCTTGAATGGCCCCTTTCACTTTGGAAAGAGCTCCTCTTACCCACCTCTGCAGAATTATACCCTTGATCTGTCATTGAGAGAGAAATTCCTCCTCACGGGTGACTGGAGCAGTAAGAATAGAGCGCCTTCTCACAATCCCCGTGTATTTTATCAAGGTTTTCCATCAACTTTCCGCTCCACGCGTAGGGTGGGGACAACAGTCAGGCTCAATTTGCCAGAGGGACAAATGGGGTGCTGTGTCCGCTCTCCGTGCCCCGTGCTTGAAGGTGAAATGCCGATTGTGCATGTAGATGAATGAGACAGAGATAAGCGAGGCAGGACGGTTCAAAGAAAAGAGAAAGGGTGACGTCTCAAGTGAATTATTCTTCAAACATATTTGAGTGCGTGCAGGTGACTAGTCAGCGCTTTGATTTTGCAGGTACAGTCTTTCTCGCATACGAAAGGCTGCGTGTTGAAGAGCTTTGAGGGCGTTGCATACCAAATGAGGTGTGGGTGAGATGGAGCGGAAGTGCCCTATTTAAAACTCAGCAGGACAGAACAATCACACTGGGCTCCAGGGGCAGATCAGAGAAGAGGGTCCTTAAATGTTCATTTCCGTTTTGATTTCTGCCAGTCCCAGCGCACACAAAGTTAGACACACATTCACCTCCGGGAACAGCACAACTGTGACATACTGTACAACAACACTGAAGAGATGAAGAGGGTTATATCTAGAGACATATTTTATTATACTGTATATTATAGCTCAGACGTTGCTCTTTCAAAGCTCAGGATTTGATGGAGGTCTCAAATGTGTTTCATATGAATATAAATCTCAAATGCTTTTCTTAAAATAAAATAGAGACTACTTATAGAGATCAAATATGTTAAGAGTTTGTAGCTGCAAAAAGGATGATAGATTATGTAAATAAAATCATTTTGATTTGGCTAAATTTGATGAGAAACGTTTGATTTCAGAATGAAATCTTTAATAATATTGACTTTAGTTTGCAGACTTGGCAAATGTGAGCTCAGTTTCTCTTCTGAAACTATAATGGAGACATTCGTGAGATTTCTGGCTCTTTTCTCGAAGAGATATCTGAAACGCAGATGAGATTTAAGCAAAAGCTTTCATTTGCATTCCATTTAATCTGATAAAATTAAGAACTGAGATATAACAGAGATGACATCTGTGATTTATACTTTCTTATGGGGGCAGTCTGTCAGCTTGATGTATTTTTACTCCCTTGATTTCTCTTTCGTATTTATCCTAAAACTTTTTTGGTTAAATATATTTTAAAATTGAAATGTAAGATTTTTTAAATATTTTAATGTAATGCGTTTTATACCTTAATATCTTTTAAACCATAATCTAAGTATTACAGATGATGAAAGCAATTTAGCCCTCCCTGACTGGACCAAAAAGTGTAAGGGCTATCACACAGACAGGTGTGATTTCTCAAGACACGTTTTTTTTTGTCAGGCATTAAGTACATTTTATGCATTTTCTTCCGAAAACAGTGCTTGCAGCAACTTTAAATCTAAATGTAAATTTTACATATAAAAGATTTGACAGCTATTGGTGTTAAGTCTGACAAAAAGAAGCCTTTTTTAGCGACACACTTTTCCTGTTTCTGACAGGAAAGGTGAACTGTTCTAGTTATTGATACATTTACTTTGTTTAAGAAATTGTTCTCAAGCAAAGCAATCTAAAGAAAAGGTTTCTACAGGTAAAATGTAAATAAGGTGTGCAAGGTCACATCTGTACTGTGCGAGACAAACTCTAGTCTACCGATGTCGAGAGGAAACAAATCAAATCAATGTAAACAACACAAAGAGAACAATGGCAGTCTACCTCAAAATCATTCTTTTATTCACGGTTTCTGTGCTTTACATCTTTTCCCATTTCTGGCTAAAAAGGAACAAAAACAAAGTCCCCCCAGTATTGTCCTCTGAGAAATGTTTATTGAGGGCTCAATGTAAATTGTTCCCCTTGTTGGTGGCTCTTGCTTTCCAGCGGTGTGATAATTGAGTTTGATTCCTCAGAACTCTTGTTTCCTGCTGACGTTCAGGGACCTTAACCTCATGCCTCTTCTGTAAGAAACTAATTTACTCTGATCAGCCGACTGATTGTTTGACGGTGCTAAATAGATCAAACGGCCGGGCCAGATCGATAAACTTCAGACCACCTTAGCACCCCTGAGACACGGTGATTCTGGATCAAAGAAGAAATGAATGTGGACATTGATGAAGGAATGGGCTGGGTAACACTTTCTTTCCTAATGACACTTGACAGAGACTTCCACCAGCAGCACAGGGCCAAGCTGTGAGGGTGTAGGATGAAGATACTGCTGGAGATTTACAAATGCTCATGACTGTTGGCAGTATATTACAATCAGGTTTTTTTATGGCTAATTAGAAACTTTTAAGCAAGTGTGGCACAGTTAGTGATGATGTATATTATAGTGATGTTTAAAGGTTGAGATGATGTGTTGGAATGTTTTGATGAGGTTATAATGTGTTTCGCTGTAGTAGGCTGAGCATACAGTAAACATTCCTTTGCTGGAAAAACCACAAATATGTTTTTACAACATTTCTTTCCCAGGTCCTGTGGTGTGGCCAACCTCATTGGTTCCATTTTCTCATGTCTACAGAAGTGCTTTATTTATCAATCAAAATGAGAGTTACGGAAGATGGCATTGACTTTTATATCATATTTGCTTTATATGTTTACTTTTTTGTAATTTTGTATAACTTTAATCACTGAATGATTTTGATTATTGTTGAAACATTCATAATGTCTACGACCTTAAATCAGCAACAAATTCCTTGTATGCTCAGGCATAATTGGCCAGTAAAGTATTTTATTCTGTTCCATTCTATTCTATTCTATTCTATTCTATTCTATTCTATGCTTTTCTATTCTGTTCCATTCTATTCTATGCTTTTCTATAAAATTTAAATCAGTGTAACCGTATGATAACCAATATAACCAAAACTGTACACCACTGTTCAAAAGTTTGAAAACACTAACTCATTCTTAATTTATATTACATTTTTTACATTTTAGAATAATAGTAAACTTATCAAAACTTTGAAATAAGTTTACTGTAACTATATGAATTATTTCGTTACTAAAGGCATAAAATACAAATAAAATAAATAAAAATCTCATATTCTAGAGTCTTCCAAACAAGTTTGGAAATTATATAAACAGAATATTCCATTTATTATGGACTCTTATTGGCTGTTGTTTTCTTGATTATTTTGTCCAAGTCATCTATTTCAAAAAATATCTTTTTTTCTTTAAGAATTTTTTTATTATATTTTTGTCTACAAGAGTAATTTCAAACATTTAAGCATACACTTTCAGCTTTAAATATTTTTTTATAGAGAAACATTTCAGTAAACTTTTGAACATACTATAGCAGTATTTAAAAAAATTTAGCATTTGTTTTTAGCAAGTTATTTGTTATTATTGTTATGTAATTATTATTATTATTTAATATTGTAAATAAAACATTTTAATATATAATTAATATTATATATAATGTGGTAATATATAATTGAATATTATAATTCCATTTGTACTTGAACAGGTCGCTTAACCTCGCATCTCACTAGTCCCTGTAGTAAGATGACATCATTGAATTCCACTGGCCTTGGTGATGTAGCAATAAATACAGATTCTAAAGAGTTTTACACCATTACCTGTGGCTGAGCCCTTATATAGCCGGTCTGTGTGGAGCTCTTATTCCAGAGGCCAGTCTGACCCAAACAATTTACGGCCCTAGATTGCCGCCAGCTTGTCAACAGGGTGCTACAAAACAGAGTTTGAGAGCTCACCACTTGTTTTAGCACGTCGCCCAGCTCTTGTGCTTCTGGAGGAGCTGCAGATAGAACAGTGAAAGGGTAGGAAAGTAATCAGAAGGTGAGAGCATTTATTACTTCTGGCTTTTAACTGACTCCACTGGCGGAGCCCCAAAATTGAAGCCATTTTTCTCACGCGCTTTCTCCCATTCTTGATTAAGACAGGCAATATGTCTCCAACTACGCTGTCCTGAACTTCTGACAAATAGCATCTTTTCTTCTTCTTCTCTTGAGATGAAGCCATTAAAGGATCTGACTGACCGTCTTATCTCTGTCTGAGCGCAGCTGTCAACTGTGGGTTTGTGCAGAAATTTCCTCTAGCTGAAATTTATGACTTTACGGCTCCGTCCTCTTTCACAGAAAATTAAAGGGGTCATATCACCGAGGGATTTTTTCCTTGATCTTTGTTCTGCACCATTTCACGTCGAACAATGCAGTAAAATGTGAATTATTTGTAAAATACTAATTGTAATTGTGTTTTAAACACACACTGAACGTCGGCTGTTTTTATTGATTCTGAGCATTATGTTCCCCGTGCTTCTATAAAAACGAATCCTTGGCCCTTGTTTACGATGAAAAGGTCATGAATTGCTATTAAATGGATGATGATAACTATTTCCTTTTGTCCGTCTTTTAAGGCCTATAAAAAAGACAGCATTTTTGAGGCTCTTCCAGTGACTTTAAAACATCCATTAAACCAATGTGAAACAAGAAAGATTTATTGTGTTCTGTCCGTTGCTTTGCCCCATTGTTTGTGTGTTCATTCTCTGCTCTACTTAAATTTTAACAAGCCATGTTTTGTGGCTTTGCTCCTGATCTTGTACGCTGTATGGAAACCATGTTAAATTATACAGCAGTGTGATTAGTGTGGGTTTGTTTTTGCTGTAGCTCTCTCTCCATACAGTACCATGAATTAAGATGCAATATGAACTGGCCTACAAGTGCACTTGTTTTTTTCCAACAGTCTATTTTTAAAGTAGGTGAGCTCTATGATTGGGTAGAAGGCCAGACTGAGTATTTCTGCTGTGGTAGTGTTTTTGTTTCCGAGACAGCGGTCAGCTTTCAGTTTGCGGAAATATCTCTCTACGGACCGAGTTGCAGAACATAGTTTAAAAAAAGCTCCTTTAGGAGGTGGTTAATTGAGTTTTTTCTCAGTAGGTCAGCTGGCACAGCTTTGGGAGCAGTCGGGTCCTGGCAGTGCCTCGGGGTTGTGTTCTTGTCTCCTGAGCTCATCAGGAAAACAGGCTGCTGCCGAACGCCAAGCGAAATGTCAAATCAGCATTCCTTCCACGCTGCCACATTTTCATAGTCTTAAGAGATTACATGGACGACTGACTTTTACTGCCTTTGGTTCACGGGAGTAAATCTTTCCACTGTAATTAATGAAATCACAGCAAAAGTTTTTGTTTAAATGGGTAGTGCACGCAGGTCACTGCCCCCAGGGCTTGTGTTTCTGCCCCCGGTGACTGGGGGTAATTGGCCCTTAGATTTACACAAGGAAGTTATTATTATTCTTTCCTGTCTCACATGCTTTTAATTGGTTGGAGTCATTTGTTTGTACAATGTGGCAACCATTATGCAATGCTATAACTCTAAATAACATTAAACGTTTCTGTTGTATTTCAGCCAATAAAAATGGCGATTTAAACAATTTATTGCTTGTACTTAGGGGTTTGGGTTCTGAATATAATAATACCAACTTCCATGTGAGATTTCATTTTAAAAATCAAGTTTGTAATAGTTGTCCGTGGCCTAAATTTCCACTTCATAATTAATGGCCGTTGTTAAAAAAATGCTTAATGTGGTGACCCACAAAACACTTTCTGTAAAGAGCTGTCAGTGTGAAATTTCTGCGTGTGCCTGCTGTTCCAGCTACACTGATGCTTCACTTTTGCACCGCAGTCACAGGATGTGTGAAACAGGCTTTAGCTGTTAAGTTTGAGCTTACTCTTGCATATCATATAATGTTTTACAGATTGACTACGTCTGCTTTTTTAAAACTTATTCTAACTCAGTGGTTCTCAACAGGGGGGCCGGGGCCCTCAAGGGGGCCCCAGCTGACTTCCAAGGGGGCCTCAAAATGACTAACATTTAAAAATGAGATAAAATTAGCATTAATATACATTCTAAAAAACTAAATTATGTTTCCATTTCTATAATGGATCAGCCTAACGTTTTTCATGTTAATGTCAAGCTCTAAAATATTTTATTGGCTAGAAATGTTTTTGTGAGGGGGGGGGGAGTGGGAGTCAAAAAGGTTGAGAACCCCTGTTCTAACTGTTATGCATGATTTTGTTGTAGATACTAAAAAGTGTCCAAGGATAGACATCAATAGAATCATTTTTTATGTGAGTGCTGTAAGAGCACAACCTTTATTTTTTTAACCCAAAGTTGGGTCAAAAAGAGACGAACCCATCCGTTGGGTTATTTTAACCCAGTAAAAGGTTAACATTTGACCCAACATACTTGAACCAGCATTTTTTTTAAAGTGCAGAATAGGAATATTGTTGGTTATCAAAATTATGTGTATTGGGAACGTTGGCTTAACTAAGTGATAATTTATTGTTTTTTCATACCGGTAATATAGTGCACGATAATGCATGATAATAACTGTTATTATTCTTTTATAGTATTTTGTTTGCCTACTACTGTCTATTTAATTCAAAAAGTATAAACATTGAGAAACAAGTTGTGCAAACTTATTTTTTGTGTTTTATGGTTCTTAAATGATACATTTATAATAATACATGTTTGTAAATGACATTAGATGACAATTTTCACTTTTTGTGAGATCTGTCCCGTCACATCGACGAGAAGAATGCAAAGAGAACAATGTTTCACTCTCTTCCGAATGTTTCTGACGTGCTTTTAGCATTGGAGTGCTTTAGCACTCAGCACGAGCTCTCTCCTCAGCAGGATTCCGCTTTGGCACTCTGCGCTGTATCAACACTCTGTGTGTTTCCACAACCTCGAGGCTGGAACGCCAGAGGGCCGCTCAAACAAACCGATGCGCTTGTGCCAAAAAACAAGCCTTTCAAGCTGATGGGAAGGTTGCGAGGCTGCTGCTGCTTACTAACATACCGCCCCAAATTCCTGTGCCCTCGAAACGGCACTTGGTGCTTAACTCCATTAGTGGGTTTAGATTAAATTACACCTCATTAAGCCCCTTTTTTAGCATCTTACAGATTTTTAATCGATTTTAATGTGTAGCAAGATTTGGTACGGTGTTTTGTATCGAGGTTAACCTCGTGATTTATTGTGCGTAGGCCTGTCAAGCTATGTGTGACGTTTGATATTTTTGAGGTTGGGTGGTGGAAGTAGATGTTGAATATTTTTGTAATGTCTGCTCCTTTATCTGCCACAATGAATTAAAAAAAGTTTTAAACCTCAACCCCTCATATTTGTTCTGTCTCTTTCTGTTTCAGGATGTGTTTGGAAGCCAGGGACCCATACTGTGGTTGGGACCGCAAGCAGCGACGCTGCACCACTATAGAAGACAGCTCCAACATGAGCCAGTGGTTCCAGAACATCACCGCATGCCCGGTAAGAGTCCACCACGCTCACTGCTCCATACATGATGCATTTTGATTGTCTCGATAGCTCTCAGTCAGACTCCCAGTCAGCTTTGAAATCTCTCGTGCGTGAAAGGTGCTATGCCGCATGATCGATGACATCATCGTGGCAGCTGTTTTGCAGTCATTATTTTTTAGGAACGAGATTCCGTATGCATCCAACCTTCAAATTCACAAACAATTTTGCATTTATTCCAGCTGAGGAACCAAACCACAGATGGCGCGTATGGGCCCTGGGCTCCATGGCAACCTTGTAGCCACGATGACGGCGAAGGTACCAGTACGTGCCTTTGCCGATCGCGGGCATGCGACAGCCCACCTCCTCGCTGCGGGGGAAAAATATGCGAGGGTCCCACGATTGAGGTGTCCAACTGTTCGAGGCAAGTATTTTTCCCAACCAGGTGTACGGTATAAAAAGATTTCCCTTTATTATCAATATTATAAATGCCGTTGCCTTTGAAGTAAACTCAAAAAGGCTGAAAGTGAATGCTCTTTTCTATCATTCAGTGCTGGAATGTGGAATAGTTCACCCCCCAAAAAAATTCCGGATTAATTTATTCACCCTTGTCGTTCAATACCCGTACATGACTCTTTCTTCTGTGTAACACAAAAGAAAATATTTTGAGAAATGTCCGGGTAATTTTATGTACATACAATGGAAGTCAAAGGGGGCCAGCGTTGTTTGGTTACCCGCGTTCATACGTTTGGTTACCAACCAAAGTGTTACAGGTTTGGAATGACATGTGGTTGAGAAAATAATGAAAGAATTTCCATTTTTAGGTGAACTATCCCTTTAAAAGAATGACAATGACTTTGTTCAAATACAGCACTATAATACAGCAAATAGTGACCAGTGTTTTGTAGACGGTTTGAGAATATGACTTTTGAATATAGTAAATAGTTTTGCTCTAAAATAGTATGCATGAAAGGCCACGACTGTTTAGTGAATTATATTTTACAAAAATATCAACCCAACAGCTTTCCTCCTGTGGCACAGTCATATAAAACTACACCCAAGCTGTTGAAACTCAGCGGTATTTTTACAGAAAGTGGCACTTCTCTCATCACAAGAGATGCAATGCAGAAACAGAGCACTTTAGCAAATTAAGAATGTCTCCCGGTCAAAATGAGTTCCTTACCAAAGCTTTTCTCTTCCTTTTCTATCACATTATCCCCATCAGATCCGACAGTGCTGCAATATAAAAACAGTCTCCATTCCGAATGACATCATTCATGGTTCGCTGATCCTCATTGTTTTTTCTGCAGGAATGGTGGATGGACACCCTGGTCGTCGTGGGGTCAGTGCAGCACAAGTTGTGAGATTGGCTTTGAGGTTCGCCAGCGATCCTGCAACAATCCTTCGCCCAGGCACGGTGGCCGTGTGTGTGTGGGACAAAGCAGAGAACAGAGGTATCTAAATGTAAAAATCAGAAAGCTGTCATTATTGTAATTAGACGTCCTTTTGTTATTTCATACAGATTATATTCAGATAATAAAACATAATTACAGAAACGCAAATTACCCTTTTACTTGATAATGGAAGATGAATAATTTTCTTTAAAAGGGTTGTTTCACACATTTTCCCCCTGAAGGTTTTTATGCAAATTGTAATAATGATAAGTCTGTTGTATGTGCTCTATTATAAGTTGGGTCTAAAATGTTCCGTTTTTTTGTTAAATGTTGCTTATTTCTGATCAGGTACTACAAAAAGTCAGGATAAGCAGAATCAACTCAATTTATTCAAAAGATTCATAAAAATGTGATTTGTTATGACATGATTCGTTTCATAAGTTCATATTTTCCTCCGCAGTTTTCTCGAACTGAGCCTCTCTAGGCTCTTGATATCACTGAACTGTTTTCTGTATGCTCCTCAGATTCTGTAATGAGAAGGTGCCGTGCCCTCAGCCCATCTTCTGGTCGTCATGGCTGCCCTGGTCCAAGTGCAGTGCGGAGTGTGGAGGAGGGGTTCACTCGCGCTCCAGGAACTGTGAGAATGGAAATAGCTGTCCGGGTTGTGCACTGGTATGTACACCTGAAATACACACACTCGTACACAGACATTAAAACCCTGGAGCCTCCTGCTTGTCCATGATAATAGCTGCTCTCTCACAGAAATATATGTGTGATGTAAGAGAACGCCTCATTGGTGATTCAGACACTCTTTTCAGACTAGACTGCATGGACTAAACGAATCAAATCTAACTGTGGGTTTTAATAAAAGCACATTGATCTAGGGCTGTCAAACGATTAATCGCGATTAATCGCATCCAGAATAAAAACTTGTGTTTACATAATATATGTCTGTGTAGTGTTCATATTCATTTTGAATTAATAAACACATACACATACATGCATATATTTAAGAAAAATATGCAATATTCTTTTTTATAAACGTTTATTTATAATTTCAATTATTGGTAAATATAAATAAATACATCTAAATATTTCCTAAATATATATACATGTATGTTTATGTTTTTGTGTTAATAAATACAAAATTAATATGCACAGTACACAGACATATATTATGTAAACAAAAACTTTTATTCTGAATGCGATTAATCGCGATTAATCGTTTGACAGCCCTAATGTTTGTTTACATTTACATTCATTCGTTTGGCAGACGCTTATAACTACATTCAGGAAAGCAATATAAATTGCATATACAACCGCGGAAAAAATAGAATTTCAAACATTATTTTCAGTTTTTCTGAATTTACTGTTTATGTGTTTAGGTAAAATGATCATTTTTGTTTCATTCTGTCAACTACTAACAATATTTCTCCCAAATCTTTACTTGCAGAAAATGAAAACTGGAGAAACGGGTCAAAATAACAGAAAAGATGTTCTCTATATTTTCAGACCTCAAATACTGCAAAGAAAACAAGTTCATATTCACTTTTAAGCAATACAACAGTAAGATTTGTATTTAGGAAAAGTTCAAAAATGATTTTGTATGTGATAACCTCGATTTGAATCATAGTTTTCACATTGCTGTTGGATGACTTTGTCACTCCTGAGGTTTGATTTTGTTGAAATTTAACAGACACTGGACTGGAATGGTCACAATCCATCTAGAAATACTGATAAAATGAACATTTGGAATGGTCTCTGAATTCTTTCCACGGCTGCTTATTGTTTTCAGTGTATATTGTATATTATATTGTTATATAATACAGTATATAAATTCTGAGAGTTATAGTAGATTAAAAATGTATTAATCAAATTGATGCATCTTTATATAAAACAAAAAGTACAAAAAGCTTAGAGAAATAAGACCGAGACAAATCTTCTGAATCTACCTACAGTATCGTTTCTGTAGAGATGCTCCTGTGCATTTATGTTTGAAATCAGACAGATTTTTGTCTCCAAAAGTATGCTCTTTAACTCTCTTAAGAGCTGCAATTAATTCCGATTTAATCGACTTAATCAGGACTCAAATTAACGTTCCTTGTGAAGAACCGTAACACCCCCTGGGGTGTCTAGCAAAGAGCCATTAAATTTTATTAACAGTTCGTGGTAATGGCTCTTGAATGCCGGGTCGTGCGGCGTCATGTGTATCTTAGGAAGTGAAGTGTCTGTCCCGTCTCCGCAGATATGATGAATGAGGAAAGGCAACCGGATGATGTCATCCATCTTTTATATTCTACTCATGTCAATCATCATTGCAGGAGTACCAAGCTTGTAATCTGGAATCTTGCCCGGAGGTGCGACGAAACACCCCGTGGACGCCCTGGGTGCCGGTGAATATAACCCAGGGAGGGGCGCGGCAGGAGCAGAGGGTACGGTACATCTGCAGGGCCCAGCTGGCTGATCCTCATGAGCTGCAGCTGGGCAAACGGAAGGTGGAGACGCGCTACTGCCCTAATGATGGAACAGTGTCCTGCGAGACAGACAGTGAGTGTATAGATGCTTTTAATTTCAACCTCTCCTTTTTTGACACGATAAAATGCAAGTAAAAGAGCCCAAAACGCTCTTTTTGCATAGTCACATAGCTTTTAATAGTCAGTCAAGAATGAGTACTTAAAAAAAAAAGAACAATGAAAATTCTGTCAACAATTACTCACCCTCCTGTCACGTCAAACATGTATGACTTTCTTTCTTCTGCGGAACACAAAAGAAGATATTTTGAAGAATGTTGGTAACTGGACAGTGGCGGTACCCATTGACTCCCATTGGTTTTCTGTCCATACAATAGAAGTGAATGTTTTTCATTTCGGGGTGAACTATCCCTACCTAGTCAGCTATTTGTGCACTACCGAGGGACAACCTGGGCAAAGGTGGCCTATTGAAACATTATTGTAAGTAGAAACTCTTTATGCAAAGTCTCGAGGGATGGACTTTCCACAAAAGCAATCCAAACTGCACTGACGCTGAGTGCTAAAGTGCTAATACTTCAGGTACCTGAGAGCGTTTCACAGAGCTGACTTCAGCAGAATATAAAGTGCTATGTGAGTGCTGGCAATGGCCTCCATTTTCTGTCTTGAAATGCTCAATTTTCATTAGTCAATGTCTTCTGAGTGGAAGTTCTCCCAATGCGTTTCACAATGTGTGTTTTGCGTGTGAGTATAAATATTCTGGTTTTAGCCAAAAGTGCCAGCTCAATGTCAGTTTGGGGTCAGAGTTCAGGACTTGCCAACTTTACCCATGTCGGCTCATTGATTAACTGTAAGTTTCTGTCTGACCTCCTGTGAGTGCACAATGAATGCATTTGACCTCCTGTGGGATGGTGCACAATGAATGCATTAGGACAAGTGTCAGAATTCACCTTGTGGAGGTTGCCGTGTCCAGAATGTTCTGTCAGAGATGCTGTATAAAACATCATGGCGTGGTGTCTTAACTAACCTTGAATTACCAGAAAAAGGGCAACCTTTGGAATGACTCACTAATAAATTCAAGTCTAACAGTGTCATTGGGGAGCAGAAGTAGCAAAACATGATTTGAGATTATGGCAGTCCTGGAGGACTGTGCTCTGAATGTATTAAAGGGATAGTTCACCCCAAATTACAAATTCAGTCATTTATTCACCAAAATTGATTTAAAACCTGTAAAGAAGATCTTATGAGAAATGTCTCTGTGGTTTGTGTCCATACAAAGGAAGTCAATGGGGTCCAGTGTTGTTTGGTTACCAACATTCTTCAAAATATCTTCTTTTGTGTTCTGCAGAAGAAAGAATGTCAAACAGATTTGGGATAACATGATAGTTAGTAAATCATCGCTTTTAATTTTTTGGTGAACTATCCCGTTTAGGCTAGTGTACGATTCCTTCTACGTTCACTGGTCAACATGAAACCAGCATGAAATAAACGTGTGTGTATAATGTGAATGTTTGTGCAATGTTTATTTTTGCAGCTTTGATCGAAGAGCTCCTCAGGACGCCCGGTGTGCGACTGACAGGATCAGGCTGGTCGTCGTGGGAGACGTGGTCAGCGTGCACTCAGGAGTGCGCCAAAGGCTACCGCACTCGAAAACGCACCTGCACCACCACCGAGGGCAAGAGCGCTCCCACCGCCTGCCGGGGCTCTCCGGTGGAATATCAGGACTGCAATCCACAGCCCTGTCCAGGTAACACACACAGCAAACACACATGCACTGAAATAGATTCACACACACATGGTCATAGTCTGGGTAGCTGCTCATCATGATGAGAAAGCCACTGTTTCCATTAGAGTGTGTGAAGTGTTGTACTGATTTCATTAGCTAATGGAAAGCTGAGAAGCCCCACAGGGACCCGCTGTGTTCAAATCAAGAGGTTTCACCGTAATTCCAAACAAATGCCATCTCAAGGTTAAATAGAAAACACTTTGCTTGTTTTAGATATTACGAAATATCTGATTTTTTTGTTAGTGGCAGGTGTGTGCTTAATTTGCTTAATGTACTCACTGAAAAAATAACTAGTAGGATTTACTTTTTTATTTATTTTTGTGTTTATTTACTTATTTCTTGCAGCCAGTTTTTTTGTCAAGTTTTTGCACAGTTTTTTTCAGAGTGCAAAAACTTGCCACACATTTTTTATAGTAAATTTACTCAAATAAACAGTTTGAAGTAAACTCACACACAAAAAATAAGTAAATCCTACTAGTTGTTTTTTTGTGTAGAGCATACATATTTTTGGTGTATTTCTATTTCAAACGTGAGACGTACGTGCTGACAAAGGTATAGTTCACTCAAAAATATAAAAATTCTGTCTTCAGTTTTTCACCTTCATGTTGTTTAAAACCTGTATATGACTCTTTCTTCTGTGGAACTCAAAAGAAGATTCGAGAAATGTCAGTGAATCAATGAGAGGGCCAATATTGTTGGTTACTAACATTCTTCAAAATATATTCTTTTGTGTACTGCCGAAGAAAGTCATACAGGCTTGGAATGACATGAGGGTGAATAAATAATAAAATCATTTTTATTTCGCACTTTTGCCAAGTGTTGCTCAGGTGTTGCTTAAGGAATTTTGTGGGTCAAATAAAGCAGTTTGAAACTCCAAAAGGACATTCCCTTGTGTCCTAAAGAGACCATCACATCACATCCCATAACAGATGTTTGCTTGCCTCGTCGGCTTTTTGAGATTTCCCGACCATGTCCTTGTTTTGGATTGTTCTGTGCGTTTGCTTGTTTGATGGACGTTGTTTCATGTTTGTATTGGTTTGCATCCTCTCCGTCTTTTGTGTTTGGGCTGCATTCGCATCCGCTTATCTGATGCTTGGATGATTGCGTCCCCCTGCTTGCCTGATTGTTTTGTGTTTGTCTTTGTATGTCGTATTTGTTTGTGCGTGTTCGGTCTGTGCAGTTAACGGCGCCTGGGCATGCTGGTCATCGTGGTCGCAGTGTTCGGTGCCCTGTGGAGGCGGGCACTACCAACGAACACGCACATGCACGAGCCCCACCCCTGCCAATGGAGGGGACATCTGCATCGGTCTGCATACAGAGGAGGCACTTTGCAGCACGCACACCTGCGATGGTAAGATGAAAAACAAGATGAAACGCAGGGCCATGTACGTATGATAACATTTTGAAATGCTGTATCATCAAAAACATGTTCTCAAAAAGAGCTGCACCTTTGTCTGTACGCACAAGATACAGATACAGTTGGTTTTTACTGTGTCCTCTATCCATAAACATCCATTATTACCACCATATTAAAGCAATAAGCCCCAAGAAGCAGTGGGTTACAGTGCATTTTATAACAGCTAAGGGCGTTGTGGCACGTTATAAAATGCACATGTAGCTGTTATAAAATGCACTGTAACCCACTGCTTCGCGGGGCTTATTGCTTTTATAAAAAGGTTATTCCATATGCTTAGCAAGGTTTCATAAAATAAAGTAAATAAAATGATATTTAGGCTATTTGGTGCGGTCAGCCGTTATATATTGGGGTATTTTATAACGGCTTAGAACTCCGCTCAGCCAATCAGAATCAAGGACCAGAACTGACCGTTTTATAAATAGAAATATATATATATTTTATACTGTTGTGTTCGGAGTACAGCTTTGGAAAAATGAGAGAACACTCCGAAATTATTTGAACTTTTTCAGTATTTACTATTTATAGGTATGTGTTTAGGTAAAATTATTTTTTATATTCTGTGAACGGCTGACAGCATTTCTTCCAAACTGTAATTAATTCCAAATTGCAATTATTTGTGTAAAACGAAAACTTGACAAAAACTGCAATATTTTCAGACCTCAAATGAATAATTCACCCAAAAATGGTTCCCATTAACTTTCCATAGTAGGAATAAAAATGACTATGGCCAAGTCAATTGGGACCATTTTTGGGTGAACTATTCCTTTAAATATTGACATATTTTATTATTTTATTGGATCAAATTTTAATCTTATTGTCATGCATTTTCGTATATTCTCAGTCTTTCATACTGCTGTTGGGTGACTCTATGTCCCCCCTGAGGTTTTTTTGTTTTATTTATTTATGGAATTTAACAGAAACTGGACTGGAATGGTTACCATACATTAAGAAAAAATGATTAAAGGCAAATTTGTCTCTTAAAAATGTCTCTTAATTTTTTCCAAGGTTGTATGTACAGTAAGTGGAGTGACACCAGTTTCCTCTCCCTAATCCATTTCAGTTTTGTCTATTTCACAATTTTCACGACCCATAAAGTCCCTGCAAAGTGTTACTGTTATTTTTAATTAAAGTTATGTTTGTGTAATTTACATACAGTTGCTAGGTCGATGCAATATGTAATTTTGATATAAAATTTCAATTATTTACCATACCCTTTTTCCATATGTAAAAGTAATACTTAATCATATTTTCTCAACATTTTTTACCCACAATCTTTATCATTTGTATACTTCCACTCTACTATTTTGTATTCTTATTGTCTTTTCAATAGTGTTTTACAAACTCTGTCATTCTTTAAATCTGCCTGCTGATGGTCTGTTTATAACTGTACACAGTCTGTTTGGGCCCTTTAACATGCTGTGCTCGTAATGGAGCTGTATGAAAACAGTTCAAACGGTGCAAATTCAAAAACAAAAATGGTTCTCGCCCCAGGCGAATCACGCAATCCTGCTTCCATTCCACACACTGCTCACATACTGAAGCATGGTTTTACTTTAGACTGACTGATCACCACTGCTTTTAAAGTCTGGATTCACACCTGTCAGTCACCTGCAGTATACACCAGAAACGCATACTTCAGAGTAAGAGACGTCTTTTAGATCCCTCCAGGCTACAGATGGTGCCATATGTGAACTGCATGCATATGGAAGTGTGGAACAGACTGGGACACCCTAAAGCTTTATTGTCATATTCTGTTGTGTTTAGGACACAGCTATTTTCTGTCCATTTAAAATAGAATCAGCCGGTTCTGTATCTCATTTTTTGCCATGTAAACTTAATGAAGATCATCATCTGGGATGCTTTACATCATTGGTGTCCCGATGGAAAAATGCCATGATATGCACTGAAACTCATTGCTACTAATATTAAAGTCCTTTAGATCCTCGATTCAAACACTCAGTCCCTATCTGCTCCCATCGTGAATGACAAATTCCTGGTAGGCTCTGAAAAAATGATAAGATTGCGAGTGGTCTTGACAAACATCTTCAAAGCTGAAACATAAAAGGAATGTGTATATTTGTAGATTGGATTTTTCCAGGTGCAAACAAAATACATTTTAAATCAAAGTTGCTACTAAGTAACATTCTTGGTACGCTCGCTCTGAAAGTGCCGCCTTAGCGAGACTGTGATTATTTTTGTGTCCTTGTGTGACTGTGGCGGTGGTTGTTTCATATGTGTGGGTGGCCGTCGAGTCAGCAGTACTCTGGTTGCCATCTGAACTGAGGGGAGGGACACACTTCTGGTCATTTAAAGTGTTGGTGACTGTGTTTGTGTGCAGGTGGATGGATGGCCTGGTCCATGTGGTCCGAATGCGACGACCAGGGACTGCAGCTGCGCAGTCGGGTATGTGGGGCTCAATCCACACAATGTGTGGGAAACAGCACCCAGCACAGAGACTGCAATGAGATCCCAGGTGAGAGAAAGAGACCGGGGCTAGTTGTCACATGGGGAAGATGTCACATTCAGGCAAGGGTCAAATATAATAGGTACACAGTAAAAAAACATTTTCTGCCTACAATCAACTTGGCTTTACAAATCATGTCTGTTTTCTTTTACATTACATCTGCATCACAGCAAGTTAAGCAATTTAAACTTTTATCTTATTATTTATTTTATTATTTCATATCAACTCGCACTTCTCCAAAACGTAAAGAAGTTGAAATGACGTGCAAAACCAAGTTGATTTTGCTTAAACATTTTGGGCAACAAAGATGTTTATGTTTTTCATGTCCGGTCAGAGCAAGTTGTCACATTTTTCATTCATGATGACGTCGATTTTTCAATTGAAAGAAATATACAGTTATTTATTTAGTAGACTCTTTTATCAAGAGTGAAAGAGCATTTAACAGTTTGTCAAAGAGATAAACAGTAACGGTAGTGTTTACACGTAGGATTAAAGCTAAAGGGAAAAATGAACAACATTAAAGATAAAGACATACAGAAGTTTTTTAATGTAGTTACTATACACACTTCCATACTGGTAACTATTAAAAATGTTACTCATATTAAATAAACATGCACTTTTAAACCCTGTCAAATCCGCAGATGTTTTTAATAGATTAGATGTAATATGTTTACTTGTGGTTATTCGTTGCTTTGGCTGGAGGAGTGGAAGTGTTCAAAGTGAAGAACTAAACGCTCGCAGCCTGCGAGAACATGAGTTATCAGAGCGGAATACCAAATGAATCAGGCAGTCTAATTAATATTAATGTTACGCCACGAGCCGGCCTCGCATCCAATTCCTCTTCAGTTTTGGGAAACAGGTTACACATCCTAAGGTGTCTTAGATGGTGAGGAGATGAAGGAGAATTGCGCATCTCAATCAAAACTTTCTCACCCTTTGTTCATCCATCTCTGCTCTTTGTCAAGATTTCAGATAGAGCCCTAAAAGCATTACTCGGGTTGATGGAACACCTTAGAATATATTTCAGCAGTGAGAGATCACTTTCTCTCATTGCCTCAACCAAAATGGAATATTTATTTTAAGCGAGCTCTTCAAGCAAGTTTACAGACGCATTTTGCAAAATAGCTTTCAATTGTTTCATGGGCATTTCCACGAGCACTGATTCATAAGACATTAAATCTCGAGTACCTTGCGTTTGGGAGTACTTCACGGAAGCAAGGCCGTCATAATTTCATCTTTTTCATGCGACTCGACTGACAGTCTTTGATGTGGTTTGCTGTAGTTTATCACTGCTGCCCTGCAGATGCCTCGGGTAGAACACAGGAGACTATATCTCCTCACTTCTCTGATCCATGACTCTTTGAATTGCCCAAGTTTCAGCAAGGTTGCCTTTGAAAAGAGAGAACAGAGTGGAATAGGATGGGATGAGATTGATCGTTTTGGCTGTTGATCATCAAAATAAAGCCAAGGGTGTTGTGTAAGGGGATGTTTGCACTGGATCTCATCAGGTTTGTGATATTGTCAAATGATTGGTGTGCGTAAATATGCATTAGACCTGATGAGTTGGCAGAGAAAAAACTACGCAAATAATAAGATGCAACGAATTGTATAATCATGCATAGTTATGAGAGTAAATAAACAGGCTAGTATTTTAAAAGGTTGAAAAACTGTTCAGATATTTTGTTGTGGACATCAATGATACAAAATCTTGGTCACTGGGTAAGATGCATGCCAATAACACAGGAGACAAACATTAGGCAAACATCAAGAGTCTTTTTTATTGATATTTTGTTGACTAAATTATTTTGCTACAATGTAAAAAAAATACCAGTAAAAACTCAAATATTTCGTCAGCCGGGGCGCCAGAAAAAACGTAACGTATTTTTTGTTTTAAATTGTTATTTTACACCAACTTGTAAATTTGAAATCTGTTTCTGTAATTTGACATTTTGACGTTAATTTTACATTTACATTTAGTCATTTAGCAGACGCTTTTATCCAAAGCGACTTACAAATGAGGGAAACAATAGAAGCAATTTTACTGCATTTTAAGAATACTTCCGCAGAAAAAATAAAGATACTGTTTCAAATTCAGTTATTTTGTTTTAAAATGTACTATTCTAGGTATGTGTTTGGTCAAATGTAAACTAACAACATTTTTACCAAATTTCGAATAAAAATATTGTTTCTATTTGCATTTATTTACAGAAAATGAAAAATGGAGGAACGGGTCAAAATAACAGAAAATAAGCTCTGTATTTTTTCAGACCTCAAATACTGCAAAGAAAACAAGTTCATATTCAATTTTAAGCAATACAACACTAATATTTGTACATGTATTTAGGAAAAGTAAAAAAAATGTGATAACCAACATTTTTATTACAGTTTTCATGTGTCTTGTCATGCTGCCAGTTTTTCTCATTGCTGTTGAAATCAAACAGACGCTGGACTGGAATGGCCACAATCCATCTAGAAATGCAGATTAATTTAAAATTTGGAAAGGTCTCTTTATTTTTTCCATGGCTGTATATGAAAATGATGTCAGATAAAACTGTCAAATTCTACAAAATTACCGTTTTTTACAATCTCCAGATGTACGTCTTTGGCTGTGGCTGTTTATGGACTCAAGATCAAACTAACTCCGTACCTCTTCTGTTCACAGCGATTCTCCCAGCATCTAGTTATGACAAGGACCAGCGGTGTGGAGGTAAGTGCTTTACCTGCCCCCCCTTTTTTTTTTTAAACCCGATGTTTATATTGTGTTGACGGCAGATGCATGTCATTGTGCGCATGCGCGCTCTCATCGTTGCATGAGGCCCCGTGGCGATGTGCTGCTTGTGTGTCATGTTTCACATCCGCTCCTTTCATCCCAAACTCGAGGGGGCACAGAGGCATATTTAGGTTGCGTATCCAGGCCACTCTGGGCACTGGCTCAGCCCAGAGATAGTACTGCTGTGCCAGTTTGGTGTTCCTCCAGATGGCAGCCCGAGCCAGCTATGGGCCGCACACATTACCCATCATGCCTCAGCTGTGGTGCGCTCCTGAGTGATGGTTGTCCAATTAGAGCAGTTCAGGCTGGGAGTATGGCTTGCTCACTTTGTTCACAATTCACGCTCATTACGGGTCAAGCCAGCAGGATGCCCGGTCCATCACGCCAGCCAGATAATCACAGCACAGTCCCTCGACACGGCATCCTTCAGCAAGACGCCGTCCAGCACCTGCCTTCTGCTGGATGATGGTTACGGACATGTTGATGAGGGATGATCTGATGCCATCATTATGATTCCACTGACTAGGATGACTATATTTCTGTTTGTTCAAAAGAAATCGCATGTAGTCGAAGGGAGCGATAACATATTACAGATATTTGCAGACAGGCAGTTACTGTAATATTGGCTCGTCTCATTTTTCCAGGGTTTACTCTGCTTCACCTGATAGCTACTGGCGTGTCGTGCTTCCTGGGCGCGGGTCTGCTGTCCTTCCTGGTGTACGTGTACTGTCAGCGGTTCCACAAGCCCTCGCAGGAGTCTGCCGTCATCCACCCCACCACTCCCAACCACCTCAACTACAAGGGCAACACCACACCAAAGAACGAGAAATACACACCCATGGAGTTCAAGGTCAATTCTCCAACCTGGTTTGTCACATTCACTGTAGTCTCATAGCAATTCTCAAAAAACTTTTTTTTATTGATCATTATTGCTTTGTGCAGTGAGATGCGTGATAATTAGCAATAAGTACTGTAGTTTAAATTAAAATGACAAAAAAATGTGAAACACAAGTAAAAATGTATGATGGATCAGTTGCTCTGCCATAAAATGATAGTTAGTTGTGTCCAAGTCATGTCAAGCTCCATAAAGAACAGGATACACCATAAAAGCACCATAATAGTCGTGCACTATATGACTCGTGCTCTATGTTCTGAGTGTTGTGATGCCATACTGTATGATAGCTTTTTGTGAAGGACAGACTAAAATATAAGACATTTAGAATAATCGTGACCTCTGCTAAAGCTAAATGACTGTCTGCAATTTGATTTAAAAATGGACGTCGTTGTTTTTTGTTTGGTTGTAGTAGAATGCAACACAATATTTTCATTACTCATAAAGCATTAGAAAATATTGCACAAGTTCTAAGAACCTTGGGGGTGGGTTTTTTTTTCATTTTGGTTTACAGCTCCTGGTCACTATGACCTGCCATTATATGGCAAGAGGTTGATAAATAAAATGTTCAATCATTTTTTCTTCTGTGTTTCATAGAAAAAATAACAGCAAATGGGTTTGGAATAGGGCTGTCATGATTTTCATTATGCGATTATCCTGGCCAAAATTTACAATAACTATTGCGATATCTATTTTAAAAAAAGGTACTAATAATGCCATCAGTCTAACTCATTTTGAACTAGTTTTCACTTTTTTGGCCAATGAATTAAACTAAAAATAGTAATGTAGGGATTCAAACAAAGAGATTTTAACCATTGTGGCTATTAATGGAAAACCTTAAACAGGTTCTGATTTATTTTCAACATCACCTTTGAATTATTAGGTTCTGTCTGACATTTTTGTCAAAATTGAGTTATTCACATATTCTAACATCGTGGACGCGACCGGCACGACGCGACATGACAACCGGCTTGTTCTTCATGTCGTGACGCATCCAGTGTGGACAAAATGTAAAATTATAATGGGTTCTATTTAGGGATGTAACGATTCACTCAGCTCACGATGCGATGCGATTCACGATTCTGATCTCACGATGCGATTTATTCACGATTTACTCACGATTTATTTTTACAAAATGAGTTGAAACAAATTAGAAATGAACAACTTCCCTTGCATTATTTCTTAAATGCTTCACGTTTCTTTGCATAATAAAATAATGTTTTATTTCAAATAACAAAAGTAAACTGCGATTTTATAACAAATTAATAATAGAAAAAGTCTCTTTAATATAAACAAACTAATACTGTCTGTGATTTTCTTGGATTTTTTTGCATTTAAGAAATATCAGCATGTCCACGTTTAGGTTTGCAGTGAAAATAGCGGCCCCTGCTGTTCAAAATTTGTATTGCGATTCAGTTCAAGCCTCAACCGAATTGAATCGTCACTCATTTATAACCGATTTTCAACCGGCTCACGGTGAATGTTACATCCCTAGTTCTATTGTCTTTCGTTGTGTCGCATCCGGTCTAGACAAGGTGTTATTCTTACAACTTATTTACATTGTGATGTTTTTTCTTTATGTTGAAAAAATGTTGCAAAAACGTTGAAGCTTGTTATCTCAAAACTGCTCACATTGCAGATAGAACCGTATAGAGGCAACAATACAAAAAATGCATAAAATGAACACAATATTGATAGCCATACAGTAGTTTGAGAGTGCTAGTATATTGTGACATCCCTAGTTTTGGACCGACAAGAGGGTGTTTTCCTGTAATGCTCATTTTTCCCTCAAATGACAATGTACACAACAAGTGAGCTAGCAAAAAAGTTGTGAAGAGTCACCAAGGCAGCACTGGAGAGTAGCAACTGAGATCTGCGTGAGAAGACTCTGGTTTGTTTGCTCTGAAATGAGCATCACATGAAAACTGATAGTTTGAAGATTACCGCTGGTTTCATTCTCCCCGTGGCTGCTTGTTTAGCCGCCTCTTCTGGCTGCACGCGGCTCCTGGCACACACTCCGTCTTTATTAATGGGCTCCATTAGGATGTTTAAGCGGCAGACGCTCTGTGGACTCCCACAGCTGGTTGTGACTGATCGTCAAGCTCATCCAATTAGTTTGGCTCGGCTCGCTCTTCCTCCACCTCGTGTCCTTGCGGTGACACCTGCGCGAGCCTTTTGCCACATTTTTCTATCGATCTCTTTCGTGCCCGGCGCTCACTCCGACCCCATTAAGAGACTCCGGCAATAATGTGGATCTGCACAAGAAAGAAGTTGACCGTGCAGAAGACTGTTGCTTAGGCCACTCTGTGCTGATGTGGTTGTTATTATTATTAACTAAAACTATTTTTTATAAATAGTAAAAAATGGAAATTTGCTAAAAAATAAACTGAAAGCTGAAAACTCTGCATGTGCACTACATGCTGTTTAAAACGCCACAGAAAGATGCAATTTACTGTCTTAATAGCACACAAAAATTCACCTGTTATTCTGTAACACTCCGGTAGAAAGCATTGTTTTGTTCAGACTAAAAATAGGTACTGTATCTCAGACCCCTCTGGAGTGCTATTGTTTGGCAGGTATTGAAAATATAATTGTTGCACAGCAGATCTCAGGTGGAGTCACTCAAATCAATTTTGTACATTTCATAGCTTCACTCCCTCAGTCACCGAGTCTTTTTTTAAGATGGACTGATGTGTTTTCTCAAGAACGGCACGTTTCATACGCACGTCACTTTCATCCATGACCCACAAGTCCAACACTATTGAATAATGCAGGTGAACTGCTGTGGGTTGTCTTCTGTGTGGTGTGTTAGATATTTAACAGTGCTGTTGGTAATCTTCCACTGCTGACAGCAGCAAACAACCATGCAAAAATAACCAACTTGTTATATTTTCTGATGAAAATTTTACATCACAGTGTTAGAGCGGTGTGGGTGGTTGCCAAGGTGTTGCTACTGTATGCGGCTAGTGGTGCCCTGAGTGGTTTTAGCATGTTGATATGTGGTTGCTAGTTTGTCTCTGGTTCCCTACTGGTCCAAATCAAAGTAGTCTCAAGTGTTTGTGATGTTGTGGTCCTTGGTATGTCTTGGATCTTTATCCTTTTTAGGTTTTTTGTTTGATTCTGTACCATTCTGTGCTACTAGTGAGGCAGTTTTGGGAAAATAAATTCAGTAGATTTGACAGAGCATTTCAATTTTAAGTTAGTCACAGTTTCTCTTAAAATTGTTTGGGAGAAATGAAAGCAGAATTGTTAGATTACTGTATATAAAATGAATATAGACTGTATAGGTCAAATAATCTGGATTAAATTTGATTTTATAGTGAATCGACAATATTTTATTCAATTTATTATTATATTATGTTGATTTTTTTTTTTTTCAATTCAACATAATTTTTCAGTTCAGTTCAGTTTAATTTAATCAATTAATAATTGCAGACCTGGCAAATCAGAGGTCAGTTTGTGATTTTGTTTAAATCGCCTTTGAAACTCTAATAGAGACATTTGTAAAATGTTGGATATTTCTCTCAGAAGAAATATCTGAGATGAGATTGAAGCTGAAGTTTCTAATTGCCCTCTATTTAATCTCATTAATGTCTAGAAGAAATTGAAATATGTGACCCTGGACCACAAAACCAGTCATAAGGGTCAATTTTTTAAATTGAGATTAATACATCATCTGAAAGCTGAATATATAAGATTTACATTGATTTGGTTTGTTAGGATAGGACAATATTTGGCCGAGATATAACTATCTGAAAATCTGAAGTGTATAAAAATCTAAATATTGAGAAAATCGCCGTCTGAGTTCTCCATCAGAGGTGCTTTAGCAGGCCGTTGCTAAGAAGACACAGTTTTGTTTTAACTGTGTAACATACTGATTTTATACACCTTGACCTGGAGTGTTTTATGATTTTTTGCTACAGTACGTGCCTCCAATCTTCTTTTCCTTTCGTTCTCACGGTCAAGTGAGGTTTTTTTAGATAGTGTTCAAGCAGATCAGTTGTCCTCTTCATCTCAAGGATTGATGTCTAGTTCATTCCCTCTCGGCTCCTCTAACGCTCCTTTATTTATTTCTCATCCGCAGACGCTAAACAAGAACAACTTGCTGCCAGATGAAAGGACCAACTACTTCCCCTCACCGCTTCAGCAGACAAACGTGTACACCACCACGTACTACCCCGCAGCGCTGGGCAAATATGATTACCGTCCAGACTCTTCCCCCTCTCCCTGCAGAACCTATAACCACAGCTGAGACACATGTTCCATCTCTGCTTTATCACCATGGTGACTGCTCCAGTCCACACGTCTCCTAAACCCACCCTTTTCCCCACCCTCTCTGCACCTGATGAGAAAAAATACAGGTGCTGTTTTCCTCCATTCCGAGTGGTTTTGGTCACTTAAGTCATGCCTTACGGTGAGGGAAAACGGACCAGTTATTCAAACGGCACTTTTAAACGGACGAACAAGATCGTGTAGCTACACTGACGTTGATGAACGGATGTCTTGATTGATCTTTGCAGAACTCCAGTTACTGGAAGGTGGGCAGGCAAAATCGTGCTGGCTCCAGCAATGTTCATTACAGGAATGTGGTCTGGCACAGCCGTGGTAGGCTTTTTCTTGAAAGTACAAAGGCTGAATACGGGGAGACCACAGGACGGAGAGAAATCAATACGGACAGTATTAAAGAAGCTTTGGATGGAAGTTGCAGAATTGTGTCACCTTTGGATGCATATGTAAGGGCCACTGACTCCTAACAGCGGAGGGACGCAGCTTTACATCCCACGAGAAACAGATGCAGGTGGATTAGCATAAATAAAACCCTCTCCGTTTGGATGTGAGCAACCCAGCTCAAGAGGAACAGCTGTGGGGATGCTGTCGGCGTCCGTATACAATGACTAGTGTGAACGGACTACCAGATCACAAATAATGATATTCAGCACGTAACAGAAGCATAAGGTTAAGAAAAGAATGCTGTCGTTCGGAAACGCCTTTTTACCTGCGAATGCATGGAAATGGAGGAATATTGCACCCGACATGGATTATGCTTAGATCTAAAGCAGACAAGTTCTATGTTACTTTATGTCTTTGTAGTCATATTAAATATGACTGGCTTCAAACCGAGGCGGACTATATTTTATTACAAGACAAGACGTAGGAAATACCGATAGCTCGGCACTTGTTTTTTTTACGGTTATTTTAAATAGGAAATTATTCAGCAGTGGAGAAAAGCTGTAGAAAAGTGGAGAAAAGCTAGGTGCACGATAGAGTTTATTTAAGATGCGCGGTGAGATAATATGAACATTTTTTTCCTGATTTCAGATATTATTTTCACTGTTTCCAGATGGTGTACTGTATTCGCAACCATCAGCACATTTATCAGAGAAATGAGGAAAGTCTTACAGCGTTATATGAAGCATCATATTCATACAGAGTCATACGACAGAACAGATCAATGTATCCTTGTCATCTTAAACAATATTTTAAGTTTAAATATGATTTTATGGCTTGTATGTAGCACTATGTGCTGAACTCATGAAACTCGGTTTGGTCATGATGTGTGACGACATCGCGTTCACATTCCAGATGCTAATATTTCATAAACACTTGTCAATAAAAGCGATTCAGGAATGGTGACTCTGTTCGGGATGTAGTATTTATGGTATGCTTGTTTTCTAAAGGGCATTGAAAAACTAAACTAAGCTTTTTTTATCATGTTTCATGAATGCTAAGCCAGCCATGCTTTTAGTTAAGCATGACTACCTGGGTTGTACATACTGTTAGTGATGCCCCGCTGCGAAAAAGTAACGTCACGCAAACGTTAGTATAACGTACATGGATATTGTAAAGCTAACACTGTTTTTAAAAGCCTTATAGTTGTAAAATAATACAGGCAGCAGCTGTGTAAATATATAAACCGTAGGGATTGTGTAGGGATGGAGCTTGGGAGTCAATCTGGTGAGATGTTTCCACAATTTGACTGCAATAGAGAGAACTGTCTTGTAGACCAAATTTGATTTTTAACATTTAAGATTGTTTGTTAGAATCCTTACAAAACTGTTTGTTGAAAATAAAAGAATTGAATTGTGCATAATTCATATTGATTGTACAAAATTGGTTGATTGACAAAGAAGACACTTTGTTCACATTGTAAAATATAATATGAATTAAGGCGCAGTGCCTGTTCTGATTACGCCATTTTAAATATATCAGCATTCCAAAAGAAATCATTTTTTTAATCTTAAAGATTCAGGCTTTCTGAAGTTACCAAGCTCCTTTACATTGCCACAGAGGAGTTAAAAGTTTGAGACCACTAGTTATGCGTGTATTTGGTTTTCTTTCTGATTTAAAACATTTTCAATTGAAATAATACAACATTTACCATTTAAATCATGAGCATGGCAATAAGTGAAAAGAACGCCAGCCGTTTGATTTAATGACAGCATGCACTCAGGCTGGCATGGACCCCACAAGTTTTCAAAAGCTTATGATCCATGTTTTCCCAGCTTGATTTGAGCATGTTCCAAAAAGCATCTTATTTGCAATAGAAGCAAAGAAATCTGATCTTTTGTACAAAGGAATTCACTTATAAATGTTATTATAATGACCTACGAGTAGTGTAGAATTATTAACAATTCTCATTCAATTTGTCGTAACTTTTCCTCATGTCAAACTTTATATTTTACGAATTAAAAAAGTTTAAATATTATTTCCTGTTTTAAATTTAAATGTGGTCTCAAGACTTTTGTTTCCCAATGTACAGAATAGGCAAGGCTCTAAAGTAAACCCCCACATTCTGCCCCATGTGCCTCCACTGATCAAACAGGTTCAAGTGTGGCTGCTTTGTTGAGTTTTGAAAGGAATGTCTCTGCTATTGCATAAAAAACAGGCATGAAAATCCAGACGCCGCAACGAGGTGCTCCATCCCTGCGAGGCTTGGTGCCCTTCTATGCAACTGACCTGGTGTTTAGATATGCGATGTAGACTGTAATCACTGCCTTTTAGACACTGTGAATTTTTGGTACTCTATATTTTTGTACATTGTACATTGTAAAAGATAATAAACCTTGATGCCAACCCGCTCTAACTTGAGCCGATTCGTCCTTTTCCCAACCGTTTCACATTACATCAATCTAGGTCAAGCGGCTGTCTCCTGTAGAGTGAAAGGTAAGCGTTTTCAACACGGCATGTTTTTCAATTCAATGTCAGGTTATGTGTGTAGCGATTTGTTTGGCGGGGTGAGGGAAATCGGAGATGCTGACAACACACATACGCGTCATATTTTCTTGCGCTGAGAGGAAAATTGATGTTGGTCTTTGATATGATACCTTGTTTGAGTTTTTCACCGAGACCTGGGGCCCGTTTCGATATTGGAGGTTCAACCAACACCGAGTTAAAATGTGAACTCTGAGTTGTTTAACACCGAGATGCGAAACTTTGAGTTTTTGATTTTGGAACAGCTGATTTGAGTTAGTTCTATCAACTCTGGCTAGACTTACCTGAAGTTAAGCTCTTGCACCACAACTACGACAAGCCATGATCAATGGAGCTCCGATATTACGATTCACCATGGCAACGGCACCAAAAAAAGCAACATGGCGGCAGAAAGCGCGTGAGAGCGAGGAACACTTTCCGCTCTGCATACAGTGGATTTACTAATTGATGTGTAAATGACTTCAGTTTAAATTGATAAAAAGATAAATGTACCAACAAACAAAAAAATTCATCAGTAAATGAATGAAACAACAGAAGAAGAAAAAAATCTTATGTTCTCACTCCTCATGAGCACTGTGTCAGACTCTCGTGTCAAAGTCGGAGTGATCATCGGTTCGAACCCTGCTCGGAAGAGTTTAGGGTAGGAATGGCGGCACGTCTAAATTAGTTGCTTATTACCTTTATCACTTCATTTCTGCATTTATTAATTTCTTTATTCTTGCACTTTATTAAGTCATTTCTTATCCTCCATAGAAAACTACCATTTGTGAGAACATGTAAGGGAAAGAATATGCTCTGATGTAACACACGGCCACGATGGCTGATGTTATTGATGTAAGGAGGAATGAGATATATTTTGATATTTCTAGTTCACTGTAAAGAAAAATGGTACAGTTTAAATTCAAAGAACAACCATATGAATTAATGCTGCCTCTTCGAAAACAGGATACTCTATAAAAGCACATAATATAGACATTTTAGTCACTGAGATGGTCTCTGTGTGATCAAAATGTGTGCCGTGAATGAATGAGGTACATCACTTGCCTTTAAAAAGGGGGAGGAGCTCAAAAGAAACTCCGGGTTTACCAAAGAAAACCTGCTCCTGACCAGGTTAGGTTCAGAATTACTATGGTAACTGACTCTGAGTACAAGTTACCTCTCTTTTAGAAACGGGCTCGAGTTACCCCGCTTTCTCGGGTTTGACATGCCTCACATTCTGAAACACAAACGGAAAAACCCCAGTTTCCCTCATTTCAGGGTTAATATACTCAGTTTTCACTAAACCTCCTTTCTGAAACGGGCCCTGATGACATAAATAATGAAGTCGGCATCAGAGGGTTTACCCTGCGCTTGTCGAGTTTATTTGCTGCGAGAATTGCTTGTTTTTACAGAAGTTTTAATTGAGCGATGTTTGATCGATTTAAAAATGTCATGTTGTATTCTAACTGCTGTATTTATGTGTGTATCTTCAAACGATCAATACTCTGTTAGTTGCAGAACTGTTGCGCCGATCAATTATTATGACGTAAAGTGTGTTTCCTGTACGTTTTTACCTCAGTTTGAATGATTTCATTACCCACTTGTAGTAGCGCAAATCCATTGAACATTTGCAAAACGTACAAATGTTTTGAGATGGAAGGTGAAGGGCAGCCTCGGTTGAGTGGGAGGGCCTGGTCACTGTAAGGGTCTGCAATTATTTCAAAGTGAATTTTATTGACGAGCGCGAGGCTCCATCAATCACCCGCTATCTGCTGACAGACCACCACCGCTGTCCTCCCTGAGTGCCCAGCTGGCCTCGTGCCAGAGAAGAGTCGCATGAAGACGGTACGGGCAGAATCTGCGAGCCATCAAGCAAGAAGTGACACAGATGCTTTTGTGGCTCGTACTGCAAAGCTCGTGAAATCAATTTGTGCTGCTGTCAGGAGTCGGGAACCTGCACATCAATGCGTTTTCATCAGCATTATAACTTCTTTAAAAAAACATGCTGTGATATAACCAAAATTACGTCTTGCACAAACTCTGCACTCAGCTCGGTGATAAATAAGGTTGTCCGAGACGGCGAGGAAGGACAAATTTATTTGGAAAAATGGGCACATTGCAATTCCAAAAAACTGTCGCTGCTGTCCTACTGAAACCTTGTATTGACATATTTCGTGATTTTTATTGTTTTTCCTAAATCATTATTATTAGTCACCCTTTACGTTTGTCACTGGGTTTTGCAAATATGTAAGCAATAAAAAAGTTATTGTCAACTTTGACACAGTATTTAATCATTTCATACTTCCTAAAAACAGCAGATTTGGAGGTTATGGAAGGTCAGTGATAATATACAGAATTTTAAACACCATGTTGTTTTTTCGTATTTTTGTTTTTCTTTTATTTATGTATATCTATATTGTTGACTTTTACAAGAAATCAAAATTGACCGTATTTACTTTTTGTTTAGCCATGCAAGTAGGCCCACCCCCCCCCCAAAAAAAACAGGCTTCGTTTAAAATCTGGAAATGAATTTCCAATCTGGAGTGGCAAATCCTTTGATGACATCAGTTTGGGGTTGAACATCCGTACATTATCCTTTAAAACTACTATTATACTTCCAAATATCTGACAGAATTCATTAAGGAAGTTTTTGTTCTTCTCTGTTAACTTTTCTGGTAGTGGGTTCAATTTGCAGAGAACACACAAACTTATAAAACGTTTATCTTAAATGCAGCGTGAGCTGCTTTGGATTAAAAAGCGCCTTTCAAATGTGTGCAAAGAGGTGTATTCACGTCATGTGTATGAATTCCATTTTTAATGCATTTTTAAAATAACTAATAGTTCCCATAACACTAAAAGAAAAAGAAATAGCATCACATCATTAAACTGCAGATCTGGCTCTATACTTCCCGATGGGTTCCCTGCATGCCAAAAATTGGAGTTAATCAGATTACACAATACCAGCATCAGTTTGCATCCGAGTCTAACACAGCTATATCCCGCTGTTATTTTCTCTATACAATCAATGTTCTGTCTGAAAAACACAGTGGGGAACATCTGATAAACATTATTTTTTCCAAGATGTATATGAACAAAGCTGAAATTGTTTTGGGTGTTTGGGATCCACGGGGAGAAAGCCGGAGACGTGTTTGCATGCTTATAAGATGAGCAAACCAGACACTTCGAGTGGGTCTCAGAGCCATAAACGGCTCTGCTTTTCAACACAGAATATCTCCTTTATTCTCAGAGGAAAAGAGAGCAGTGTGGCTCCTAGAAATAAAATGCTTTGAAATGATTGATACCAACTGTGACCAGGTGTCACAAATTGAGTCTCTCAAGTATACAAGAACTGTACACTAGCCAAAGGAATATCACCTGTCAAGAACATGTCCTGGTGATATACCCCAAATTAAATAAAAAAAATCACATTTCGTTTGATGAACATGAAACATGTCTATTAAGGTTTCTTATGCTACAGTGTGAATATTGTTTTTAATTTTGTTAAGATGCAAAGTTTCATACTTTTAGAAGTTTTCTGTTCACTGACTCCTCTGGAAGTCAATTTAGCAGTTCAGATATGACCAGTGAACAGTGTGTTCACCTTCTTGTTTGCATGTGAAATTAAAGAATGGGTGGGTGACTATAATTGGTCAGTGATAAAGGGTCCTTTTCCCCTCCGGAGCGTTCACATTAATGAAAGCAGGAGCAGAAGCAAATGATGTTAAATGACCTCACTGAACCTCTATTATATATTCTGCAGAGAAAACGTTCAGCCGGAACGCCACGAAAAGTCTCATCCGAATGTCCTCAGAAGTTCTTTGTTTAGTGGGGCATTCATTTAACAAACTTTTAGTTTTTTTCTTCATACCGTACTGCATGACGACAGTCAATAATGATCAAATATGTTCTAAATTTTAGGTTGCAAAAGAAGACACAACACAAAATGGAAAATTGCCTTTGACATCTCTGGAAAATATTACAGAGCAATACCGAGACTCTGAGTTAAAGCTTATCTTACAACAAGGAACTCTTGAATTCTGTCATTTAAAAAAAGCAAAAAACTTCACTTCAAAAGTATGTTGTTAATATTGTTTAAGAAAGTTTCTATACCAGCACTGCGGTACAAAAGAGGAACAAATGAACTGAATCTTTTATAGAGCTACAACTTTCCATCATAAAACACACTCCAAGCTTTTATTGCTGCTCTTGTGAAACAAGAATTCCTGAGAACTTTGTGTCAGAACAATAAAAAAGCACTCAAAGCATAAAACTTTAAAACAAGAGGGAGAAGAGAACAGGTTTTAAGAAGCAAGATAACGGAAAGGCGGCCGCTGCTTCAGCACGATTCACTAACCGAATCAACCGCTTTGACCGCGTACCGAATGTTGTGCTGTCAGTTCATGACTATACTGTAGAAAAATATGAATCTGTCAAAACTGGAAGCCTTCCGGCAAGCTCTAAGTTAATAGGCCAACTTTGTGCAATTTCCAGGAGAAAAATCGCAAAAACAAAGTCATGTTTACAAGGTTGACACATTCACGTATGGCAGATGCTTTCATGCAAAGAGACACTGTGAATTCAAGGTATACGTTTAATCAGTATTCACTTTCACTGGGAACTGAGCATCTTGTGCTAGTGTCATGCTCTATCGGTTGAGCAACAGAAACAAGAGTAAAGTCACTGAACTTGACGTAATAGACTTTATTTTTAACTGTTAGACATGCAAAAATTCTGATCATAGCGTAAACACATTCTTCAGTATTTTTCTAGTGTTTTCTGTACAGCATTGCTGTTCATGCTTCTCTCTTATTGTGGTGCGAAAAATATATTTCCAGTATCTGGTTGCTGGATGCCGGCTTACATGTTGTTCAAGTCTCTTAAGTGAACCGTTTCTTGTTTATGACTCACAGAAAGGACAAGAGTGATGCTCTCATAATATATGGACTTTGTCAGAGTACATAGATGCTGATAATATATTCTATTGCCTCTGCATAGAACCACACGTCTCTAACATTATTAGATGTGATTTCTGCAGGTCAGTATATGTAGCGATGCTGTAAATTGATCTTGATTAAGAGAAGTGTAGAACACTGCAAAAAGACCATACCACCTGCTTGTCAACATATACTGATCTATCACCCCTCTTCATCCCATTGGTCATTTCACCAAACAAGATGCTGAGCTGGAAGGTTTAGTCCACAGCACTCTGTATACTTAAAGGGATAGTTCACCCAAAATTGACAATTCTGTCATGATTTACTCACCCAGTTTAGATGTCCCAAACCTGTATACATTTCATTGTTCGTTTGAACACTAAGAAAGATGTTTGGAAGTATGTTAGCAAATGACGGTTCTGAGGCAGCATTGACTACGATAGTAGGAAAAATGACAATGATAGTCAAAAGTGCCACAGAACTGTTTGCTTACATTCTTCAAAATGTCTTCTTTTGAACAAACAGAGAACAAAGACATTTATAAAGCAGTTTTATGTTATGGTGGACAAGAACGGTTTGGTTAAAAGCGTTCTTCCAAATATCTTTCTCTGTATTCATCATAACAAAGAAATTGATACAGATTTGGAACAACTTGAGGGTGAGTAAATGAAGACAGAATTTTAATTTTTGGGTGAACTGTCCCTTTAAGGTAAAAACGCATCGCTTGTATCGCGTAAGTTTTCCTCACTCTTGTAAGTTGCTTTGGATAAAAGCATCGGGCAAATATCTAAATGTAAATGTTACAATTATGAGATGTAATACGAATGTTGTCTTACAGAAATCTTTACAATAACAAACAACAACAAAAACACTGTAAAATGTCACAAAACAGTAAGAAGTCAAAAGGTCCACGACAATAAATTGACACCTTAGTGGTTCAAAATCTGGGTTACACTGTAAAAAAATGATGTCTTCAATAGGTCACGTCAACATGATTTTACAGGCATCATTTAGGAAAAAAACGTTTTATAGTTAGTCAAGATTTAAAAGAAACGTTAAAACGATTTGTACAGGCAATTTAGTTCAAATGTAAGACAATGTCTTTGTACCGTTGAAGCTGTGTACTTTAAGATGCTCTGGATAGAAGCTTATCATCTCAGTGACTAATGATTAATTAGTATCTCTGTGCACTGGCAGCATCTCACAGGTATGATCAGTCTGGCAGGTGAGCGGCCATGGCATCTGTCATGATGCTTTTGCTACCAGTTTGGCCTCTACTGCAAGGACAGGTTAATGGAGCCCGTGACCGCACACAACTGCCCATGATATTTCTTGCTATTTCTATTCCCCACACTTATGATTGAACAGATCAAGTCCTGACCTGTCGGCCTTTAACATGTCTATGTCACAGCACACCTCACTTTCTTCTGTCTCATTCATGAGTGAACAAAACACTTGTACATGATTGTTACAATCTACACATGCGGACACACGTCTTTCATGAACAAATTTCATAAAGCTTGCATTTGTGAGTCCAATATTTACCAAAACCAATGTCATCAGGTTACACGTCCCCAGAGAAACGGGAGGTTATGCAGCAATCACGTGTTTCAAGTTGAATTATGGGAAGAAAATTGTAGTTATGTGATATTGAAGGAATAATTCACTTTGAAATTCTGTTTCAAACCAATATGCTGATGTTTATTTATATTTGTATGGAACACAGAGTATTTAGCTATTTTTCATTTGATAACAGTGTCATGACCGTGTATGTTAAACATTTCAAACGGACCACAAACACCTTAAAATCACCATTAATAAGTATTGGTAACACTTCAGTATAGGGACCAATTCTCACTATTAACAGCTGCTTATTAGCATGCATATTATTAGAATATTGGCTGTTTATTAGCACTTATAAAGCACATATTCTGCATGACCATATTCTACATCCCTAATACCCAATACCTAAACCTAACAACTATCATACTAACTATTAATAAGCACCAAATTAAGAGTTTATTGAGGCAAAAGTCGTAGTTAATGGTTTGTTAATAGTGAGAATTGGACATTAAAATAAAGTGTGACCGTAGTATTTATTACAATGGTCCGATTCCAAGATTCTCAGTAATCGTAGTCCTACAAAGCTATGTACTAAAATATAATTTCTTCAAATAACTCATGGTTACACAGAGAACAATAGCAGCCTATGAGCATGACAAAGTTTAGACTTTGCACACCATGAATGATTATTTTAATATCTTAGCATCGTAAACCCATTTGTATACCCTGTATTATAGGCCAAACTTAAAATGCTCGCACAAAATGTTCCTTCTCTCTATCCAATAACACAAATTTAGCTTGCTGCATGCCATGGTCATTATATTAAGCTTATGCTACCAAGATCTCTGCATTAGTAAAGCATGACTGTCAGAGACTGCGTGTCGTGGGATTAAATGAGAAGACTGCCTGATCAAAGACTCTATCACTGTCCTGACCCCTCCATTTCCACTTGCCTGCAGCTCTTAATTGTGTAAAGTGCTGCTTTGGTTTTACCACGTATTCATGCATTACAGAATTATAGCTGCACAACTGAATCCAAACACGCCGTCTGTTGTTGGAACAAAAGCGACTCACCTTGATGAGATTCAGCCAAGATGAGTCCCCATCTGAACCGATGCACACAGATTCTTATCAAGCTCCATTATGTTTTGTTGGCTCTACCCTGCGATGTTTCATGCCTAGCTTCTTACTCAGCGGGCGGTCACAGTCAGGGATGGAGCGAGATGGCTGGTTATGCCTTTGTGACCATCCTGCCAGCCATCTGGTGCTCGCCGAAATCATGTAGATGATTTCCTTGAGACTTCCTTGAGATCTTTCCTAGATCTCAATCCTTGAGACTTAAAACAATGACAATGCAATGAGACATCAGAAACAGTTACTTATAGTTGACAACCTGGATTTGACGGTATAGTTTAAGAACAAAAGAAGAGTGATGATAAGTGCAGGTGGTAATACTGTGATACAGTACTGTAATGTATTTATTATTTCAAGATATACAGTATGTACATTCACAAAAACAATCCGTAAAAAAATGAAATTTTCTGTCAGCTGGAGCGACAGAAATATACTGTAAAATAACATTTTTCCCTGTAAAATTACAGGATATAAGGATATATATAATAAATTGTTTTTTCTTGTAAATTTGCAGTCTTTTTTGTAATTTTACGGTATTGACCATATTTCAAAAATACATAAAGATCTGTAAAAAAACAGTAAGATTTTGTCTTTCTTTCTTTTTACATTTTAAGTGGAAAATCTGTAAAAAAGAAAATAACAGAAAAATTCTGTAAACATTTTTTTTTACAAATAATACCACGATATTAACATGGTACATATCTAAAACAAAAACAGATTTTTTTTACCATACAACAACCTGTTGGCACTGTTCTTTTAATGATGCATGATTTTTGTGTTGTCCTGGGCAACATCGTTTTTAAGTTAATAAATAAAAACAGTACAATTTTATAATTCTTCATAAAAAATAAAGCTATTCGATTCTCCGGGGGTATGTCAATTTAAGTGCACAACATCTTATATTTCTGGTCGTATATATTTGGTCATATTGTTCATATGACAAGGGTGATGTTTAACTGTCACGGTGCAAGTCATCTGCAAAACATCCTTCTGGAAAAGATGTGTAGAGCATATAAGGACCGAATGCTGAAACAGAAAACAAATCGATGCCTATAAAACCGTCACCTAGACTGACAGCAGGCTCTTTTTACAACAGAGCGTCATGTGCTCAAGAACAGAAACCGTGTCGGAAAAGAACGCACGAATGGAAAACAAAGCCAAAATGGATTTTATAAAATTGCTTGTCACCTAATGAAAACACTGTTTAAGTCAATCTTCTCCCAGAATGCCTGTCGCTGCTGTCATCATCATTGACAAGTATACCACTTGAGATTGAGGCTTTTGTGTGCTGAAAACTCACCACACGACATGCGAAAACGCTGCTTTTTGGTATTCAGGTATGGTGGTAGAAAGGGATCAATGTTCTCTCAATGATCTGACAGGAGTGCTATGATACAAAAGCAAATGGAAGAATTTCAATACTTATTCTTTGAAAGGATGAAAAAGTTGGACTTCAAAAAGTGAAGGGAAAACACTTTAAAACGTACATGAGGTCTCTGAGGATTGTTATTATGCTTGACGCAGCTTTTACATGAAATATCACCTCAGAGTATGAAGTATTTTCTACATCACTAACAAAATGGTATATTATTTTTACAGACAAGTCATCCTCCTCCAAAAATCACTGGCTGATTCAAAAGTTGTCAGGTCAGACCATTCAAACAAACAGATGTTTTAAAAGTGCCACTTATCCACACCTTTAAACTTTTGCAATTCAGTCAGTGAATGGTTTTCTTATATTGGTAAATCTAAACCAATATAAACAATTAAACACACTAGTCCAATTTCATACAAAACTTCAATTGAATAATCAAAATAATAAAACATTCTACAGCAGAGCATAAGTACACACATTCTATTGGCTATAGTGTAGATGTTTTATTGATTTTCATGACATTCGCAGGACCGGAGAATTACAGTTTTAAAAAGCTCCTAATATTTGAGATTCACCATGAAGCTGGCAAATCTGGCACATGAACCTGGCATAAGAGAAAGTGTTTTTACTTATAAATAACACACACTTGACCTTTTAATGCTTCCCCTACACTGTCAGAACATTTCTTTTCTAAAAGTATAGTAGTACACGAACATTGATATAACGCACTTCTCTCGGCACAAAATTAAACTGAAGTTACAAGCAACATCATTGATTTTTTTTGTACTTTTACACACAAGAACAAAGCACAACAGAAGCTATTAAATGAGAAGACTAAACAATAGTCCAATAGCCATGTTAAATGGGTAGTTGACAAATAAACAGCAAGATGTGTCCTATATGGTGTGACTGCCAAAATTAATTAGAGAAATTATTATAATAACATATTATTAAGATCTAAAATATAAAATATCATTAGAGAGATTTATTTTCAATCTTTGTTTTTTTTTGCTGTCACACCATGGAGCACATGTACAGTTTATTTGTCAGCTACCCAAATACTGTATAATAATCGGAAGGTTTTTTTTTCGGTTGGTGTCCTTGTACAATATGGAACTCCTGAGCGTACATTCTGGTTCTGAATACCAACCCTGATGTCATCGATGATCTCATGATTTGGAGAGCGTGGGACATCATGGTGTGTTTGCAAACGATGAGCTCATAACTGAAAACGCCCACGCTTTTGGTGTGGTTCCTCGCACCAAAAACATGCTACACTGCTTGTGCCGTTATTTCAACATCGTGATAGAGTGGAAAAAAGACAAATAGTTTCTTTTTAAAAACATCTTTTTAATAAGGTGCTAAAAATCCTCGACATGTATTTGCATAAAGACAAGGGCATGTACGACCAGTGCCACTTACAGTAAGATTAACGTTCCAATGACGGAACAAAGCACAAGCAGACATCACAGTAGAGTAAAGGACAAAAACAAAGGTTACTGGTAATTAAAGCAATGTTAACGGCAGGTAAGAGACAGAAACTTCTGTACAGTTAAAAGAAAGTGTTTTAACAAGAAAAGATCGGAACGGTGTTTCCAAGTTGTTGCAAATGTGGGTGCTAAAATGATTCAATATGTCCATAAAATGCTGTTCTTTTTTCCATCGCTGATAACAGTGAAACGGTTCTCTAATTGTAGAAGATTCACTGAGGTCAACACAAAGTCCAACACCAGTCCTCTTCAGAGATTCTGCCTTTGGAGAAGTCTCGAGACACCAAATTACACATTTCACCCATCATGCAGCTAATGCAGGTGACACAACCCAGAATCAGACGGGGGTCATTTTAAACTGGCTCAGGGGAATACTTGAAGAGACAGAGAGAGTAGATCAGCAGTAGAGAAACTCTTCCACCACTCGAGTGAAAGCAGTGATCTACTTATCATTAAACCGAGTTCACGGGTCAGATGTTTAGAGGGAATATTGCACTCTTCGTTGCTTGAGGTTATGCCACAATTCACAAATCACGAACGGTCAACTTCACGGCACTTATTGCTGGTGAATAGCGTTTTACTGCTCCAGAAGTCCGTAGCGCCATGTTTAAAACGCTGTTCTGCAATAACATTTAGACGTAAAAACCATTATCAGTCCCCCTTTGTCAACATTAGTGTATTAATCCCTAAAATTAGTCAATAAATTACATTTAAATCGGCTGAAAACATGACAGATTGCATAAAATTCTATTTTCATTTCTCCCCCCAAACCAAACCAAACAAAACAAATGCAGACTTGTGCAACAGACACCCACTTTGTGCATGCTACAGCTTTAAACCGAGCCGTAAGGTTGAGTGGCACAAGCTGCTACTATCTTTCATTGAATATGATACATCTCTCTTTGACAAGATCTATAACCTCAGAAACCTTGAGGTAATGTGCGGTACATTTGGATCCAGGCTTAAAAATCTAAAGGCTTGCCCAACCACAGCATTCCACGCTACATTTGTTAGCCTGCTAGCTAAGTGCCACAGAAAAAATAAAAAGAGTATGGGGGATAAACTATCCTCTGCATAATATGGATTGCTAAGGAAAACAGGAAAACTGCATATGTCACATATTGACAGGCCTATCACAGGTCAATTAGAGCCTGCATCCCATAGGCTATTCACAAGTGACATTAGAGAACTAAGAGGTCCCGGTCCACAGACGTCTGGATCTCCCGCCAGGCAGCTAATTAAGCTTGTCTATAATTATCCATTACGCTCCCATTAGATGTCGCGAGAACGCTGTAGGAGCCATCACCATGGGGCACTGCCAAATCCATGAGTATCAACTCGTGCCAGTATCTCTAAGCATCTCGAAGTCTCTCTCATGCTGACAGTATGTAAACACATAATGACCACTGATACTTTAAAAAACCGGTAAAAAAACCCCCGAAAAAATATATCAAGCGAAAGGTAAAGGTCAAGTGAAAAGGTAAGGATCTACACTTCCTTTCTCCTTTCTTCTGTTTGCGTAGTTATGATGCTAACACAATGCACTGCTGGTCACAGCCTATATTTCACAACAACAACATCTTTTAAAAACACAGATCCATAAAAATGAGCTGTTGTGTGCTCTTCGCAACATAGTTCCCCAAAAAAGGCAAGACTTCAGCCGTCTGTTAAAGATAAGCTTGCGTGCTCAGACCGAAACAAAGATGTCCAAATAAAGGCGGTCGTATGATTCCCTGAAGAAGAGGAGGAGGAGGAGACTGAAGATGCAGGAACCTGTTAGACACCAGTTCAACCAGGATAACTCTGAAAAAGAAACAAACAGCACAGTTGACTGAGGTTAGAAATGCATTTCTCTTGTATCTTATATTACAGATAGACTAAAAGTACACTGTTATTTACGAGTGCAAGAACAGAATTCTGCAGCTGAATTCACCGTTTTAACAATAAATCTGCACAGTGTGTACAGAAACAACCCAACTAGTAGAAAAATGACAGTTACAGAGGCATCTGCTGAAGTTGCCTCCGCCAGCCCTGTGGTTTAACCCATATATCATGGCTGCTGTTTAAAAGCACCAGCTTAAAGACAACAAACAAAACAACTATTTATGGAAGCTTGAAATTCTTTCAAGATAATACTTTAGCCAGTACCAAACTGTCATACTGGGTTTTTTTGCTAATAAATGGCAATTTTATGTTTATCACTCGTGACATGATTACAGTATATAATATATAGTACCATACCGATCAAAAGTTTGAAAACGCTTGACTGAAATATTTCGAATAACCTTAAAAATCTTTTAATCTCAAACTCTGTGCTTAAATGTTTGAAATTACTTTTGTAGACAAAAATATAATTTCTTTATAGACATCTCATCGGACGCACACGCCTGGCCCGAAGTTAACTTCCGGTCTGTGTTTGGTATAATGTAACAATTTACTTTATATTTAATTGATATAAATATTAATTTATAATAATATGTTATTGTATATTAATTGTATTAAATTACATTAAAATGACTCAACAATGACTGATTCTTTGCAGAGGACTACTGGAAGTTAACTTTGGGCCACATAACGATTAAGTTGTTGCAGCTGAAACAGTCTATATTCAAGCATATTCATTTCTTTCATTAATAAACAAAATGTTATAAAAAATATTTTTGAAATGACTTGGACCTAATGAGGAAAAAGCAGCTAATACGAGCCCTGAATAGATGGGAACCCTTTCAATACTCTTTCCGTTTGAGACCTCAAGAAGCTGAATGATAGAATGCCAAGAGAACGATTTTGCAAATTTACAGGGTGGCAACTGTGAAGATGCAAAAATATAACAGTTTGGATTTATTTCAGATGCTTTTAGTCACAACATAATTCCCACAGATAGAATTCTGCTACTCTATAGTTTTGATGAGTTTACGATTCTAAAAGGTTGAAAAAATGTGAACAACGAAAAGCGTGTCCAAACGTTTGACTGGTAGTGTATATGATATGATATGACAAGCATCACTGGAGGCTCAGGAGTGACTCCTGAATGTCACACACAAACAAAATGATTCAGTACTGCATTTAAATATACTAGTTACTCTTCAATTTTTGCAAAAGCATGTTTTCATGTTTGTACAAAAATGACAGAAAGGAAAGACCTGTTTGCCTCTGACCAAACGCATTCATGCACCAATAAAAGAAAGAATAGACAAACTTCAAGTCTAGAGAAACAGTATGGTAACACCTGTCTTCAAAACATTATTGGGTCTTTAAAGAAAGCACAAACCAAGAAAACCAGACACATTGTTTCCCACAGTGACTGTATTCTTTTCACTGGGCAGTAATCCTGGGCCAGTTCTAAGTTACGAGGGGTTTTATATTAACCTTGAGGTTAACACAAAAATAGCAGGTTTTTACTCTGCCTGCATGTAAAAACGAACTGAACGCAGCATGCAGGAACTGCACAGATTGTCAGACAGCTGCGATTCAATGAATGAAAGTTTAGTACCAGCTGCAGTAAATGCAAGACAAACACACCAACCCTTAGGAACCCAAATGTGTGCGAGGACTTAATTTCATAGAAAAGTGGATTTCAATTTCGAGACCTCCCTTATTCAGATTTGATCAACAGGTTGATCAATCGCCCCTGAACTGAGAGCTGAGATCGATGGCGGAAGGTGAAATGCGTGCTGGGCAAGCTGCTGAGCCCATTTGGGTTAAATGATATGATTTAGCCATGCAGCACAGTCAGCACGAGTGGGTACGTCAAAGGACGGAGATGAGCGCGGATAAAGAAAAGGGGAGCGTGGATTGTGTCCAATAGCCCTGTCATTAATCAGGTCTTACGGGCCCTTCAGCAGTGCTGTGGTGTAGCGGTATAGGTTAATGGAGTTGTGTTTATCTGGCCATTATGTCTGTGCCACACAACCGCACCCGCCTCATCAATTTAAAGCGGAGCGAGGTAACGTCAGAATGTGGGACGTATGCGGCGAATGTTAATCATGGAGCAGCTCAACCCGCTAACGCTCAGGTAATCCAATCAGACGTTTCCAAAATTCAGGAGTTGGCAACACTCGCCCCTCAGGTGCTAATGGAAAAGACTTTGGACGCAGCTCTCGGCGGGTCGCCGGCGTTATCGAGAATACAAAAGAACCTGGGTCGAAAGATTCAATTTCTCCCTCACCTTCTCTTCCTCTCAATAATGGAAGCAGGGCAATTATATTCCGTCTGTCAGTTTACGCAGCGGTCGAACTGTTATGTTGCATTTCCGTCGTCTTAATACCTAACGGGAGAATGCAGAGATGTTGTTATTAAGGATGCAATTTAGCCTGTCTTGTTCCTGCCATCGTCTCAAGGGCTGTAACGTGATGAAAAGGCCATGGCAGGATGACAGTGTAAACAGGCCACTCGCCGTGACACTCTCAATCTCTCACACACAAAGCAGCGCGAGGAGACGAAGGAGGGGGACAAGGGGTAAGTAGACATCCTAGATTCTCCGTCTCGCGTCGTGACCGGGCGGCCCAATGCCTCACTTACCCACAGGGCGCCTCACTTCCTGTCAGGCGTATGAGATGTTCCTCTTATTGCTGTAATTATTCTTAATCGTCGCCCATTCGCATGGCAGACCGACGACATATTTCAGCATGGTTTAACGTCTGCGCCTGGCCCCAAGCAAGAGCGAGGAAGGTTGACTGACAGTTTGCAAGCTACGTTTTCTCCTTAAAATTTAATAGGAACTACAAGATTTGTTGACCTGGTTTAGGCTGGCATAACAGGAACAACAAAATGTTGATAACTCTATGGAGGCCATTATAAAAACACGACGAACTGCATTGGTTGAATCACCTTCCAGAAAACCAGCACAGGTGCAGATCGAAATCAGAGTAATGAACAAAAATGACATTTTGCTGTTGTCCTTCTGAACCCCCGTATCTTCATATTTCGTTTTTCGCCATAAATGATTATTATTAGTCACCCTTTTTGTTTGTCACTGGGTTTTGCAAATATCTAAGAAATAAAAAGTATTAGCGCTTGTGAACTTTGTACTTTTTAAAGGATTAAAAACGGATGACAGTGTTTTTTCCATTTCTTGAAAAAAAGAGGTTTCAGAAGGACGGCGACGATATGCTAAACTCAAACTGTGTTCTATTACCAGTTAAAGGTCCATGTTTATACAAGTTTAAGCTTAATACTATACAGATCGTGCAAGTAAACGCATGCAATAATAAACAGTAACGTTTTAAGACATCACACTGAAAATAACTGGATAAACACATTAACAGAGTTTAAAGGTCCAGTGTATGAAATTTAACGGCATCTCCCCCCTCCCTTTCGAAGCACTACGGTGGCTGACACAGAACTAAGATGTCGTCACGTTTTCGTTTCTTTGACGAAGGAAAAAACGCATTTATGGAACACATTCTGTAGTGCAGTTTGTCTGTTTAGTGCTGCTGTAGAAACAACATGGCAAATTCCATGCAAGGAGACCCGTTGTGTATGTTGACAGAAACAGCTCATTCTAAGATAAAAAAAACAACGCTTTATTAGGTAAGGTATTTATACATCTCTAAAGACATGGATGTGTATATTACATTGCATTTCTGTCAATAGATCCTCCTAAAAATCACACATTGGACCTTTCATAATGTTGAAATTCAGCATGCAAGCTATTTTAATAACTGCTTGTCGACCTACTCTGGTTAAGTCTTCTGGAAGAACAAAAAAGAAACCATAATAATAATGATAATAAAAATTCTCTTTAATTTGTTCCATCTGATCAATACTTATTCCTATTGGAAACAGCCTTTAATCACTGGAGCAGAAACATTTCGTATATGAAATTTGAAATCTATGTGCTGTCCGTGAATACAAATGACTCTTTACGTCTTTACACAGAAGAGTTCTTACAGAGTCAGTTCCATACTGAAAATCAATAGACATCTGGATAGACTCCAGCTCAATGGGTCTCCATTCATTTAGGTCTAATTCAAGAAATCTCCACCTTCTTTTACGCTGAATTTTTCTGTGCCGCCATTAAAAGAGCAGCAACATAATTTCATTTTGTTGAAACTAAACCGTGGCTAAAATATCTGCGATGGTAGGAGCATGAATATTCAATGAGGTAAACATTTGGCAGTTTATGATCTCATATAACCTGCACTTACATTTTAGCACCCTATTGTTTCACACTGTATACATCTGGCAATGTGATTTGGGGTTAGAAAAAACTAGAAAACTAGCTAACCGGCAAAATTACAAGTGCTTAATTTTTTTTCAACTGTTGGTGAAAAAAGACACCCGGTCACAAGTGTGGTTTGAAAAGCCTGACTAAAAGACATGCAGACTCAAATGCTCCGAGTCTGAAACCTTTAAACTTAGACTCAGTCAGAAAGTAAATACTCTACAAGAGGTTACTGGACCCTTCATTTTATCATTCCTTTTCGACAAAGAGGATCACACTCAGACGGCAGGAACAGAGCTCTCGCTGAGCCACAGAAACCAAACAGACTAGATGTTCATATCTATGTTTTCAAGTTATTCACAACTTTTAGATTGAAGGTGAATACACCAAGCCTGTCGATGTAATGGCCAGCTGGGAAGAACCACAATGCTAACTAAATGAAATGCATCCTTTTTCTTCCATTCTAAAGAGAATTAAAAAAGTATTTGTGCATGTAACATCGATCAGAGGCATATGCAACGCTCAATCGCACATCATTTCAGTCTTGGGTGGCTAAAAAAATGAGCGGCTACAAAATAGAAGCAAGTCTTTGAAATAAATGCATTTTATGATGTCAAAGGCAATTTTCAATGCACACTGGCATCTGAATCACAAATCTGATCCATATTAGTAGCAAGATGAAAAAACAGGGTAATTACAAGATGGTAAACAACCGAGGAAAATGTACGTTTTAATCAGGGCTCAAGGGTTTTCTTATAATAGGGACAATAGAGAACACCACAATAAAACAAGGAGCTTGTGTTTTAATACCCCGTATCAAATTATTCAAGGTGCACCATAAAATTTGTTCTTGTTTTGCTGGCCCGCATGGTGTCTACATGGAAGTTTATATTATGTCAGAGAACATTACAAGTCAAATGGGTCTCATTTACGGAACAAGAGTAGAATGAATTTTTGTGCAAATTGTTCATAAAACCATTCGTATGCAAATTGACACATTGTAGTGAATGCCACAATTTACATAAAAATGGTTTAAAAGATGATTTACGCTTGTTACTTTAATGAGGCTTATTTATTTCAATGGGGATGGTATGTCGCACGAAAGTGGAAAACCACAATTGAACGCAAAATTGATGCTCTCTCATACAACTAAAAGTTAAGCACCCTACGCATCCTTCCTGGACGGTTGGATCGGACCGGAACATTTTGTCTGTAGTACATATTAAAAAGGGCTGAAAGAAAGTATTAAACATAGAAACAAAAATGACATACTTCAGCTCAAGATAGGTTTTGAGCAGTTTGGGAGCAGAGAGCTTATTACTACATGCCATCGGAGACAGTGAAAGATTGCTGGATGATTCTGATGAAACAACCAGAAATCCATCATCTCCTCAGCGCCTACACGCTGGTTGTCCTAAACAGACACAAATGTGTTCACAATTCAATAGCAATGCCAACGCAATAACCTTCTACAGTATATATAGAGGCCGCATTGCTTCCACGTTATTTTTAACCATAGCGCTTTGTTGGCAGTACCACTGCGGCTTCGACAGCCTCACAAAAGCAAAAAGAATCTCACGACTTCATTTGGGACCGATAACCCAATCAGATTTGAAGGGATGAGCCCAGCTAAGCTCACTCATCTCGGTTTAATCTTCTATAGGGGATGGACAGGAAGACAGGGGAATTTTCACAGCCTATTCTGACAGCTGGGAGGCATCCAGCAACCTGCCTGCTTGTAAAAGCGCAGACCCCTGTCAGCCGAGACCACTGGAACAACGTGGAGATGAGTGTATTACAGATTTAATAGTGGTCAGGCTTGAAACATAATTCATAATGTAAACACTTATATAGGTAAACCTGCCTGCCTCGTGCAATACTCACCACCCACAGTGTGTTGCTATGAGGTTGCTGGGGTGTTGCTTACTGGTTACATATTTATGCTTGAACTCTAACCCCATCTATAAGCAATCTTCTTGTTGCTATAAAGACATGACAAACGACACTGGTTTATAATACATTCAGGGTTTTTAGTGAACGATACTTTGCGTTAACCTTACAAAACAATACCACCAATAGCAAAAGATGTAGCAGAGCTGGTATAAAGCTATCATGGACTACCTGTCAATCCAGCTGCCAAGCTGAAGGTACCTGTCAGAAACCATCTCATGAATATTCAGCTCGCAGCTTCTACTCCCACAATAAGAAGGGAGGGGACGTCAATCTCCCTGCATATTTCCTTTCACGAGGACAGCCGTACAGTGAAGGTTAATCCCCATTAAGATGAAGGACAATGACTGACACAAACTCTGTACCAGTGTACGAATTCATACCCAAATTCGTATGAACTATTTCTGGTTTTTAGAATCAGTAATGATGTCCAAAATCCATGAAGAATCAGTTGCATTCATTCAATCCACGTACACCCAGTGACTAGAGAATACCCATAATGCACTTGAGGATCACTTGCATTCATCTAATCTTTGCGGTCAAAAGCAAATAAAGTAAAGCATCTATCACAGTACCTGTGATGTAAAATGTAAGACAAAACAGCAAAAGTCCAGTGAAGAGGTTGCTGAGAAAGGTGACCACTCCACAGGTGATGCCCTCGGGCACAGGGTAAACCGTCTCGATGAACAGCTCCAAGAAAATGGGCACACTGCTGTTGATGAAGATACCCACCAGGATACAGGAGGCGTAGAGAGTGGCTACAGGAGAAAAATAGACACCTGAATGTCAAATATCCGGATCACTATAATCCTGAACCACACAAAAAGACATGCATTTGAATATGACATACTTTTAAGCTTGTAATTAAGATTTAAACGGAGGCCCAAAACAACAATTTTAAAATCTTTATGCTTTTGAAAGAAATGATCTATTTAAAAAGATTTTAATTAAAGTTGTGACGCAGACCCCATTACTCTGGTCTACTAAGCAAACACTGTCACTTCACCCTTAAGTAATCATTCTAATGTGCTAATTTGGTTACCAGAGAAACCTTTTTATTATTAGCACAATTGAAAATGGTTGTGCTGCTTAATGAAGTGTGGAAATCACAATAAAATGTCTTTTCTTTAGTTATTGAGAACAGATGACGGTGCTGCTGCACATCAAGAGAATAATTTAATATCTTTTTATTCCTATTTTTGTCAGGAATGGCTAGAAAATGTAAAGATTGCATAGTAAATAAATAAGAGTTATTTTAATAATTGTTTTAATAATTATAATTTGAATGGAAATAGTTTTTGTTATACTGAATTATGGTTCATTGTAATGTTTGTAGAAGTGACAAATCATATCTATGAAAAGTGCTACACAAAGCTGTTTCTTTTTATAAAACGGTCAGTTCTGGTCCTTGATTCTGATTGGCTGAGCGGAGTTCTAAGCCGTTATAAAATACCCCAATATATAACGGCTGACCGCACCTCATAGCCTAAATATCATTTTATTTACTTTATTTTATGAAACCTTGCTAAGCATATGGAATAACCGTTTTATAAAAGCAATAAGCCCCGAGAAGCAGTGGGTTACAGTGCATTTTATAACAGCTACATGTGCATTTTATAACGTGCCACAACGCCCTTAGCTGTTATAAAATGCACTGTAACCCACTGCTTCTTGGGGCTTATTGCTTTAATATCTTAAACTGACTGCTAGAATGTGTAATTCTTTTAATGAATATTCAGTTTGAAGAACAAAGTATTCATTTAAAACAGAAAGTGATTTGTAACATTACAAATGTATTTGAGCGTAATTTTGTTAATGTAAAGTAAATTTGATGAATGAAAGCACCTGCTTTCAACATCCCAATAATATCTTAATGGTATTGCACTTCTATTGAGAAACCTGAATATTATCTTGAGATAAATACACAGAAATGTGGTAACCAGTGTGGGAAATATTGGCACATAACTGCTGAAATACTTTATTATTAAATGAATTATTAAAATGTAATGTACACCCAAGGTGGTAATATGGTCACGGCCGGAGGTCTTCGATAATTCCTTACATAACAATTCCGGTGAACATTCCTAATAATATATTTTAATACATTATTTAGAGTGTTCGCGAATAAACAAAATTCATCAAATCTGCTTTGCAATCTGCAGAAAACTATAAAAACTCATCAGATGCACAATACATATCTGTATCTGCCTGAAGGTGGACATTAATTTAACAACTTGGACTCAAAAAAAGCAGGTTATCATACATACTATATGGGGGTTTAAGTGGAAGAAATGATGTCAGCACTGTTGAATTATTGAAAATGTAACGCACGCCCGAGGTGATAATGCAGCCGTGAAGGCAGGCGAAGGTCTGTTGTCAATTATTCCCCTCATATCGCTTCCAGTGCGATTCACAACCAGCTAGAATAAGTTCTGATGAATTGATGTTGGCACAACACAGCCTTGTGTTCATTAGCAAGCGATATGAATCACGAGAGAATGCGGGAAGCCACGGATTGGCGACGGCACGCGTGCGTGGTATAACAACACGCCAGATGGAGAGCCGGCCCGAGAGCCTGTGAGCTCAGTCTGCCAGGAATTCTGGGAGGGAACAGATAAAAAAAGTCAGGTGCCAACCATAAAATGATAATAGATGGAAATGTTTGAGCTGGCTGATCTATGGGGCATATGCTTGTTTCAGACTGGCTTCTCTGGAGCGCCGCTCTCTTTCTCCCTTCACTGATCAGGACTTAATGAGTTCCTCAGGCTCCTTCTAACCGATACAATTGCAGCTCGTCCATGCCGCTGCTCGACTGGCAGACTCCCCGCGGGCATCGGTTTTGCGGATGTGCGCGAGGCAGAACATACTGTCCTTTCAACACACCGTACCTTTAGTGGAGGGCAGGTGAGTGAGTCTGCTTAGACAGGTGAGAGTGAACCAGGTGGCCGCCAAGGACGCCCCGGCAAACATGAGCACCAGAATGAGCTTCAGCATTCCTCGAATAGAGTCAGCGAACCTGAGGGCAAACAACAAGGGCGAAAGCTTAATCTCAGCTCAACGCAGATCGAACAAAACAACAGAAAAACTGAATTGCAACTTCGCAGAGGTTATTCTCGGTGACGACGTCAGAGAGCAGAAAATGTGCTGTAATATTTCTGTACCTCAAAAACATCTAGTTCAAAAACATACGTTTGAGCCGCATCTAACTTCATCAGCGCTGACAAAGCTTTTCGCACCGTTTCTTCTCATCATGCATCAGGCACGTGTCAGCGCCTCTAACATGATCAGCGGTTTCTCTAGGGCATCTTCTTGATCACCTTTCTCCACAACCGAGATGAAACCTGTCATAATAGCACTTTTGCGGAGGAGCTGGCTGATATTTGTTCTGTCAAAGCTGCAAAAGACTTGAGAATTATGGGCTTTTGATGCTTTTGGGGACGAGACAAGATGAGAGAGGAGAGAGAAAATCACTGGGGAGAAGGGTGGGTGGGTTCACGTGATATGGACATGTCGCAGATTACATTCACTCCTATATTCTTTTTTGAGGCACTTAATAGCAAGGTAAAACTATAATCTGTAACTCTTGGGCTAAAAATACAATCAGTTATGGAGGAGGTACATAAAGTCACCGGTCAAAACTGTCCTGATTTGCAACGGTACGCTTATAAAAATGAATTTTAAGTATCATCAGTCACTCACCGTCTCGACATCTTAAACCTGTATGACATGCTTTCTTTTGCAAAATACAAAACAAGATATTTTCAAGAACGTTGGTAAAACTTCTATGGTATGCACACAAAACCAATGCAAGTCAATGGGGACCAATGGTTTTGGTTTACCGACATTCTTCTACTGTAAATATCTTCCTTTGTGTTCTGCAGAAGAAATAAAGTCGTACAGGTTTGATATACCATGGGGGTGCATAAATGATGACAGAATTTTCATTTTTGAATAAAATATCTCTTTAATCTGCTGGGATCCATTTTCAAGGAAATGTCAGTCATCTGATGTAGCCCATGTGAAGATAAGTACAGTATATAAAGTAACCTCCAATATTATGAGTCAAACATAGACGACGATATAGAGACCAAAGGTACATATCGCAGCTTCAGGCTGATATCGATATAAAACAACTATGTATTCCGCTTTGTTTAACCTGTTGCTTATCGCAAAGTCCTACAGAAAAACATAAGCGTCTGTATCCAACAGGATAACAAACCCCCTATGAGCATTTTCTTCTTTATTCGAAAAGCAATGTCACCCCGACTTCCCAAGTGCTGTCTGACAATTACAATCTGTGCGACGGTTTGTCAGGCGTCCCAGCGTCTGCCCAACTGCTCAGCATACCTCACGGCGCAAAGCATTAATTGACCCGCGGAGACAGACTCTTATGATTCATCCCTTCTGGGCTAAAACCGCCATAACGACGAATGAGGACGAGTCTTTGACGAGGACGTCGGCCATTATATCCACCTCCGGAATGACATCAATTAGAATGTGTGGCCATCGCCCCTGCAGCTCAATTTTAATGCATCCATTTTTCTCAAGCGTGGACATGACCCAAAGGGCTGCGACTGAGAGACGATGGCGTATAATAACTCACGTTAACGCATTTTCCTCATGTTTCGCGGCGCAGGGAGGGTGCTGGGACGCAGTAACTCACAGGGGCCCATTACCGAGAGATCACACGCCAAACAACCACTAATAGCGACGTGAAGGACCGGGCTGCTGCGGAGAGAAATCAGGCATCTGTTGCTTCTCTTAGCTTCTCTCCCAAAAGAACAACGGAACTGACAAAAACAAACACGGTTCCCCTGTGGTGGAATGAACTGCCAAAACATACCTGTTCCGCATTTATTTGACTAACCAATAACCGCCTATGGCCTTGTAAACTAACGGTACCGTTTAGCGTGTTGACAAAATGTTTATATGCTCTCCTACTAGTAAGTCGCTTTGGATAACAGCGTCATCCAAATGAATTAATGTAAATACGTAAGAGCGGAAACAAGCATCAGGGTGTTCGCATTCTTTAATCAGCTTTATCAATCCGCCTTTGTCTTGCGGCTCACGACTCATTTGAATAACACACAAGAGTAGAGCAGCTCATAGGCCATCGCTGGTGTTTTAACAGACTTTGTCACTAATGTAACAGCTTGTCCTAACCCCAAAACCAATGCGGCATATGATTAAACAGAGTTTGCCTAATTAAAATGTTATTAAAACGCAAAACCTGTCTGGATGTTCAGATCAGGGCTTCCTACAAACATTTAACCATCAGGGACGACAACTATCAAACAAAAGTTAGCTTTTTCTCTCTTAATCATCTTGTGTGACATGACCGTTTCATTTGCATTTTCAGCCACTGATTTTAATAAATTAGGAGGAAGAGAGTAAATTAGCTTTGGGATCTGGGAGGATCCGAACCTCCCTAAAAAACGTGGCCAAAACATTGACACAGTCAAAGTAAATCTCATCAGCCTCTCCTTACAAATATGAACACGATTTTTCATGCCTTGTTGCTTTGGACACACTCATAATAAACATTTGAAAGCTTAAAGTAAACTTTAAGCATTTTTGTCATGAAAGTTATGTAAAAATAACAGATGGCTTTTAACAGATGTAGTCATAAAAGGAAAAAAAATATTTATGACTCTTTATGACAGCCATATCCAGATTTTGCTCTCTTGAATATTACGAATGACTCGTCCCCCAGAATAATCATTGTCAACTAAAACGAAAGCTATTAAAGGGACAGTTCACCCAAAAATTTAAATTCTGTCATCATTTACTCACCCTCAGATTGTTTCAAACCTGTATAAATTTATTTGTTCTGCTGGACACAAAGGAAGATATTTGGAAGAATGTCAGTAATCAAACAGACCTTATCCCCCATTGACACCCATAGTATTGATTTTCCCTACTGTGGCAGTAAATGGGGGATGAGATTGGACATTCTTCCAAATACCTTCTTTTGTGTTCAGCAGAACAAAAAAAATGAAACCGATTTGAAACAATCTGAGGGTGAGTAAATGATGACAGATTCATTTTTGGTTGATCTATCCCTTTATTGACATCAAATAAAACATAGGCCTAAATATAATTTCTAAACTAAAAGTAAAAAATGTTGCATTAGGAATAAACTGAAATAAGTACCTAAGTTATTAATGAAAAAAAAAAGAAAACCTACACTTAACTAAGATTGAAATAAAAAACCTAAACAGAAATAACTTAGAATAATAAAAAATAACAAATGCATATAACAAAATGTCTACAAAAATAACAAGTAACAAAAATAGAAGTAATGAAAATAAAAAATAAATAACAAAATGACAAATGCACTTGACAAAATTGTTAAAACAAAATTAAAATATAAAATAAAAGCAATTAAAAAAAATGATAAAATAACAATTTAAACAACTTGAACAACTCCCTAATACCAGTTTCTAAGAACGTAACAAATCATCATGACTGTGAGAAAATATATTTCCCATCTGAACGTCAATAATTAAATATAAAATACGTTAATTATGGCAGAAAATAAACATAAACTGGAAATAAATCATTTCATAATCTTAAGTGGTTTTAAGTGTCATGTGCTTCTGTCAGACGTAAAGTCAACAGTAATGGCATCACATACCTAGCCATGGCCACACCAAATACACAGCCTCCAACAATGGACCAGAACCCAATCCAACCGGCATCCACCTGTGAGAGAACAGAGAAAGGTCTGATCAGCTGGGATTATTCTCTGCTTGTGATGCTGGACAGCATTCAAGGAGCAGCTAGACAAAGAGTGAAGCCAGGGGCGTCTGCAGTGTGAGCAACGATGTCTATCAGACGGCAGAATAAACTCCCAGACATCATGCTGTCCACGAATGTGTCTTTGAGGAGGGCCAAGAGCACTCGGGTTCAACGGCAGATTTCACAAGACAGATGGACCAGTATGAGAGGCGGCTCATGTCAACCACGGCATTCGTGAAAGCATGGTGATTTAAAGAAGGACTTTCCAAACAAGCTCCTCGGATCTAATCGTAATATTAAGCAAGCTATGTGTACTGTGTACAGAACGCGACTAATGATACAAAATGATCAATACATTTTTGATCAGTGAGTTTTTGAATATTTAGTGATTTCAAAGATTTTGCACTGGCAAAGAGATTTGTTTTACATTAGAACTATAGTTGAACAATAAATGTTTACTTTAAAAATGTTAACCATAGAAATGTTCTTTATTATTAGCTTAAAAAAAGAGTGATTTTATAATAAATTATGTTATTTATCATCGGGATTCTCCATCAGTGCAACATGTTATATTTAAAGATTTATGGTTTATTTTATACCAATAACACAATGGCACATCATCCCTCGCCAACTTTCTCACTTAGTCAAGCTATTGCAAATAATTACAAATTTAACAACAACAAATTCATTTCGGATGCCAGACAGTAAGTTGATAAACAAAAATAAAATAAATCAATCAATAAATAAAATAAATAAATGAGTAAATACATTGCAAAGCCTTTAATAAAACAATGAAATAAAATTAAAAAAAATCTTAAAGTTTCAGTCATGTTTCCAAGCCGACTTCGATCAGTGACTTTCAAGGGCAAAAGATGTCTTCCTCATCAGTGCACAGCTGGTGTGCGCAGGCCTAATGGCCACTATCTATTAATGAAGCAATTAGACAAGTGTGATTAATGTTGCCCCTTGTGTTTAAATGATGATGTTTTAAATATCTTTCCTTCACAATTTACAGTTTATCTAGTTTATGTACATGCATAAATTAATCTAGAAAAGCCTGTCCAAAAGCACTTCTGACTTTTAAATGACTGGGCAAAATATGCTTCCAACAAGAGTGAAATACTAAAACGAGTAAAAAAAAAGCTTGTGGCCTTCAGTTTCATTTCTTGTGTAACTGCAACTGAGACTTTAATGTGAATATGGAGATTTATATTCAACTGTCAATGACAACAGCAAGACATTGTGCAAAAAAAGAAATAACCTGCTATCTTAACTTTAACTATAACCTAGTTACCTTAAAAATGAAACTACAAAACAGAGACTTTATACCCACAAGTAATTCAGCAAGCCCTAAAATGTTGCCCGATTACTTTGGCCCATAACTCTTACATTTCAGATGCAAATGTGAGGAGGCTGTGAAGAATCAGAAACTCGGAGGTGGAGAGCTCATCTCATGCAGCCGTGGCTGGCCCATAAAACACGGAGTACTTTTGTGAGTATGCAAATAAAAGCATCTTAAGCATGTGTGTATGATTGGTTTCTGATGAGCTCTGTTTGAGAGTATGGGTGAAGAGGCCTATCGTCATGTGAATAGATACAAAACATAATTAGATGTTTTTTACCAACTTGTTTTCAGGAGGCTAGCCATATAAGACTGCCAGGTTTTATGTATAGAAAAGACAAACATTGGGTCTGGGTCGATCGATACTAGAAAATGTGTTTGTATACACAATATTCTTTTCAACTAGGGAAATTACACTTCAATAATTAAACTGCTAGAAAGTGTAACCGATTTGTACATCATCTGATAAGTTTATCATTTATCAGAGTCCAACACTTTTTTAACATTTTGCCAAACCACAATGGTTACAAAACCTCGCTCTGACATCAATATCAAATCAAAACCAAGCTTAGCTTGACTAATAGCATTGTTATTATAGTTTGTTTATTATTTTAACAGATATCATTATAATACTGTTATCATACATTCTTTTGGCCATGATAATAGTGTAGTGAAGATTTGATTATGTGACAACCCTAGCCATATAACACATTGAAAAGCACTGCCTGTCCTCCGATTCATTCATAAAACCCTCCAGTAGTTTAATTAAAAAACTTACTATAATATAATCTTTATTAGCATTAGCATAAGGTTAACTCGGAGGGGATTGAAATTTAAATTGGTTCATTGCACTTAAAGGTAAGGTTAATTCACACCAAAATGGAAACTCTGTCATCATTGACTCTCCCTTATATCATTTCAAACCGGTTATGACTTTCCATCGAACACAAAAGGAGTCTTTTTACAGAATCTCCAAACTGCTCCTTTCATTACAATGAAAACCACAGTGACCACAGGAAGCCAAGTTACAATAAACTCAAAATTGCACCATTAATATAATACGTGGGTGGCCAAATAAAGTCGGAAAGGAAAAGTTCCCCCGGACGTGAAAATTAAGGCATTATCCAGAAATCAATCTTCTCGTCTAAAACTTTAAAATGATTTGAATTATCTAAACATGTAACATATGGAGTATGAAATGGGTCTTACCTGGTTAACTTTGGCAGGTGTAAGAATCATATCCAGCACGCCGGCCCAGCCGGCAACAACGCCTGTGGGCACGGAGTAGGCGAGTGCTATCATCAGGAACCGCATGTTGCTGAAAAAGCAAAAGATTAAGACTGATGAAAACGGCTAGCAATAGAACGCTACCAAACCACCTGAAGGGTGCATCTTTCGATTGCATGCGCCGCCCATCTTTGAAGGAGGAAAGGATCTTGCGGAGCTGTCATAAAGCTTAACATCAAAGCTCGTGCAACTTTGGAATCTCAAAGACTTTCGAGTTTCCTTCCTATACTTTCAAGCCTGTCACCAAACATTTATCCTACCCTGAAGCCTAGAGACAGAGATAAAGGTCTTCTGAGAAGATAAAATACACAGAATTGATAGCAGAAGCGGATATCAGATTTAAAGCTGGGACAAAGACATGTCAAGCTGCAACGGCTTTGCTTTCCATTCTTTTAGTTAGCTTAACCAAACACGTTTCTCTGTGTCTGAATGACCTTAAGGAAATGAAAATAAAGGAATGTGCACATCTACACAACATCTAATAAAATACAACCTGTTCAGCAAAGCTATGCATAATATAAAAACTGTGTCTGCAAGATTTTACGTTTGTAAGGCAAAATGAAAATACTTCAAATTATCTATGTGATTCACTAACAAGTGTTTTTCGCCAACAAATCCCTTTCTGAAGTCAAGCAACAACAAAGCTGTTCTGAAGATACACCCGTTATTACGAACACAGAGCATGGTTTAGTGGTTTAGGCAATATTGTGGTAATCCTGCCTTGAGCCCCTGCTATGTCAGATGATTTTTCTTTATGTATTACCATTTTTATGAGCATCTATGCAGTCGCAGGATTGTTGTGGTTGAGCATGGTGAGAATTACATTCTGGAATTTGTCTTTATGTGAGCCTTCTGGCAGCCCTTCAATAACTCCAAACCAAATTACAATCACCCACCTAGCCCTTTCACTTCTCTACCTATTTTCCTCAAGTGTCCCAGACTGTGCCTTCCCAATTACCCGAGAGAAAACAGAGCACCTGAAACCCATCACGAGCGCTCTCCAAAAGCGCTTCGTTTATATTTTTTGAGGTGGAATGTAGTGTGGCATTTACTTGTTGCTGGTTTGTTCTTAGCCATTTGTGTCTTTTAGTCACCTGCCACTTACCACAAACTTGGTATACTTTGGAGTCCTGTAACTTTGTTAAAGTCTATTGTGCCTCAGATATTTCTCCTGAGAAAAAGACCCAGAAATCTCAAAAATGTCGCAGGTTTAGAAGAGATTGCAGTGTCTCAAACTGAGCTCAGATTTGCCAAGTTTGCAATCCAAAGTCAATATTATTGAAGATTTTAATATGAACTAAAAAAGATTTTTATCAAATCTACCCAAATCCAGATGGTTTTATTTATCAAATTCATTTTAAACCTCAACGTTATTAATGCATTTTAACAATAGCCTCGTTTATTTCCATTTTTAATTCAAGGAGAGACGAAATTGATACTTAAAATAACTGAGACAATGAAAGAGCAACCTGTGAGCAATAACATTTTCTTTTGTTTTTTATACATTTAAAATATTAACCCTGTAGGTAGGATAAACTACTAATTTAACTGAAATTTATGAATTATAAATATATAATTGAGCAATTTTACACAATAACGTATATTTAATATTTACTGTATTTTTACAAAATAGTCATATCAAATGTTAAAATAAATATAAAATAAGCACAAGTGGACCATTTGGCTTGACCACATAATGCTCAAGTCGAACATTTTTTTAGCATGTTTTATATATATATATATATATATATATATAAACACACACACACATATATATATATATATATATGTAAAAAAAATAATTTCTTTTAAGTTTCAATTTCTGTTCTACATTATATTTACATTTATGCATTTGGCAGACGCTTTTATCCAAAGCGACTTACATTGCATTATACTATACATCTGTTTCTAAGTATGTGCAATCCCTGGGATCGATGCTCATGCTCTAACCACTGAGCCACAGGAAAGCTTTATACTCTACTGTACTCGAAGGATACGTGAAAAGTGCCACCTGCAAAAAATCTTTGTGTCACTACAAATAATTGTGACCCTGGACCACAAAACCATTTATACATAATCTGAATAAATAAGATTTCCATTTTTGTTAGGATAGGACAATATTTGGCCAAGATACAACCATTTGAAAATCTGGAATCTGAGGGTTCTAAAAAATCAAAATATTGAGAAAATCCCCTTTAAGTTTGTCCATCAGAGGCGCTGTAGCAGGCCGTTGCTATGAACATACAGGTTTGTTTTAATGCTTTCTATTGGCTTACCGCTGTAATGATGTTATGGAGAGTATATGAACCCGAAATTGGAAATTCTAAGCTTTACATAGATACCTAACTTTTGAGTGGGTAATTACCAAAGAGCGAGCATCAACGAGGCGTGTTTCCGGCCATTTTTGTTCGCGATTTTGCTGCATCCATTCATAAAAATAAAGATTTGATATATATATGGTAGGAAATTTACAAAATATCTTGATGATCTTTCCTTAACATCCAAATAATTTTTGGCATAACAGAAAAATCTATCATTTTGATCCATCTAATGTATTGTTGGCTATTGCCACAAATATACCTGAGCCAATTATGACTGGTTTTGTGGTGCAGGGTCACAATTATCTGTGCTTCAGGTGTTTGAAGGAATCTACAGTGTGCAGAGAAGGACCAGGCATGCTTTCATTGTCTGTTTTGCTGTCTTTAAAAAGGGCAATCGTAAAAAAAACTGTTGATGAAATATCCTTTCTCACAACTGTACCTGTTTCATTAACCTCGCAGCGGGGGGAAATAGATATCCATGCACCTTTATTCCTCACCAAGAGCTTATTTAGATTATAGGATATGAGACTCTTTATTCAGTCTTTTAAAAGTTTTGGGGGAACTAGAAGTGCCATCAGCTAAGTGCCATTTGTCCTTGGCAGGGCCTGTTGAGATCTAATACCTCAGGATGAAGATTCAGCAAGACATGGTCGTTTTCATCTATCACAGTCTATCAATATTAATACTGTTCCATCTTTACTGCTACCATAGTAATCAAACCCTAGATAATGGTTCCAGTAAAGGCCCAATGAAATAATGATGTTCTCTGCAAATGTGGGAGAAACAAGCACAAATAAGCCATTCTAAAATAAGGCTGTAAGAGAAACAAGATGCACAAAACTTTTATGTCTCAACTTGAGGGTCACCACAGGACGCTTAGCTAATGATAATGATATATTTTAACTTATTTTAGCATGGTTTGTTGCCGCATACGTCTCCCACAGATGCAGATTACTATGGCAACATCAATGAGATGGTGTTAGTATATAGCGTTTACGAGTCTGCAAATTTGTGTACGTACGGTTCGAGTTGATAATAAAGATTATTCGAAATGTACAAACTTTATGCAAAAATGCGCAGTAAATGAGACCCGACATCACAATCAAACAACCCCAAATGAACTGTCCCAGTAGACCAGATGCTTTACAAAGCTCCATACGGATCCATTCGGATAAAACGTGAGACAGCCGTTGGAATGCTGCCTATCGGTGTGCTCCAGACAGCATGACTGTCTAAATGGGGCGACCCTGTCCAGCTCGTGAGGGCATCCATTCATTTTTGTTCTCAGACTTTTGTAAGTTCATGCAACTGAGAGTTGCTGGGAAAGTTGTGTTGAGCGTGTCTCAGAGGGGTTGAACTGTTGGCAGTTTTAGTCTTTAACAGTGGATGCTCAACAGTCCATTTCAGCCATTTTTTGATGCAAAAAACGCATTCAAACAGGGCTGTCTGCCTCTGATCTGAGAATCTGCAATTGTAAAGTTTTTTGAGAGGGCTCCTGCTTGCTGTAAAACCGTGCCACACTGGTCAGACCGGCCTTGGTATCAGCATGTCCATGATCAGGACATTTTCTTCATTAAGGATGGGCAGCGTGTGTCATCATAAGGCTTGGTAATGAATCAGCAGGGACAGGATCTCATCTCTGATGTGCATGAAATGACAACCACGGCATATGGCGAGTGGCAAAAGGACAAGACCCAGTTCATTAAGATTCTCTTTTGTATTAGCAGCATTAAAACTCCAGAGATCCCAGCGATATCAGAGAGAGACAGTGTGTGAATATACAAAAAGGCCTGAAATAACAGATGTCTATTGTTGTGTCCTTTAGATGTATACAAAACGAGATCACTGGTGAATGCCAATGGGGAACACTGATATTTATCGTCCAAATCTGTTATTTGATATACATTAAGTATTGTAAGTAAATCTGGGGGAACAGTTCACTCACAAAATGAATCATTCTCATGCCATTGTGAATTAGGGTGATAAATGATGTGTCTTGGATGACAACGTACACAGTCAAGCAAAAAGTAACCCCTTATAAATTACAGTTTTACATCTTGTTGACAACTTTTGATCAATTTATAAGCATTCGTCATCAGATGTTGTAATATATAACATCTCCTATATAATTAGGAGGAGTAAAAGAAGGATCTTAAAAGTTAAGGGATCTAAAAAAAATCTTGAGTTTCTTTAAAGCAACATGTGTGGGTGTATTATCTGAACGATAAGTGAAAATGGGATTTAAAACCACAGAGATTAGTCTAATTCCAACCTGTAAACAAATTGAAATGATTGTTCTTAAATAAATAAAAATGTTGCTTTCCACTATACCTCAAACCCCACGCACATTGCATTGTTCAAAAATGACTATTGATAAGTTTGGATCTTCTTTTAAAACAGTCGAAACTATTAAGCAAGACATCAGAGTCAATGATACCTGAGCAGTCTGCAGATGCTGCTCCTGTAGCTGAGACGCTGGCTGGCCGCTGCCACGCTGGGAGGAATGGGAGGTCTGGACGGGAAGTACAAGAGGACAGCCACGAAAAGTACCACGATCATGCCGAACTCTGAAAGTTCACAAACGCACAACATCATTCATCATGAAGATTCTAAGGTCTCGGACTAAAATCCATCTCTGGTAATTAGAAAAAGATCTTAACATGTCTGGCATTTCGGGGCAATTTTTAGATACTAAATTCAAATTAATGAGAGAGACAGAGAGAGTGGTATTCAAACCAACATCATTAACGGTGATTAGATGGCTCACATTAATCTGGAGTTAAACATGAGTCGAGCAGATTTATTACAACCCTGGAGAGGGAGGAAATGCACAATGAAACAACTGATCAGCTCATTAACCCGAGTCCATGCAAAGCCCCAGCTTTCCAATATGCCCATCCAGCGCTACAATTTGTAGGGGTGCAACCGAGTTCATTAGATAGTTGCTGTAGCAAAGGACAAGGATGAACCTTTTGGCAGACAGTATCTCAAAGCCTTACCATCTAACACAGGTTGAGTTCCTAAATCTCTTTTTGTCCTCTGCTGGACTCTGTCCATATGATAAAGTAAGTGCCGTACCCTTGGACAGGACCCACACTTTTAGCTGGTTAATTTCAAAACTATATCATTTCTATAAATCGCCCCTTTTTTGTGATATAGTGCGGGTTTATAAAGGAGTCCTGGCTAGGGGTCCTATTTTATATTGGGATATGAATGATTTTAGATTACGGTAACATGTTGTATCAAGATGGCAGTTTTTGCTGGAAATGGCAGAAATCTTAATACTTATTTATATTCAAATGAATATGCATTAGAAGACATTAGAATATCAATGAATATTTATGCAACATCACTGTTACATTTGGAAAATATCAATAATATAGAATAAGTAAGCGCAGTCACATTTTTGACAGGCGATGCTTTTTGGTTGCTCTCGTGTGACAGAAAGACTTGCTCACTGAAAGTCTCAAAGAGCTGAAAACCGTCCAGCAAAAACTCCACCGGATGACAGATTCAGCACTGTATATACCATCAACCCCCCCAGCCCTTGCTCCGCCCCTCTCTAATGGTTCCATTAGACTGGACAGACCATTGCCTCCTCGAAAGTTTTTCTTCAAGGAGCTTTTCCAAATCTGATGCATGTGGCTGAATCTTGATGCTCAATGTTGCACTAAATTTCTCATTGACCTCTAAGCCACCAGCAATTCAATACCGTTCCAGCCCGCGAGAAAGTATGGCAATGTCTTTCAACTTAAACACAGTCAGCATATCAATCTATCATTGGGCAGGACTTCTCTCTCTTCCTAAATGTTTTAATTTTCTGAATCAGTTAAGCAGAACAATGTGAGCCAGTCCTTATTGAGAAGTGAATGCAAAAGACGTCAAGACATTTGATTGTGGTATTTGGAGGCGGCATGGATTGCTTTCGAGTGATTGCTTTTCTGTTGTTGGGCAAAAGTAAAGAATAATTTACTATTGATTAAGAATAATAGTGGCAGACAGAAGCGCACCTGTGTAAAGAACAAACTGTATACTGTCTTTAATGTGGTTCTGGTCCCAGTGGATGGTGCCGCTCACTATATGGGTTTCGTTGGGTGCGGGGACGACCAACGGACCAATCAGAAAGGCTCCGGCTGACCCCAGATACCCGATCAGTGAGGCGATAGCGGTGGCTGTGGCCCTTTGATCTGGAGCAAACCAAGTGGTAGATAGGAGAGGACCAGCACTCATAATGGTAGGACCAGCTAAACCATTCAGAAGTTGTCCTCCGTGAATTAACCTGTAGATTAAAAACACACAGACACAAAAAATACTTATAGCAGCACAAGGAACCGTTCCTAAAACGGTTTCATATCACACAACTTTGTCAAAGCACACATCGTTCCCTACATATCTACGATAGGTGAGGTTTAGATTGCAGGGGAAACAAAAGAGCTTTATCTGTGAGAGAGAAAGACCGGGTCCCAGCGGGAAGGATCGAATACCCTAACCGTCTGAGTAAACGCTGCAGTGCTTGTCTCCGGGATAGATCCTGAACACTGGCAGAGATAGAGAGCGAGACGGAAACACTTTCCATTTTCTACAGCACAAATGCACAAAAGCAGACCGAAATGATCTTTTTGCTTGACAGTAATCGTCATCGAAAAGAACTAAGGGTTTCTTGTGTCAGACATTTCTAGTTTGCAATTGTCAAGAATTGAACAGACTATTTTATGCTCTGTTCTTGTGTCGGCAAAGATGCCAATTTCTAGACTTTGGCCTGTCAAAAAGTGTCTGAGGGGTTGTAAAAAGTAGCTGTGAAGATGCACTCGGTGGAGGGAGAAAATTGATGGCATACTACATTTGAAAGCAGCTCAAAAGTGCATTTGCTTGGGCATACACATCATTTAAGGACTACTCGCCTGTCAATCCACCAGTGAGGTAAAATAAGGGTTTTAAAATAAGATTTAAAACAAATTAACTTTCGTTTGCTGTAAGTGTTCTATTCATTAGTAAAAAAAATCGCTTTCGATATGGTTCCTCTGTATCGTTGGATGCTCCGATCAGGATTTTTGCAGCCGATACCGAGTACCAATTTCTTGTCATCGGGATCGGCCGATACAAGTCCGACGCTTCAAGTTTTATATAACTGATATGTAAGTTCTCTGATCACCGTTAACCTTTTTTCAGATTAAGTAAACCAGGGCTAGTCAACTGGCGGCCCGTGGGCCAAATGTGGCCCGCCAATCATCTTTACCTGGCCCGCCTTAACATTTCAAATAAGTGGTGAGACTTTAAGAATGGTGTGCTATAAGAATTGCACATCCTGAGACGGCACATCTTTGAAAGTCAAAAACGCTAATTCCCGCGAATCATAACGATTGACGTCTTACAAAGCGATTTGATCGGTCTGTCCAAGAAACTTAATGTTTTTATAAAACGTTATAATTGGCCATCCACAGACAGGCGGTTTGCGCCTGTGAAAGGTGGCGTTCCAAAACGCGTCTTTTCCCTTGAAAGTAACTGCAGTAAGTGTACTACACAACGTGAAATGTTGTCTCAGATCAGGGAAAAACCATGTTGTTTTTATTACTGCATTCATTATGTATGATTTAAACAGCTATATTTACAAAAACAGCTGTTCATCTCCATCCAGAACTAGCACTTCGAAGAATCTTCCCTTCTAAGTGCGTGGGGCAAATGAATGCGATTGGAATTCACCCGAAGATGCGGTAATATCCATATCTATGATAATAGCGTTCAGTTTCTTGCACAGATCAATTGATTCGCTTTATAAGACGCCTGTTTAACGTCAAGGGGCAGGGATTGCTTTTGTGCTGAATGTATTAGCATTTTTGACTTTTTTTATTTGACTTTCACCAATTCAACCAAATATCTTCATAAATATCTTCTTGAAAACACAATGCCACCCACATCTTGGAAGTACTTGGGGACTGGGGGTGAGTAAAATAACAGCAATTTTATTTTTGGGTAAACTAATGCATTACGGAATACAGTATAAAATAGAATGAAAAAAGACAATATCCCTTTTAATTAAACATAATGAAAAGGCACATTCAATTCAATTCAATTCAATTTTATTTATATAGCGCTTTTCACAATGTGCATTGTTCCAAAGCAGCTTTACAGGAGCAAATAAGAAAAACACAGAAAAGTAAAACACAGCACAGTGCATGGTGTTTATAGACCAAGCAAGATCATTATAATAAATAATATCTAATAAATAAATGAATAAATAAATAAATGCAGTCTCCCGGTGAGCAAGCCAACACTGCACTGCTCTGCAATATTTGTGTGCATGTTTTAATATATGAAGTAACAGCAACAAAGAAACTAGTTGAAGACCCCTCAAGTAAACCATTGATGTTGCCCTTGTTGTTATATTTTTGTTATATTTTTACAGTAATTAAACTTAAAAACGTAAGTGCCAAATCAGGTTTGTCGTATTAAATGCTTTAAATGCACCGTTCCTCCTTTCTTTGGAACATACAGGGCAAATAGTGAATTTTTCATTGTTTCTCAAGGCATTAAAGTAATTCCACACTGGTAATGACATGACTGCGGCACCAAATCATTTGAGTCCCAACGCATAATATACGTCCTCACGCATTGATGTAATCAAAATGCGTCAAATCGGCCAAGTTTAGTGAGTACCGATCATCACATAAAATGTGATTATCGGCCGATACCAATCTGTGGAGCATCCCTTATATAGTAGTATTATTTCAATGAGAATTCTGTTTTAATCATCCTGTTTTTGCTAGATGAAAAATAAACTTGTATAAAAAGTATATCCAAGAGAATTTCACACTCTTTTTTTTTTTAGGATGTACAGTTTGCGAAGGATTTCTGAAGTCACTACAAGTCACTGATCCATGAATGTGATGCTGTCCTCCATGCCCAGCCAAATCTTGTGAGAACAGCTCCCTTGACTCATTCCATCTCTCTATTCTAGTATGTTGACATCTGATTTGCAGTGTGCTGTTCATGCATTACTACAGCATGTTACTCTACCAGACTACAGCTCCTGACACTGGATTCATGATTAAACCTGTCCCATCTGTCCTGCATTGAAATACACTCTGGGATGTTTCTGAATATGTAGAAGTAGATTACATTTACATGGACTGCAAATAGCATTGTGATACACCTCACGTAGCTCATAATTGGACGGAAGGTGATTCTAAATCCCAAACCTTGAGCCGATCATTTTGACTTTAAGGCATTTGTCAATTACTGTTGGAAACAAAAAAAAAAGTGACTTTAAATCACATGCGAGACAGTGGCTGATATTGCCCAATAAATCATGCCATAGGCCAAATTACTCCATTTTAGATTGATTCTTCAAACTTATTTTAACTAAGCAACATGTGAGAAGCTACAAAAGACTGAATGCAAGCAGTGCTGCCTATGTATTTCCGGTAAAATCTCAGGGGGCGGAAAAGCTTCCGGGTGGAATTCACCCATAGCAAATGTGCTTTACCAACACTGTGGATACATTAATTTGGTTTTATTTGTACAGATTGTAATGTAAATAAAAATAACGTAATTATATAAATATATACTTAGACATTTCTGTACTGTACATATTTGTTTCTGTACGTAATATGCATTATATGTGCACTCATCCATATCTTTGTTCTTAGTGTGTACTTTGGAAGAGAGAGCTAAAATGTCGTTGTATGCAGCAGTAACATGACAATAAAGATATTCTATTATCAAAATGAGATCCATTAATGTAAGCTTGTAGATTCGAAAGCAGTGTTAAAATAAAGTTCATAAAAACAGTAAGGTACTCAAAGCTGTGTTATATAAATATAGTAAGCTGCACATGATGACCCAAACATCCCTTTGTAGTTAATATATACACAATAAAGAACAGATATTTGACTTTGTACATTATTACTTAATTGTAAAAAGTCTGGAACCTTGTTATGAGTAAAGATTTGTAAATGTTTGACCTCCTGCAATCATTCTTCAAAAGACCTTAAACTCGAAGCAAAATGAGATATTAGAAAGGAGATATAAGAAATGTGAGGTCAAAAGCGGGGTGGCAATTTAGTTCTAGATGATCTGGCACAGACAATGTCAGGGGGGATATTCTTTTGTAATAAATCTGCTCAGCCGATAGAATTTGAATACAAATGTTATACTCTTTATGAATGGCACCTTAACCAATTCCTTCTAAAATGTAACTAAAGAAGCGGTATAAACTGACCAAAACAGGCTGGCTCTGCCAAAAATTCAAACTACAATACAATGCCAAAATAAAAAGAGGGACCAGATGGAATTTCAAACATGTTGTCGAAATTTAGATCAAAGCCAATAATGACATGAAATTATGTTCATCTACAGAGGAGAGAAAAACAAGAATCTAATCAAAAGACTGCCTGAAACCCTACTCAACTCGGCATGCAAGGAACGCAACGCTGCTTCTAAACAGGTGACGTATCAACGCAGCGCTCAAAAATGTTGATGGCCCAATAATACGTGAGAGACGGAGACTTTTAGCTCAGATGACAGAACCTATTGGGGCATGAACTGCACTGTCACTGTATTTTACATTTATTGATCCTCAATTTAATCAAATCAAAATGGGTTTATTGTGTTCTTGTAGGACATCAGGTTGAGCATTGCGTTTGAAGCACAAAGGTCATGAGTTCGATTCCCAGGGACAAACATGCTGATAAATGTATATGTTGAATGTGCTGTAAGATGCTTTGCCACTGTACCTGATTAATATCCAGCTATTATTGCACATTAACCTTTTCTCTAAAGAAACATTAAAGGTGCACTGTGGAAGATAAAAGGGATAGTCCACCCAGAAATGAAAATTCTGTCGTCATTTACTTACTCCCATGTTGTTCCAAACCTGTATAAATGTCTTTGTTCTACCAAACACAAAGGAAGATATTTGGAGGAATGTCAGTAACCAAACAGATCGCTTCCCCCATTTAATACCATAGTAGGGGAAATAAATACAGTCAATGGGGGACGAGATCTGTTTGGCTACTGACATTCTTCCAAATATCTTCCTTCATGTTTAGCAGAACAAAGAAATTTATACAGGTTTGGAACAATCTGAGGGTGAGTCAATGATGACAGAATGTTCAATTTTGGGTGAACAATTCCTTTAAGGGGTATTGACAGAAATACAATATAATATACATAACTATGTCTTCAGAGGTGTATAAAGACCGAACATAATGAAGCGTTATGTTTTTATTACCTTAGAATGAGCTATTTCTATCTACATACACTGCGGGAGCCCCAATACATGGAATTCGCCATGTTGTTTCTACAGTAGCCCTAAACTGACAAATTGGTCTACAAAGCACATTTCGTAAATGTTATGTCCTTCAGCAAAGAAGCAAAAAAGTGACGACATCTTAGTTCTGTGTCAGCCGCCGTAGTGCTTTGAAAGGGAGAGTGGAGGGGTGGAGTGAGCCGTTGGTTGCAATTCACAACCTCATCGCCAGATGCCACTAAATTTCATACAGTGGATCTTTAATATTTAATAAGCAATAAAAATAGTTTATTAGACATACAAGGTGGTAGTGTGGAGGCCAGAAAAAAATATTGGCATGGTAAGTAAAAAGATGAAAAAAATATATATATTTATTGTTTCATATATTGTTGAGCCCTGCACGGCCAAAACACCAATCATAAAAATGACCAACACACACAGCAGCAGCCTCCAATCAAAGCCCACTTCTATCTGAATACATCTACACTGACGGAAACAATTGGTGTTGATTTGAGAACAATCGTTGGCTTTGTAAGCAAACAACGAAATAAAAATGTATTTTTCATGCTATGTTCTGCGATGATTGCATCTACACAGTACACAGACCCTTCTGACATGAAACTGAAGCCTTTGCTTAATAATACATGCTGTGTATGAGCAAGGGTAACCAAATATTTCAAAGAAATTCATAAATAGCTCCTCTGATTAAACAAATGTTTCTAAATGCTTCTTAAACTACCCAAAAAGGGACTGAGTTTATGCAAGCTTCACAAACTGAATACATCTTATGAGTGGAAAAAGACAAAACAAATTCTTAATGAAACATTTACAAATTTTGTGGAAGCAAGACTTTCCGAAAACATTCACTCAATTTCATCAGTAACCAATATGACTCTCATGAAAGCTTTTCTATAATTCCTACAGCAAAGCTTTCATAATTTTCTGTTTAAGTGATAGTTCACACAACAATGTAATGTAAATGTAACAACAATTCTGTCATCCCTTAACACCATTTCTTTCCAAATATGTGAATTGTTTCCTTTTGTAAAACACAAGAGAAAACATGTTCATTCACAAAGAACGTAAATGGTGACTAAGGCTGTCACCATTCACAATGAAACCATTCAGCTTCAACATTCTGCCTAACTCCTTTTGTTTTCCACAGCTGAAAGAAAAATCACAATACAACTTGAGGATTTGTAAACAATTTTCATTAATGGGGTGAACTATCCTTTTAAACCTTGAACTGTCAAACTAAATAATTCATTCAGATCCGAACTGCTCTTTCAACCGTACCGTATCTATGATTACTATCATCCTCAAGCAGAATCACTTGTTATACAAGACGCTCATTCCCTTTTCAATGAGAATCCTTTCCTAACGCAAATGCTGACACCTAGTGGTAACTGTGTACCTAATCTCCATTCTATTTACAGAGCATTCGGCGATGTTGAAGTCACGGGATCATAATGCATGACGTGTATGCCTCCCACTTCCTAACACCTTTCAGGTGTCTGTCACCCTTGCTAAACCAAAGGCTTTCAGTAGCTCTCCGTAAACCCAGCTTTTATAGTTTAAACTCGCACATCTGATGACTCAGGTCCTGTTAAACTCTCACTGGAGGAACATCATGCAAGTCATGAGGTCTGTGAATCAATCCTAAACAGCCCTGCGGTACTTTTGCGATTGCTGTACTTCCACTCTTCACTTCCTACAGATCTGCCTGCAAGGCCTGGTTTCTCTAAATAAGAGACGTGCTCATTATTTTTGCATTGAAAGAAAACAGCCGGCTGAATTATGCTTGCTGACTATGCCACTTTGTAACAACACCGTAAGCTTGGCTTTTGAAATATAAAACACTCAATAAAAAGTTGACTCACTTTGTATCAATCAAGAGAGTCGACACATTAAGTGCCCCCGCGCTGAAACGGGCTATTACATTAGCAATGGCTGTAGGCAGCAACTACATGCAATGAATCTTTGTGTTTTAATGTGCTTTTGCAGAATATATAAAACAATAAACATAACCTCTGCTATGCCTCCCATGAAACAGTGTTAAAAAGCTTTTCCTGTTTTATATCGACTGAACGCATGAGATTACATAACTGGAAGGTCAATGTTTCACTATCATATTTCTGCTTGTTCTAGTATTGTGAGAGCTGTGAAACCAGAGCTAATAAGCCTGATTTTAACGCGTTAATTAACTAAGGAAAAGTTTTTAGGATGGAGAAAGTTGAGGGATGGAGAAAGCTAATTTTGCTATAAAAATGCCATTATGGGTGATGGTTACATTCATTATGGGTGAATACTGTGGGGAGTACATTTGCTTGTACTGAAATTGGCCTTGTCACCCACACATATGTATTCAGAAATGTTTTAATAAAGACAAGAAGTGACAGCCAATTATACAGATAAGAGAGCCAATCTACATGAATTCTAGCAGTCGACGATAAAAAAATAACGATGTTCTCTAAATAATGATCCCACAATTCTCTATATAAAGCAAATAAGAGAATTCCCTATTGATATCTTATAATGTAGCATTACATCATGCAAATTGACTTTGATAAAAAATACAACATTAAAAATAGCCCGTCTAATGAAATTACTTGCACTCAAAGTCATTCAGATAACCTTGCATCAACATCCATCAGAGATAGCAGTTAGTTTTTTTTGTCAAAACAAGATTTGTTTCATTTCTTGAAACGATAACGGTAGCAATGGGAAGTTTCCTACAGTTATTTCTTTCTGCGCTGATGTGTGCTGTGAGAGTTATAAAGCTTAACGTGATAAGAAGGAGAGAGAGAAAATGGAAAGTGAAGAGACCGCAAAGCACAATGGATCACAGGAACATTCAATTTTACAGGTAAAAGAAACCTAATCTAAAGCAAACAGCAAACCACCATCCTGTTACAGTGTTCCACCAATATGTATTTAAGCAAATGAAAAGGTGACATTTTTAAAGCGGAACAACCTATTAACTGTAGATGCCAGAGGCCAAAGAGTAGCAGGTCTAAGCCACCAATGAAAAAATTATATTATATACATACTAAACTATCCAAAATATGCCATTTGTAGTAAGAATCAACAGAATTTTCTTAAATATGTCTCCTGTAACAAACAAAAAAAGTTTTATTGACACCCTATATGTTGGCCAATGCAGGATTTTTTGAAAGAAAGAATGACATAATAATGCAAATGATTGGCAACTAACATCTAAGCCTATAGACCCCTTTTGCACCGACGTCACGGGATTAGCTGGAGGCAAAACAAAGGGAAAACTGGAGGCGGCCAATACAAACCAGCAAGCATCCTGAAAAAGGACATTAACGTTATACAAATGGATAAATTAGAGCCATATAATTTTTTTTAACCAAATTCGTTTTTGCTTTTACATTTTTCTGAGTTTTGTATTTTCAATGCTCTAAAACATTTGTCCATAAAAATACTGTATATACTATAGTATTTATTTACTATAGTAGACTGCAGTAAAATTATTGATAATATAGTATATTTGAACATTACTATAGTAAATATTAAAGTATACTATAGTGTTTACTACAGTTTATAAATTTACTACAAGTTACTTATTTTATCATCTAGTTCAAATTAAGCAGACTTTTATTTTGGCGGGTGGTCGCGAAGACACTTGAGCTTCAGCTTGTTTGACAGTTGCTTCACACAAACAGTGAAACGCTCATAAAAAAAACTTAGGACAGCTCTGTGGATGAAGTTCATGTGTTCATGTCCTCGTATAGTAAGATACAGACAAATCCACGAGTGTCACGCTTGTAACATGTTAAAGTGTGCAATAGACACGCAGAACAAGCAGAGGACATATTTAATAGTAGAATTCTGCTTTTGTGATTCCTTCGATGTTTTCCCACATCGCGCAGATCAGGGCTCTCTAGATCAATGGACTCGATGAAAATACGTTTTAATCGCAAAATGAAAATAAATAGTGGTGCGCCATTAGTTAACCTCACACGAACAAGCACAATGACAAACACACTTCACAAAAACAAGCGGCTCTGTCTACAGTAATGCAACTGCCAAACTGTATTGAGTAAACGGTACATCATATAGTGAAGAAGTCTTACCATCGTCTGTAATGCAGGTCTTTGAGTGGCACACATCTGATCGCTGTGCCCAGCACCATGAAGAGCGCTGACAGTAGCAGAGATGCTCGCAAACCTTTGGCAAAAATCAGACAAAGAAAAAATTTCAGCTAGATTTAATATCTTGTAAGCCTTGATTAACTGATATAATCAGTTATTCGTGTAGATCTATTCGCAAGACACCAGAAATTATGCAGGCCTATCTTGAATAGGGATGCACCGACTGTTCGGCCACCGAAAATGTATGGAATATGGTGTATGGCCGAATAACTTTTACCGAACATGACTCGTGATAAGATCAAGCAGCAACCAGCGCAGAGAGAGAGAGAGAGAGAGAGAGAGAGAGAGAGACAGAGAGAGAGAGAGAGAGACAGAGAGAGAGAGACGCGTGCGCTTTATTACTGCCGCAAACATTTTGGCAGTGCTTGCGTGTGTGTGCAGCATTTTAAAGTGTCAAAGAAAGACACAGCACGGGACTTGCCGCACGGAAGTAAATTTCCGAATGAAAGCGTCTTTACCGGTCGGTAACTTTACTTCAGACGGAAGCGGGCTGTCTGACAGTATCCCCGCCGCTCGCGACATCCTTTGACATCATACAGTCGTCGCGTGCACACAGTTCCCTGTACTAAACAACTTGTCAAAGTATGTTCTGTGCATCCCGGCCACGAGTGCATCTTCTGAGAGAACAGTCAGCTTTTGTGGGCGGAGTTTGGAGGAGAGACATGAACTGAAATGGTTGTCAGTCAGCATCAGTCAGAATTGCTTGCATTGGATGTTTTTTTTCTCAAATCATTTTGCAATGTAGCCTATAATAATCCAACAGTTTTCGTTTATTCGTATTTTCAGTTTATAGGCCTAATGTGGAATGACAATTTTTAATGAACTGTTTTGTTGTAGGGGTACAGAGTAACTTACATTACATTCTTTTAGCAGTCAGTTTAGGGATGGGTATCGTTAAGATTTAATCGATACCGATACCGATACTGCTTATCGATACCGGTACTTATCAATACTGTTATTGATACTACGCTCTATAATTTGATGCAAAAAACACATGATGTGAAAAGATGTTAAACATTTTAAGTTTCTTTATTACAGCTGAGCTTTAGAACTGCAGTTTACAAATGCTTCTGAGCAAACAGAAAATGCCACATAACAAAACGTGTGTGTTCCTTAGCATACCACTTACTGCACTTAGCATGTGCATAGGAGCACATCATAATGTAATTCAACATATTTACTTTACATCACTATGGTTATTTGGCTGGTAGACCGTATTTCTTTTTTCCTTTCTGGTTTTAGGTCTACATAAATTTAAGTACTATTTTCGAAGCACGTAATATTTTTTTATTATATGTACTTTTTTTTATAATTTTACTAGCACATTTACTTTTTACTAGCACATTTACAATTTACTAAAGTATGTAAATATACTCCATGGCCGAATTATTAAAAACAATGTTATAACTTGTTTTCAAATAAAGGACTTTTATTTTGACGGTTTGCCGCAACGGGGTGTTTGACGGAAGCTTCATTGTTGTGAAACGAGGACGCTGAAAGCTCCACAAGCGCAACCATGCCACTCTTTCACTCATAAACACGCAAAACAAGCAGATTACAAATACATAGCGGAAATCATATGGTCCTAGATATCACACATAAGTCGAGCAAACTTCGGCCTTTCGGACATCATTCAGGGATGGAAAATGATAGGCAGCAGCAGCCTCTAATTCGCCATTTAACACACGAATACACAGAGATAAAACAACGCAAGTATCGATAACAGTATCATTTGTCATGAAGCTTATCGATACTCTGGTATCGACCCAATTATGTACCGGTCCAAAAAAGTACAGGTTCTCCGTACCCATCCCTAAGTCAGTTATAGGCCTAATTAATATAGGCTATTCACAGGCTTAATTTTTTGTTTGAATTTACTTTGTTTTGCTCAATTTTATATTAAGTTGTATTGTATTTTATTGAAAAGCAAGACAAATTATAAAAAGAACATTTTGACTATTCAGTTTGTGCAATAGTGAAAAAAATAGCTTAATAAATAAAAGAAATGCAAAAAACCATGTTCGGTGTTCGGTATTATTCGGCCAAGTGTTTCACATCAAGTTAGGCTTCGGCCAAGAATTTTAATTTCGGTGCATCCCTAATCTTGAAGATTAGCAAATTAAAGAAAGGAAAGATTCAACTATCAAAAATAATGAAACATGATTTATTGGCGACAAAACAAATGTTTACATGTCCAAAGGCATAATGAAACTCCACAGTATGAGCAATTTGCTCGATTTGTGCATCAGAGCACAAACATGAACTTTAAAAAGGCTTTCGAGTTTAATATAGAAACTTTGGGCCATTGGATTTGGCAGACATAGGTTTCACAGCCTGTGGCAATCACTTTCGTGTCGAGAATAAACCAGGAAGGTGAAAATCTCCCATTTAAGATAAAGAGCAAAAATATGGTTGGAAGGTTTTGCTTTTTGCATTTATGTTCACACAAACTGTGTGTCTGACCAAACGCTCTATACCAAATGCAAACAAGTATTATTTGAAGGTTTGAAAATAACATTTACTAGGCTCAGCGATTTATTCAGAAGATTATTCTGATCTTGAAGGAATTAATATTAACCAAAAAATTACATTTTATCATTTACTTTCCTTCATGCATGAATTTTTGTCATATATATACTATGGTCTGAGACACCACAAAGTCAGATAAGCAGAATGATAAAAAAAAACAAATATCCCAGTGCTGTTATACAAAATATCATCACTCCTTAAACACAGCAAGATCAGTCAAGTCTCCTTTTGGTCTGTGTTTGGTTATATTATAACAATAAAATGTTATTTAATTAATATTAATGCACATTAAGATTTTTTGTATTGTATTAAATTAAATTAAAACTACTCAACAGTTACAGATTCTTTGCAGAGGTCTACCAGAAGTGTCTATAGAAACTGTCTATAAAAGAATCAGCCTATACTTTAGGATGCAGATGCATTATGTGAAGCTTCAGATGTTCAGCTGGTTCCTGACCAGCATGAGCATTGGTGTGGAATCCACAATTTACTTTGGGCCAAAATTTCCCTGATATCTCTAATGACAAATGGATCATCATTTTGAGCAGCAAATGTGGAGCTGCATCAGTGCATCTGTTCCGTTTAATGGATGTGTTCTTTCTTGACTCATTCAGTTTCACTCTCTGTTCGGATTCATTTTCCCTAGAAGAGTTCTGTATTTCTTGTGGTGTCATGCAAGCCATGCACTGGCACAAAAGATGAGCTCAATATTATTCAGTTACAAAAAAAACAGACAGTGAGTGTGTCATAAATCTAAGTATAAACACTAATAAAGGTAGAAAAGTGCCATTTTCGATACTTTGTCTTGTCCCAGCTTATTAAATAAGTAGACCATTTCTGCTTTCACGAAAGGAGTAAACACGGTTAGTCTTTAACACTATCAAAACACTGCAGTTTAAGTATTCCAGTCTACAACAGTCAATCAACAAATTTTTAATGACTCATGACCCCTCTAGACCTCTACCAATCAATAATGCATAATAATAATTCATTTTCACATGAACATAATGAACTAGCTGAAAAGCATACAGCAATTTTAAGGTGTGTGGTTCCTAAACAATACAGAGCTCTTAAGTATCCAAGATATCAAGCGCTCAGTATCGAAATCAGCTATGAGGTAATGATATATGCTGAATGCATGAAAAACACTGAAATGTCAGTCACACTAAAAAAATAAGCCATTATTGAGCAACACTTACTACTTCTTCAAGTACACAGCACCTAATGTACTTTGAGTAAAAGCAAAAATAAGAAAAAGAGGATATCATGGTTTGGATGACAGCACTTTCGTTCTTAAGTGTACTAAAAAATCCTTTTCAAGGCTGGGATGGATTTAGGTATTCATGAAAATCGAACATATAAATCACTGGTCTACATTGTGATCACTGTCAAATTTCATACAGTACCACTGAATATCTAACAGAAACTATATACCCAAAATGTAACCTTACACCCTAATGCATGTATAAAAAATTTGTATTCAAAATGATCATAATAGCATGTCTTGAGATAAGGCATCTTATTATTCTCGATAACTCCATATAAATAACTAGATGGCTCATTCAAGAGCTATCTTGGAACGCCATCTTGGAACAGTCCACTGGCATCCCTCACAGTTTGCTAGAATGCCAAAACACTGCGCACGCAGCCATGGTTGTGAAAATCATGGGGATATAAGAGTGCCTGTAGATTATTTTTGATAACAATCAAAAGAAACCTAGAAGAACCGTTACTTGGCTAAACTTGTCTCTCCAATATTTTGAATTTAGACTCCAATACCAAGCTCAACCGCTAGATCTCAATGTACCATACGGTTGGTTTAAATGCGACCTAACTACAGGTCGCATTTAAAAAAAAATGTATTTAATAAAATGAACATACAACAAAATTACCGTACCTGTCAGCATTTGAGACCCGTGATCGCGAACCGGACATAAGATCACTGCGATCGCGGGTTTCAAATGTTACGAGAGTTTCCATGATAAATAAACAAACGGGCGACTCCCGGTAACTTATGGATATGACACAGCACCCGAAATAATACCAAAACACTTCAAAACAGCCTCCATTATTCGCAAACGGTGGATAAAACCTTCAAAAATTATATATGAGCACACAAAATCACAGAGATAACGATTCGCACGGGAGTAATATCATCACAGGACATCGGTGTTCATCAAAATATGGTAGGTAATTTGTGGGGGGATTTTTACTTTACAAATTACAGACATGGCCGATTTGCACGGGATTAAGATCACAGACAACCTCTGCAAGTATTACAAATGACTAGAGGTCCCCAGGTAATACTAATCCCGTGCGAATAGAGCTCAGGGCATATCAAGCGATCTCTAACAAAGCAATAGTGACGCATAGTACAAAAATGTTGTACTCACATAAGATTGCTGAGCTATTCCTATCGGATCCAATATTGACGTAGCACTGCTTTTTAATTTAAGTCTCTGCAAATCCAGCGTTGACCTGTGCCTTGTTCACAAAGGAATCCGCGGTAATGTTTTACACACGTGAGCTGGAACGTCTTTAAAAATAAACTTCGACCATGCATTACTAATGTCAGAATCCGAAGGTTATGCAGCGACTGTGTTCTTCCACAACCAGGCACTAACTGCACAATATTTTGCGATCTTTAACAGAATGTTTATTGCTTGCTCGCTCTATCTGGTTCCGCGCAACTTGTGTTACTTCAGTACTGTCATGCGCGAAGTAGTCGTTGATATTCTTCTGTGGAGGAGGTGTTCATAGATAGGTGCATTCCAGGACCTGGCATTAGCTGGGCCTGGTGTCAATAACGGTTGTAATTTCAGTAACAAGGGCGTTTTCAGTTCTGACACTTACAGGATGTTTGCTTGAATACGAATCCCTCTTATAAAACAAAAGCACGGGTTAAAATTGATGTCTTAATTCATCGCTCTGTTAAAAACAGAGTTATGTCATTTTGGAACCAAACTCTTCATTTTTAAGTGTGGCATACTGTATGTGATCAAAAGTGCCCAAATACTTTCTGCCTTCAGCTGTAGGTTGATACCCATAATATAATTCTAGGCAAGAAGACACCTGTGATAAGAAAGAGAGAGGACTACTGAGAACAGTTCTTTTCATTCTCTTCTCTCCTCAGAATAATAAAATAAGTGATATGGTATAATTACCTTCCAGTTTTACCATTATCTATTCTTTATGCCCATTTTATTCAAGGGCTGCAAGGCTGTCCTTCCCTCACCTTAGAATTTCATTACAATTTTATGGTAGGTGCAAACACAAAAAGGCATTAAATAAGGCCAGACTTACGTGACAACTTGTCATATGATGGTAGGGAACTGGTTTAGTGAATGTGAACATGTGACACAAAATCTGTTTTTTTAGGATTTTTAGGATTATTACTTTCATCAGAAGGTAAAGAGTCAATATGTATTCTGTTAAGTGCATGTCAACACGAAACGGAAGTAGCCTACAAACACTTTATATGCTACAGTCATAAAGGTTACCCTATGTGGATTTCCACTTCCATACTGCATATTGCCTGTGATGCATGACTGATGAAATTATAAAAGAAACAAAAGTCAAATGTTATTTTCAAGTCAGAACAAGAACACAAAAAAATGATGTACGAGTTACACATCAGTTCACTGTAGCTGTCCTGATCTTAATACATATTCCAGACAGTCTTTGGTGCATAACAAAAATACAATGACTTAAGAGGATGACAGTTTAGAAATATTATAGATAGGGGTCAAAGTCAATCCACCACGATGGACTGAATGTTATGGCTTTAAAAGATGTCGACTAGTGTACTACTGTACATCAGAGATGTACACAACTGACAATGGGTTCAAACTTCAGCTGGCTGGCAAGAGCTGCCACTGGCAGGTCAAGTGACCCAGCACTCCTGACACTGGCAGGTCACGTGACCCGGCACTCCTGACACTAGCAGGTCACTCGACCCGCCACTTAACAGCTAAACAGAGCCAGAAGATGCGCCGATTTTCACGCGTTCCCACAGCTCTTCTGTATAAAAATTGTAATATTTTTTATTCAGCATTTGTTCGTATGGATGTCTTAATGTGCATGAGCAACATGTTGTGTAGAGTTTTTGCATTTTAAAGCGCTCAAAATTCGGTGAGAACAACCGGCAGGTGACAGTTGTACTGTCAGCTAAACAGAGCCAGAAAAAGCACTGGCTTTCACGTGTTCCCACAGCTCCCATTAAATATTTTTTTATTCTGCATTTGTTCGTATGGATGTCTTCTTGTGCATGCACAACATTATGTTTGGAGTTTTCGCGTTTTAAGGCTCTCAAAATACGGTACAAAATACTACCACCTGCCAGTTGTTCTCACCGTATTTTGAGCGCTTTAAAACGCAAAACCCCCACACAACATGTTTCTCATGGACAAGAAGACATCCATATAAACCTGTCACGTAACCTGCCAGTGTCAGGAGTGCCGGGTCATGTGACCTGCCAGTGTCAGGAGTGCCGGGTCACGTGACCTGCCAGTGTCAGGAGTGCCGGGTCACGTGACCTGCCAGTGGCAGCTCCTGCCAGCCAGCTGAAGATTGAACCCCTACTGCAATTTTGTCAAACATGATTTTGTGACTCACACTGTTTGTAACCATGTGATCAAACAGGCTCTAGTTTTTTACTAAAGCATCATCCATTATGTACAACTTGCCTTACAAAAATGAACTATGGTTTAACTATAGCAGGCAGCCATAATTGTTTGGTTTTATTTGGAATAAAATCACAGTAACCACAAATTTACCATGTTCTCAATATAATAATAATAATAATACTTTATTCTTATATAGCGCCTTTAAAGTGGCTTCTCAAGGCACTTTACATAAAAGCAAATGATAATACAACACACACACACAAAAAATGCTTATATAAACATAAACAATTAAATACATAAAAGTCAGTAAAAAGCCAACCTAAAAAAGTAGGAGGCAGAGCATTCCAAAGTCTAGGAGCATAGGATGAGAAAGCTCTGTCCCCTACAGAACGTAACCGTGTCTGTGGGACTACCAATAGACCTGCTTGGGAGGAGCGTAGATGACGCTTAGGTGTGTATAAAGTTAAGAGTGCAGACAGATACTGAGGGGCCAGACCATGCAGTGCCTTATATGTGAACATGAGTACTTTAAAGTCAACTAGGAACCTAACCAGGAACCAGTGCAGAGACTTAAGAATTGGTGTGATATGCTCATTTCTCCTCACTCCGGTCAGGATCCTAGCAGCTGAATTTTGCACATATTGCAATTTGTTAAGTGTGGTTTTGGGAACTCCAGCAAGAAGGGCATTGCAATAGTCAATACGGGAGAAAACGAAAGTATTATAAGCCTTTCAGTCACGGAAAGGGATAACATAGAACGGAGTCTAACAATAGTTCTGAGATGAAAGTAAGAGTTCTTTACGGTGTACTGAACATGAGAGACAAATGACAAGCTTGAATCAAATATTACACCTAGATTTTTTAATTTGGCTTGTGGTTCCAAAACAGAGCCATCAACATTTAAGAGTAGTGAACCAGCTTTACGAAGTTGATGGGAGGGTGCCAATAAGCAAAACCTTAATAGTCTTATCACTATTAAGACACAAAAAGTTTTGGGACAGCCATGATTTTATCTCAGAAATACAATGTGAAATAAAGGAACATCCCAATTTTGACTAGGCTTAGAGTGAATGTAAATCTGAGTATCATCTGCATAAAAGTGATAATTAATCCCAAGTGATCTTAAAAGCAATCCAAGTGGAAATATGTAAATGCTAAAAAGTAAGGGACCTAAAATTGAACCTTGAGGAACACCCGTACAGACAAAACCAGTCTCAGACCGGCTACCACGCATACATACGAACTGTTGACGATCGGAGAGGTAAGATCTAAACCATGTTAAGACAGTCCCAGAAACACCAAAGACAGTTTCCAGACGTTGGAGTAAAAGGTTGTGGTTGACCGTATCAAAAGCAGCACTAAGATCCAAAAGGATAAGAATAGAAAGAGAACCAGAATCAGAGGCTATTAACAGATCATTGGAGACCTTGACCAAGGCTGTCAAAGTACTATGAAATTTTCGAAATCCAGACTGAAGGGGCTCGAATAGGTTATTTAGTGTAAGATGACTGTGTAGCTGCAAAGCCACAACACGTTCAAGAATTTTCGCGAGAAAAGGAAGATTTGATATAGGACGATAATTATTTAAATTATCCAAATCAACATTATAGTATTATAGTAACCATTGTTTCCTAAACAATAATAGTAAACAATAAACAATAATAATATAAATGATAAACAATCTACCACAAAAACATGGTTACTACACTTTTACTATAATAAAACCATGGTCCATTTTCCTAAGAGTAGTGATGCCAAGAAAAAATAGAAGCGATATTGTATCACAACGGGACCTTCCTGGATAGATGGATGGATGGACGGACGGACGGACGGACAGACAGAATACAGGTGCTGTTGTCATGACACTCACCTTTCTTATCCATCAGCCAGATAAACAACAGCCAGGGAAGGAAGCCCACTGGACCCCACATCACCAGCACCGCGATATCTGTGGATGAAAACTCAAACACATGCTTGGCTGAGTTTTGTATCGGGCCCCATGTGTTCCACACCAGTCCTTGCATAAATCCCAGCAATGAAAACATGGTAAGAACAAACCATCTTCTTCCATACACCCGGCTAAGCACTGGCTGTGTGTTGGTCGATGGCTGGGATGGAACCAGCAAAGGTTCCCTTTCCCCTTCGGTGCTTTCCACGGCACCCATTAAACAGACCCCTGTGTATCACTCAATAAATGTCTTTGTGTCAGGTCTTTTAAGATCAATGTTAAAAACTACGACCGCACCTCATATATCAGCTGCCTATCGGAACAAAAACAACCGACGACACTCTGCTACAATCAAAACTTTATTGCGCATGCGCCGCGTCGAGACGGAAATGACGTCTGGGTGAAACTGAACGGCGTTGTTCTCCATTCGGGATCAAGAATTTCGATCGCGCTGAAGGGAATTTGGGATCATGGTTGGAGCCAAAATGGCGTAGTTTCGTTTCCCTCTAGTTGAGGAAAAACGTCGATGATCCTCACGTGAGCTTTGTTTACTAGCTGGAGAAAGACACTTGAGGTACAGAGCTCAAAGCGAACCTGTTTTGTTCGCACACGTTTTTCTTTGTGTATTCAGGACAAACATCTAAATCTTTGTAGAGTAAATTACGATGTGTTTATACATGTGCAGTGACAATATGTGATTATATGATTTTAAGAGCAAGCATTTGTCCTTTTTCAAAAACCTATCTGCATCTTTCATGTGTATTTACACTGTACTGTAGTGTAGTCAGTGAATTAGCCATCGATGCGCGCACTGATCTAACGTTAGTACTTCCTGATTTATGATTTTTAACATTGGAATTTTCATTTCAGTCACTTCCTAACTGATGATGAAAGATGTGATGAAAGAGTGATGAGAATTTCAAATGTTGTATTGCAGAAACATCCTAGTATTTCGTAACGATGTATATTTTAAATGTAGAAGTTTCTTTAACATGGCACCTCTATTTTATAGAATGGATTGTAAGCCTTTTAGCCCGGATGAGGCAAGAAGGATTGTCCAGTCTCTGCAGAAACCTGCTGTTTTCCTGAACATGACCACAGACTGGCCGGCATTACACTGGACAGTCAAACACCTGTCTTCTTGCCTTACAGACAGGATACGATTTCGGATTGGAAAAAGAACTGAGGATAGGGGTAAGGCATTAACATGCAAACATCATCAATGTAGAAACAGACAGATAAAAGTTTGAGTAAAAAGTTTTTTCTTCTGCCCTTTTTATTGTTGTTTTTACCAGCTCCTCTTTTTGAAACAGAGTGCTCTTACATTGAAGCAACTCTCAAGGAGTTTCTAAACTGGACTGCCAATGATGGAGAATCATCTGCTGGGCCATTTTCTGACTGTGAATTCAAAGGATTCTGGGCCTATGCAGATTACAAGTATATTGCCCAGCTTTTTCAAGATAAGACAGCCATGTTTCAGGTAAACGTTTTCTGAATATCAGCCTTTTCTGACTTTGATTTAAATAATCCATTTTTTATACAAACATTACCTAGTTATACTCTTGCGTGATAAATACATAACCACCTTCATAATATATATATATATCCTCATTATTTCATCTGCCAAATTATTGTATGCGGTATTTTATAATATGCCTTTTCATATATTATAATTAGTTAATTAAATCATTGTCATATACACTTTAACTGTTAAAATGAGATTGATAAAAAACATTCATTTGAACAAGACTCCATTTTCCTCATTTTCTGCCACCATCAATCATAGTCTCAGACCTCATCAAGCAGCACATTAACCCATTTGCTTTTTTCCACATGCCAGTTATGCCCGAGCGACAATTTTTTTATGAAGTGAACCACAGTGGCACACAGGTGCTATCAGATTTGATCAATTAAGAGAGTTAAATCATCATTAGTATGTATTGCTTTGCCTCCCAAGGATGCTTACCTTTTATTTTATGAGCTCTCTGAAACGGTTTATTACTGTTGTTTTAACATCTCATGAAAATGTATTGGCAACACACAGAGCAACAGATATTTACATCAATTAATCACTCCCTGCTGTTTTATTATTTCAGCGAAACATATCCTATGGCGTAACATTGTCATTCTATGGACATTTCATTATATTTTATGATATTTTTACTGTGTTATGTTTTTCGTTTTCTCTAAGGGAGCAATGACCAAATGTTCAGTTCCATCTTTCAGGTTTTATGAATCAAAATAAGTGCTTAGTGTAGTATTCTTCCCGCCACCCAGGGCACCCGGAGACAAGCAGACAGGGGCTTCACTTCAATGATGAATAGGGTAGTTTAAACGTTGCTGAGGGCTTGATTACATACCATCTCATTTTCAGTCTCTTGGAAATGGGAATGGATTCATTATCTACCTTTGGGCAGCATCTCTGAGTGTTTCCTGTTTGTTATATTGAAAAGAATTGACATCAATATATGATCAAATTGTTTTTGTAAACAAACTTCAGGATGTGGTGTGGTCAGACTTTGGCTTCCCCGGCCGAGATGGACGCGACAGCACTCTTTGGATTGGCACACAGGGTGCTAACACGCCATGTCACCTAGATTCTTATGGTTGCAACCTTGTTTTCCAGATCCAAGGCAGGTAAGAACCAGGGTTAGAAATTTACAAGAACACAACAAAAATATCCCATATATTTAATGTGGCGGCAGAACATTTAATGAGAACTTTTACCTGTAACCTAGAATATTTGATGATATACTGTATTGTCTTTATTTTACACACCACATTGGCCATTTTTCAGTGACCATTACTGGAATTGCTGCTACATTCTCCTGCTTAATTCTAAAAGAAATACCTACCAACCTTTTTCCCTCAAGCACACATACTGTATCGCCCTAATTTCAGTGAACCCATTTGATACGTATTATGTATTCGGGACCTTTTTCAGTATGTGCAGTTTTCTTAAAGAAATCACATACAGCACCTTTAATTGCTTCAAGTGAGGTATTTCACATAAATGGATGCCGTGCTACATTTTACAGTATGTTAAAACAGACTGTCTAAAAAACAACATTTATTATCATTTTAATATTTATTGTATTGTTTTTTTACCTCAGGCAAAAATGTCATTTTGTCTTCTGTGAATAAGATTCTAAGGAACAAATAGGACAAGAGCTCCATTTTCTTTATGTTAGCGTTCCTGATCCATTCCCGAGCTATTGAAAGAAAGTAATTTTTCCACATTAAATGGACAGACAGTCCAGTGATGTGAACAGCTATTTTATGTCATTGTGAACCTTACAATGACATCCTCCTTCATCTTATTTCTCTGTGAAGCGTGTTCTTTTTCTCTAATTCTTTATTGAGGCCCCATGTGTTTGGCTGACCCGGTCACGCAACAAAAACGCAGTATATTGTATGTTGTCAGTCAACATATGAAATAGAGAATCGCCAATGATCAATTCTTATCATATACATCGAAATAGATCTTGATCATGTTTTGTGGCTGTTACCTAGGAAACGATGGCATCTCTTCCCCTCTGAAGACACAGCCTGCCTCTACCCGACACGTATACCCTATGAGGAGTCCAGCGTGTTCAGCCGTGTAAGTGTGGTCCAGCCTGACCTGAAGAGGTTTCCAACTTTCAGAAGAGCTCGAGCCCACACGGTCGTTCTGCAGCCTGGTCAGGTGACTAGACATAGTTATATTTTCATATTTTAAACTAAAGCAAGGATTTGTGCAGCTGAACTATTAAGTTAAAACCTTATGTTACTGACTTACTGTATGTTACCCATGTGACAACTAGCCCCGGTCTCTTTCTAAGATGTCAGAAAGAAAAACTGTCATTTGTAGGATTCTAACAGTATTTAATCATACTCTCGTAGTTTTGTTTACGCGCAAAGAAGGGCTTGGTTGTCTGATTCTGAGATATTACATATGAAGTCCAGTTTCATGAATTGAAGTGATGTAATTGAGCATATGTTTCTGAAACATTTAATATAGTGTCTTTCTAGATGCTCTGTCACAACTATAGGCCACTATGTGTGCAGTGTGGGAGCAGAATAAAGCTGTGTGTGTGTAGTACAAACTCCCTTTTTCAGATTCCGGCAGCGTGTATGAAACCTCTCTGCTCGAGCTCTTTGAGAGGCAAGACGGTGGCAAGGCAATTAGCGGCGGTCCAACACAGCAAGCACACTCACAGGGAGCCCTCACACTTTTCACTGCATACTAATGAAGACAAGAGCCACAAACTTCCATTCCGGTGCAGCTAACACAGCTTCACTGCCTCCTATTACTAATACACAGAAACTGGCCTGTTTAAGGTTCCTGTCGAAGTTTTGGTTACAGTTTTTAACCAGGGATCTGTGAACAAATATATGAAATACAGAACTGTATTTGAAAAAATGACATTCAGTTAAAATTGATATTAACTAGTGGTCCTTGGGTCTGTAAATATCTTTGGATTAGACTAAATCTAGTTGAGATTTTAGATATAGAAACTCTCTCGCAAATTGTGTTTACATGCGGATCTGTTCCTGACATTTGGTATGGTGTTTACTGCTTTGTTTTTAATATAGAGTTTGCCTAATTTAAAAAGTACTGTATGTGAAAATCAATTGACCCTTTCTAGTTCTGTAAATACTGCGGGGATATTGATTTTATTTTTATTGCATGACCTAAATTATGCGATACAAGATAGAACGCAGCTGCCACCTGGTGGTGTAAATATTACTTTTAATGTACCACCCCACTATCTGCCTGTATATACAGTAGGTAGTTAGTTAGATAAATATAATTACCATTTACTTTTTATTTACATTTAACTTTAATTGGTAACACTTAACAGTAAGGTTTACTTGTTAAAATAAGTTAATGCTTTAGCTAACATGAACTAACAATGAACAATACTTCTACAACAATTATTCATCTTTGTTAATTTCAGCATTTACTCATACATGAACTATAACTATATTTCTCATTCAGAGTTATAAGTGTAGTTTTTTTGTATTTTATTAATATTTTAAATTGAGATTTTTTGTTGATATGTTAATTATATAGTAAAACTTTTAGCATTTTTGTTTATTTTTTACGTTGCTATATAAGATTAATTTATTTTTGTTTATTATTATAATTATAGTGCCTTTTAGTTTATTTCTGAGGCAACATTAAAATTTTCCATTTGTTACGTTTTTCAAATCATTTCTAGGCCAGTATTTTATTTAATTTCAATAAACAGAAATGTTTTCAAAGTTTTAATTTGCGTAAACTATAGTAACCTTGTTCTCATTGTTAGTTCATGTTAGTTAACACATTTACTAATGTTAACATATACAACCTTATGGTAAAGCGTTAACATTTAATTTAAAACACACAATTTTGTGCACATAGATTTTAGGAAATTGTAGATCATTTTTTTAATTGTACAAAATTAAAGGACAAAAATGTTGCTAGCGATTTTTAGACTTTTGGACCCCACATTATGTACTGTATAAGTGAAGGTGTACATATTAAGTCCTTGGAAAGCACAACAGTTTGGCCCTGCCTATCTTAATAGAGCTGCAGTGTGACATTAATATTTAAGCCTACACGTTTTCCCATGTAGTGTCATTTAAAACAATGCAAAATGCTGTTATGCTGTCATTTTAGATAGTCATACTGCAGGACACTGATTGTATATCAAAAATAACTTATGTCCAGCTCAGTGTTTTTGTAATTTTATGTTTTGTGAGGTTTTCTCATAGTTTTGACCAACTGCTGCTGGTTTTCATCAGGTTCTGTTCGTCCCCAGACACTGGTGGCATTATGTGGAGTCACTGGATCCAGTAACCGTCAGCGTAAACTCTTGGATCGAGATGGTAAGACATCCCTCACTTTATGGCTGTGGTATTAGTGCTTCTCGAAACATCCTATATTTTTTCTATATGACAGAAAGGATGCTAAAGTTACCAGCCCCCGATTCCACCAGGCATAAAAATAATAATCACATAGCTGTCTCATACGCACAAATCACACAAAACGAGTCTTTAAATGCTCCCAAAATGCATTGCAAACCTGATTGCTCGGTCCATTTGGGTTGCTCATACTGTCTAAAATGTTTAAGCAGTAATATAAACATTTGATTGCTCACGACATATTTTAATGTGTACTTCGGTTACGAGGTGCAAGATGCTTTTTCAAGTTTTTTTTCAAAGAATAAAGTGCGTTTCAATCTCAGACCTGCATTTATTTGCATATTAAACATGCATTTCTCATTATTTTGAAGGATATCGATGATGAGGCCAGAGTACAAGAAGCTCTCACTAAGACCATCGTGTGTGCCCTAAAAAGTGCCCCCAGCTCAGACAACGACGACCACTGGCTCAATCCTACAGAGGTTGTACTATTGCACATAAAGGCACAGGGCATAAGATCTTGATCTTCTGAAATCTTAAAGCAGTTACACTGATTGTTGTGTATTTTAGGAACGAGTTTCATCTCATGATGAAAACATGCAGTATTTGAACCTAGCTGCTAAAGCCTGTATGGACCAGACCAGAGACCGCACAGAAGACGGGACCTTGCTCGCAGGGTCTGGAAAACGTGACTCTAGCGGACTGTAGAAGACTCTGGCGTCTGACTTTTCTTTTGTGATTCCCTTTGGACCTCATCTTATTCCTGTTAATAGTGAAGTACATTTGGCTCAAAAACCCAGATGTACCTGCCCAAAAGACACGTCTTGTTCTCGAGGGTACAAAGACCCCTCACTATCCCAAATTATACCAGCACATATTGTATGTAAAGGTGAACTTGGATGTGATGGTGAAATTCTTGAAAGTTCGAGGCTTCGTGCACATCAGAAAGCAGGAAGTTCAGATGGGCGAGAGGCTGGTGTGCACATATCTACCAATGACATGCTAGAGTGCTTGGTACACCCTGATGTCATCGCCCTGATTACAGGACTACTCATGCATCGACAAAGAGAACTTCACCAGTATTAAACTGCATTTTATTACATATCTTCTACAAATAAAAGATACCATATTGATTATGTCTCGAATCTGTCAGTCCTTCTGTACAATAAATGAAAGTTGTACACAATATTTAATATGCATTTGTTTTTCAGATGATTGACAAGACATAAAATGATGCAGAATTCTGAAACCACTAGTATACATTTAGAGTAATTATGTACATACTGTATATAAATTATAAGCATAACAAGCTGAACTAAGTAATACAATTTGTCTCAAAAATCTTAAATGATTCTCTATTTTGCATCATAACCTCTGTGTTTCAAGCTTGTCAAAAACGTAGTGATTTCAGACTTTTGGAGCTCATTTTCAAATTCCTTTGCAACATTAAGCATCTGATGTGTCAGTAGAAGTTCATCAAGAACATTATCACCCGAAAAGTCACAACAACAAAGAATGAAAAACAATATATACAAATGTGAACTTTAAATTGTGCAAATAGCATTATTTTACTGTACAATAGTGGCTCAAAGTGATGTCCAACTTAAAACAACTGACATCTTCGCTTCTTCAAATGATTAAAGATGCATGAAAACGTTTGTATCAATGTTGCATTGGTTTGTTTGGAGAGAAAACTGAAGCTCAGATTTGAGAAGAATTTAAGGAGGGCTGGCAAAAAAAACAATACATGTGCAAAGTTTATCAAGGCATAGACCAGAAGAATGACTATCAATATTAAAACCATAAAACTTTAGAAAATGGTTTTCCAAATAATGTTGTCCAATAAACGCTTCATGTCATGTGGATGTTTTACTATATACCTCATTTTTTGATGGTATAATCTAATCTAATGGGGCCATAAAGCAAACATTGTACAAATATTCCCCCTCGGATGTCACTTTTGGCCACTACCGTCTATGATTGATATGATCACAAATCCATCACATTCTAAAAATTCAACGGCTCAAAAACAAAGACTAGTGTATGACACCATATGAAGTAAATCACAATTTCATTTTATCTTCATTCATCTGGAATACGATCCCTGAACAGTAGAGCTCAGCAGAAAATCCCCTAAAGTCCCTGGAACGACAAAACGTAACTGTGGTCCGACTAACACAGTTTACTATGAAACATTAGCTTATTCAATAAATAGATGTTGTTAGTTCAAAAGCAAGCAGTCTTCCAGCTACATCTTGGTTTTCTGGGGCATATCTGTCATGTAAACGGTCTCATTTTTCTTACTCTTTGAACCATCAACATTCCCATCATCTTCTGGGAAGAGCTTGTCTAGCTGATCGGGATCCACATAGGTGTAGAAATAGGCCATGATGGAGAAGATGATGCTGACTGCCAACAAAAGACCAGCAAAAAGGAGGAACTCCGTCCACTGAAGAATACAAAATCATGGGATAGGGTCGATTTTCCATACAGGGTATAATCTATTATAGCAAAATCATGCAAAATTGCTTACCTGTTCCATGCCAGCCCCCTCTGCCACGATCAATACGATGACATTTCCAAATGCCACAGTCATAAGCCATCCGGCCTGAAGAACCGACTTCATGCTCGTCGGTGCCTATGAACACAAACATTAGAATGACTAATATATACTTTGAACACAACCCAAGAGGAAAACACTTTGGATTGTCCTACTGTACCTGTGAGTACGAGAACTCCAGGCCTGTAATGGAGAACATCACTTCTCCTGCTGTGATCAAAGCATACTGTGGAATCTGCCAGGCAATGTGAATGTTGTTGGCTTGGATGTCCTCCATCTTTGTGAACGTTAATTCCTATCTGCCCTAAAAAAAATCATGATCACAAATCTATAAGAGGTGTATTTTTAATTCATTCAGAAAAGCATTGGGCTAAAAAAATCTGGAAACTGAAGCAACAATGTTTTTGCATCCAGTTCACAAATAAATGCCAATCAACCTTTTCTCAGAATTAACATCACCTTGACAGTAGTGTAACATAAAATTAATTTCCTTGTGATATAGTTTGACATTCTGTTATTCAAAAACATGCAAGTGACATATGTAATTCAAATGGTATCTATGCATTAAATTCATTCAAGTAACTGAACATCACGAAATTTAACCAAAAGTCACAGTAACTTTAACTTTGCAGTACAGTAAAAGTTACAGGAAAATATTAACCAGAAACTGTCACCCACCCCTTTGAGTATAACAGTATACAATGCACCAAAATCAAGAAGTCCAAGATCAATGTGATATTGGGAGGAACCTGATACGCATTTAACTCCATTGTATCTAAAAATGCACAGAGTAAGTACAAGTGTCATTCAAAAGGCAAAGAATATGCTAGACTTTATATGAATACTGTATAAGAATTAGATCTATAGCCTTAAATACTCACTCTCCTCTTTGCACACTTATATTGTGAGAAGTTCCATAATCAGCGGGTGCATAAAATTCTGCAGTCCCCACGGTTATGTTGATGCTCTCTGAGCGAGTATTGATAAACCTATAATAGAAAAATGTGATAAGACAAAACTGTCGAAGGCTTTTAGGAAATCCAAGTTATTCTGTCAAAGGTTATGTCGAGTGTATTGATAACTGCAGCACTAATGTTTAACACAGCTGTTAAACAGTAACCTGAAAAACAATGTATGACAAATGTTTCTGCCCGGTATTGCAGCTGCCTTTTACCTTACGTACACAGCCCCCGTTTCAGATTTGGTGATATGATCTTCCACCTGTATATAAATAATGCTTATTTGCAGCTAGGACAAGCAGATGATGAAATCTGAAACATAAAACCATCACAACGAGATCTTTGTTATACCCAATGGGTTCAAACTCACCAGTTTGCATGCAGTACCATCAGGCTGGCCGTGCAGAATGAAACTGTATGCGGTGTGTTCTATGAAGGCCAGTTGACACTGGTGTGCCGACCCATTGTGGTTGACAGTAACAGTGTGGATCTGTGATTCACCAGTAAGTGAAAGACTTGTGTATCCCACGGGATCCTGTATATGAAAAACGTGTATATGAAACATGTTTTCAATGCAGTATTTTTATACAAAAGTCACATAAAAAAGTAAAAAGTGCTAAAAATGTATTATGTTATGCTGTTTATATTTACATATTGGCACGTTAATACACAGTAACAACCAGAATTCAGATTCTGGACATTAAGTCTGGACTTTAAAGATATATGTTCTAAGCATATAGTTTTGAAAAAAGTACATAGTACATCGAGTATGCAGTACACACGTCTGTGGTGGGTTCAAGTGGTTTTACCTCATATGATTTAATTGGCTCGGAGAAGATATTTTGTCCTGGAAACTGCACAGAGACTTCTGTATCCATTAGATTGTAAACTTGCACAAGGCTTTCTCTGGCTACAGGAGGCTTCACCACAGTTTTCTGCCAGGAGATGAAGTTCTACTTTATTGACAAGCTCAGATTTGAGCATTTCTTTACATGAAACGTTGTATTTTTATAAATGGACGTACAATGACGTTGATTTCTACGATAGTCGCAGCACCGAAAGCAAGAGCACCGAGAATCATGCCAATAGCCATCTTCTTTAGAGGACTGAGAGCAAATGAGAAAATGTTTTTACAGACATTCGTTTTACTTTCAAAACAATGCATATTTGAATGTTGTATAATGTTTTTGCATTGTAAAGTGAATTATTGTACAGATCGTGTTCGCTTGTTTTTTTGAATATGCATTTTGTCAGCACTCACGTGAGCTTGATGCGACACAGGCCGATCAGCGGGTATACGCCCATGTCAAAGATGGGAATAAATACCAGAATCAGCAAAGCATTCAGCATCTACACAATAAAAAGAGCACACCTAGTAAATGACACTACAATATCATTATGTGCAGAAAAGACATTGATGATGAAAAGTGATCAGTCAATTTTATTGCTTTGTTTTTGATAATGTAATGTCATAAACTTTCTGGAAGTAGGGAAAAACATTTGTTAGTTCAGCCCTTAAAACCGTTAAGAACGTGTTCATTTCAAGATACACCATAAAAGTTTTAACCTTTTAATAAATATAATATATTATAATTTTAATGATTTATTGTTGTATTTAGGATCAGTGCTATTGTTTAACTGTTTCAAGTTCACACATTTTTATTAAACTAAGTTTACACAAATAAAATACTTTTGTATAAAAAAATTACATAATTATAAATCATAAGAAGGTTCAAGGCAGTTGGGAAATGATCCTGCTTTAGCATCTGTCCAACTGTCTACCTCTTTGTCTCTCTCACCTGCATCTGATCAGGCTTTAGAACGAATGCTCCACCCTGTAAAACACAAATGATGATCTTGTTATTCTGTCTGTTACACAAATAAACAATGAGAACTGTTTTTTTAATAGTATTTGATTATATGAAGTGCTTTTGATTATGGTTGCACCGCTGCGGTTTAGGTCATCAGTAAAATGTGAAGTAGACCGAGTTCACTTTCATTGAATGGGAAAAACAAGAGCTGCTGCTTCAACATTCTTGAAATGTTCTCCTCATGTTTAATGTAAGAAAGGCAGAAATCAACATAAGGGGGAAATGTGGAGATTCAAGGGAGGATTCTTTATAACCTTTGGATTCAACAGCTGTATATTGTGATGCTGTAGATAGACCTGTATCTTGTGATCATAAAATCATCCTGTCACATCAAGGGAGATTATCATCATGTTATCTTATCATTTCCAATGATATGTTATCATTAAAAAATCACTAGATAATATTGCGAAATAGTAGATCATTGCTTTTATTATTCTAGCTGCGCAACAATCTTGCTGTTTGTTGTCGCAAAGATGAAGAACTTACGAAATCCATGTTCATCCGAGTGGCCTGGAGAGTCCATCGTGACCCCTGGAATAAAACGAATTAAATTATGCCTAATAAAAATGATCAACTTTAATGTTAGGGAAGGCAGGCATATTCTAAAATTAAGCTGTTGCGATGACAAAACGTGAAGGCATTGTGTTCATTTATGAACCTTCACAATGTTGAAATCCCGATATCCTATAAAAAAATCCCAAATCCCTATAAAAGTTGTGTTCCTTTAGAAAATACAATTCTTTTTTATTGTTAGCTGAACTAAGCCCGAGTTACCTACGTTTCTCCTGTAAAGCTGCTTTGGAACAATGCACAATGTGATAAGCGCTATATAAATAAAATTGAATTGAATTGAATTGAATTAGTGTGTCCTGTGAATTTTACCTGTTGGTCAAAGAGAGCCCAAAACATGGGCAAAGGAATGTACAGAACCAGCACCCTGAACACCATTTTAATTTCCTGAATGAGCCGCTTCTGTTAAAACATCAAAACCACACAAATTTGGATTTGATATGCGGAGCAATAAAGGGGAGGTACACATATCAAGTTTCTGGCTTATGCTTATTTGTGTTTAGATATTTAAGCACTCATACCGAGAACTTCTCCTCAGCCCAGTCCAACCAGTGTTTTCGCTTTGAGCCATTCGTGGAGTTCCTCCATCGATTGCGAATAGCAAACTGGTAAAAACAAAGTAAAAGGCAACTTTTGTTAAATAAGCTGTTAACCGTCCTTTCATGCTTCAAATTCTTCTGTGACACATTAGGAAAACGTTTGAGATGACACTCACCCCGATGCATTTGCAAACACGCAACAGGACATTTCCTTCAGGTGGACTCTTCTTATATAACCCATTTCCAGCAATGAACACCACTGAATGAATAAGTACAAAGTTATTGGCAAGCCCAATAAATGCAATGGATGAATTAAAGGGGACACATTTATACCAGTGATATAGAATTACATTAACGTCCAAAAGCCTATATGTTCATGCAAAACTACTATTTATTCATTTTCAAAATTATTTTGGTGGATGAGCTCAGTAGTAACCAACAGACATAATGCAAACATAAACGCAAGACTAACACCATATAAAATTTCTGGTTCAGTGAATACGGACCACAGAGTTGTCAAAACATATTAGGATTTCGAAATAAATGACCAGGACTGCTAAATATACAGTACAGACATGCCTATTGAACATCTTGTTGAAGTTGGTTTCACAAATACAATCCATAGTGAACATCACGGGGCTCACTCTTCCCAAACTCCCTCCATCCCTGCAATTCCCAGGACACAGAAAGGATTCTCACCTAGTGCAATAATCATTAAAACAGCAGGGACTCCAAAGGCCAGGGCATAGCAGTCTCTACCAAAACACTGCACATCACCTGTGGAGATTCAATGTGATGGAGAAGTTAATCATTTTATGACTGTCATATACTTTTCTCGTAATTGTTGTTTGGTATGCAAAGGTTATCTCGAGGTGACCTCTTAATATCGGCGTGATGATGGTTGACAGGACACTTCCAGCATTGATTGACATGTAAAAGATTGAAAAGAATTTTGTCCTCTCATCTGTCTGAAAAAAAATACAGAATAGATGGAAATTGTAATGGTTAAATTAAAGGTTTTACGTGTTTTTTAACGGTTCATTGTTTTGTTACTTTTAAAGGGATAGTTCACCCAAAAATGTTTTTTTATCATTCACTCACCCACTTACTTATGTCATTCTAACCCTGTATGACTTTCTTTTTACTGCGGAACATAAAAGATATTTAAAAAAAAAACACTGGTAACCAAACACCAATGGCCCATATTGACTTCCACTGTGTGGACACGTTTCTCAAAATATTTTCTTTTGTGTTCCACAGAAAAAGAGTCATATACAGCTTTTGAATGACATGAAGACGAATAAATGATCAAATATTTTTTTTATTTTTGAGCGAACTATCCTTTTAATGTCTGCTAGTTTTGAGACCAGCAATACTTTCCATTTCAAATTGAACGTGCAGGCCAACTACTGTAATATATTAACTAACAGATATGTATCCATTACATTTTGCAACCTTCCTCTGAGAGGAAAATTTAGCAAAATAATTGATATCTTGTCTTCTATACACATGTAGGGTGTAAAGTTGTGCCTTGCACCTCCTGCAAGTGACTATCAATAAAAAAAGCAATTCATAGTTTTGACAGGTTGCAAAGAAAAGTAATTGTTATTTTAGAGAGGGCAGACCCTGTCCTAGTTAACCTACAATATCTGAACTGTCATTAACAAAACGTACATGTTCCTCATCAAACTGGTCACCACCGAAAGCTGCGACACATGGCTTGATTCCTCCTGTCCCAAAAGCTATCAGGATCAGACCAATCATTGACAGAACACTACGAGGGAACAAAAAAAGCTTTTATTTTACTGCCCAACTCTGACATAAACACTGTAAAACACTGCAATTGCCTCTCACACACAAACACAATGTCCACAAACCAAACCGCACATTCTCACAACAGCATCCAAACTTACATATGAACAGTGCTGTTCCCCACATCGGGAATGGCTCCTACAGACTTGACCACATGACCGATCACATAAACTATAGACAGGTAGATGATGGTTCTGTGAATAAACACACGAAGAGAAACATGCTATCTTCAATAATAAAGTTGAATATATGTATTCATATAAATGACTGCAGAAAAGCCAACAAGACTTACTTGAACTTTCCCAACCAGGAGTCTGCTATCAAAGCTCCCAGAAGTGGGGTAAAGTAACACAAGCCTGAGAAGGCATGGTACACCGCTGTGGACAGATTCTTGTCCCAGCCCAGGTAGTGGATGAAGTAAAGCGTGAGCACCGCTTTGTGAATAAATCGCATGACAATTAATATAAGGTATATCAGATTACACACATTTTCTTAATGTCGTTTTGCACCCTTGGAAGGGAACACCACTCAGAGTCGTTCTAGATAAAGACAAACAGCTCAATTAGGAGACAATTGCCATTCTCCTTCCAGAGTTCTCACTTCAAGGGCACTACCTTTCGGAGTGAACAGGGCATAGGGATGAAATTCAAATTTGCCCTTCATTTTCAGACTTTTCATTCTATCCTTATCTTTAAAGTTGAACATTTGAGGTTTGACAGAACACATTCATAAATGCTTCATAAAGTAATAAAAATGTTATTTAAAACAGTAGGCTATGTCGTGTTTTACAACACAGAAATGTCAGGTTACATATTTTTTTATAGAGATTTTACTACCATGAATTGGTTATTTTCAGTGAATGGAATTTACATCATATTCCAAAGTACTACCATATGACTTGAACAAAAATATTGCAAAAGCAAACGAAAAAGTATTGCAATTTTATGTTTTTTTTATGCGATTACCTTTCATGCCATAGTATGAGAATCTCTCGCAGAACTCATTGACCACAATGAAGGCGATGCTTACTGGATAGTTAGTCCCACATAATTTCTGTAGGTAAACAAAAAAAAGATTTGATAACAAATAGGCATGTCAAAACCAAACTATACAGAACTAAATAGTTGCTTCATGTTTAATGATCATTATTCCAACCTTTATTTCATATAATCATCAGATTCCCTTTTTGTATTGCCAACAGGTGTCCCCTATTTTTGTGTAGTACATTTGTTGTTTTATTTTTGTGAAAGAACCCTCACCGGTGAGCGCTGTATTTTTCCCAGAGTCTCCTCATCCACATGTTTTTCTATAGCAGAAAAGCAGATTAAAGAACTCAACTGAAAATTTTAACAAATACATCTGTAATTCACATGCATATTACATCTGTGAAACACAATGGGAAAAGCTGAAATCGAGTCAATGTTTTTAAGATGATCTGGATGTTTTATTTATTATAAACAACAATCAAATCCAAGTATCCTGGTTTTTTTTACCAAGGAATACAGTATTGCTATCTGACTACAAGTTTCCTAGTTTGGGAACATCTATACATTTACACACTCCCCAACAATCGCCAATGCATGCAACTTTAGTTGCAACTTCTAGTTGCATGAAACATTGCACTAGAAATGATCGATTACGCTGCAGGAACAGCTTAATTTATCGCTTTTAAAGTTATGCTTTTTTGGGCAATGCCACCCTCAAATAGGTGACGAAAAAATAGTATTATGCGTAGCAAGGGTAACCCTTAGTGCAAAATGTTGCGACCTTTCCACAGTGAAACATCCCACGGCACGAAAAACACAGACCAACGCCAACTTTGACAGGCAACGACTACAGCCATGTGTCAAATCATAGAAATGCACTAAAATAATTAGTAAGATAGATAGGTTTTAAAAAAAAACCAAAACAACACTCTTGGTTACCCTTGTTCTTGCCCATGTCTCCAATCGATCCTGAAGTGTCTCTGGACCCTCAACGTCTAGCGGATTCCTGCACCCGCGTCCAAGTCCGTCCCTCCACAGTGTGAAAACTCTCCCCATAACGGTGCTGTTATAGCAGTTTAACCCTGTTGGGTTAATGTTCTACACCTAGACAAAGATACGATATCTGCCAACCGAGTGGGTCGAGGTGCCACATTTACACCCAACGCATGTACTGTAAGAATATTTAAGGAATGGTGGCAAAGCTTGTAACTCAAGAAACTAAAAAAACAGACAATAAAGTGGGTTAAAGTTTAAAAGAAGTACACATCGATCTCTTTCCTTGGTTGGTACGTCAGGGGCATTTTAGGGGTACGCGCTGGTCTGCGAAATTTACTTGCAACATTGAATCGCGTCCAAACACACGAGCGGCAGAGAGTGATCGTCCGCGCAGGCGCAGTGGCGCCCCCTGCTGTTTCCGCAACAGGATTGCAAACGCATAAGGCGATAAGACTACTAAAATAGTCCTGTTGTAAATAAAACAGCCAATAGCGTTACTCAAATTAAGTCGTTACTCAAAATCCACATATATGTACGGACACTTGCAAATGTGTGACTTTATAAATGAAATCAGAGAGTTTTGAGAACATAAGGCTCAGGTCACTTAGCCTACCAAATAGCCTCATAAAAGATAATATCTTGAAACCATCTTGACTTTTTACTTACTGAATACTCCTTGATCGGACTTGTTTAACCATAAGGATATAAGAATAATGCTACAGATTGTTTTTGATGTTTGTTGTTTTGTATTTCTCTTTAACTCGTGTCTGTCTTGAGAGTTGCCACTGTGTCTTTTTAAATCTTTACATTCAAATAACTGGTTGAGATCTTGAGGCTGCAATGGCCATAGAATATTATTTAATCTTTTTTATCTGTTAGTGAGCCAATGTATAAAGGTTCGATTAATTACATCACGCAATTGGGAAATCTGAGTGGAATAACTCGTTGGCTTTAGTATTTGGTAGAAATATTGATTGCACTTTCAGTTATCCAATAGATGGCGCTGTCACAGAAATTTGAGCTCTTCTCATGAAATTGAATTGAATGATCACACTACCCAGTCGTTTGTGTATCTGGATGAGTCACTCTGTGTCATCTGTGTAGCTTTTGAATTACGGCGCTGAAACTCGGATTCCTTAAACTGTGTCCCTCGATGTTATTTTGTAAGCCTTCAATATGTGTTGTTTCAAACTTTTAGGGTCCTGTGTGGAAGACCCAATTTACAGTTGAGCAAACCCTACAAACAAACAAGCTATTTTAATCACACAGTAATATTTCAAAACATGTGAAAAGTCACTTAAACATATTACCACTACCATATTGGCAAATGCGGTAATATTTTAAAATCAATAAAAATATGATAATGCAGATGAATAAAACAAAGGATGTAAACCCACTTATAACAATAAAGACCCTACAAACACACAGTTCTTTAAATCTAGTGTCCTGCATGGTGAACCACCCACCCATTCACATTACTTTTTCTAATAAAACCATTCCCAACTTTTAAAGGAAATTATATGCAAGTCACACCAATGACTATAGACATCATAATTAAACTTCAGAGGTACCAATAAACAAATACCTACAAACACTTTAAAAGGTAGACTCAAAAGATATAATAAAACGATCCCCTTATATGCAACAAAATAATGGAACTGAACTGATGTGATCCAACGTCCTAATGCAAACAGTCGTGATGTGTGAGCCCTGTGTACTACATGACAACTAAAACAATTTGTTTAAACCAATCTAAAGAAATTTAGGCTACAACACAAGCAGTTTACAGTGTAAAGAGACAAAGAGTATGAAACTACATTTTGGGAATTATGATCTCCAGAATTATTGTCTCTGGAGAGTTATGCTAGGAGAGGGGTGCGTGTGCGTGTGTGAGTGTGTGTGTGTGTGTGTGAGGGGTATTTCCTCAATTCTACCACTAGAGTGCATCCTTTGATTTTTTATCGGTCTCCTTTTGTATATCACAGCAGATCCATAAGCCTAGGTATACACAAAGCTATTGACATTTTCAGTAAACAAACTCATTCTAACATCACAAAATCACCAACAATGTAGATAAGACTAGCAAATGGTCCAACAATGTAAACACTTACGCTTTAGTATGAGATGTGATGTTAGATTCACTCAATAATTTCTTGATTTGGCATATAAATAGATTGAGTAAAACTTTTTATTACACCTAGTAGATTTAATTCCATACAGTTAACTCAACGTCAAACCAAATGTTGGTCAAAGTAGAATTTTTTTTGCCATATATTCTTCGCCATATGTGAACTACTGTGGATACAAAAGCCTTTTCCTTTCTCTAATCTAGGCATTCCTCAGATTTGTTTAAACTTCTCTTGGATGCCGTTTAAAGAAAGATCCTCATTTCTTCTGACCCAACGCTTGTTTTTCAAAGCTCTTCCCCTCTTCACTGGCTCCACACAAGAGAAGCTTTTGCCCCCCAGAGATCCTGTTCAAGTACCGCAACTAAAAAATTGAGAGAAAGAAAACCCAATAAATGGCTTCCAAGATCCCAGCACACTAATGAACACACTTTCCCTTGTCAGTCGTGGATTAAGTCCAGGAGTGAGGAAGAGTTGGCTGTGGACTGATTGATATCAGATGGACTAGGTTAATAGCCATCTGGAACGCTGAGTGGAATCTGACAATCAGGAGATATGAAATTAAATGATCTATTTGGCAGCTATAAATGTTAACGTTACAGTAAGGGATAGTTCACCCAAAAATGAAAATTCTTTCATCATTTACTCACCCTCAAGTTGTTCCAAACCTGTATACATTTCTCTGTTCTGCTGAACACAAAGGAAGATATTTGGAAGAATGTCAGTAACCAAACAGATCTCATCCTCCAGTTACTGCCATAGTAGGGAAAATAAATACGATGGGAGTCAATGGGGATGAGATCTGTTTGGTTACTGACATTCTTCCAAATATCTTCCCTTGTGTTTAGCAGAACAAAGAAAATTATACAGGTTTGGAACAATCTGAGGGTGAGTAAATGATGAGAGAAATTTCATTTTTGGGTCCACTATCCCTTTACTCCTAAAAGCAATGCATTCTCTGTAAAAAAAAATAGTTCAACAATGTTTGGGGTCTTCATGATTGTATCACAGGTCCTTTTCAACAAAACAAATCTTAAGCATTTTATTTTTAGCTGCAGCGCAAGCAAGTATATATATATATATACAGGTATATATATAAAAGAAATGATTATACATGAGACAGGCACTCTCTGTACTAGAACAAGATACTGGGTAGGCTACTGCACTGTTTCTGAAATACCTGTATTGTGTAGTCTGTTGAAAAACATGAGTTGTTTTGTTCCTTTTCAGTTTTTTTTCTGAACTGCTTCCTGTTTCCTGTCTCAGTTTTTTTTATATGATACCTGTGAGATGCAGGTTGACCTTTACTCAGTCAGACTAAAACGGATGATTTCTGTGTATATCTGAGGACAACTTACCTCACACATCCAGTAAAATCACCATGGGACTAAAAACAGTTTGCATAAAGAATATGAATCTTGAAATTTATGAATAAATGAATTGAATATTGCATTGAAAGTATTTTAAATATTTTTAAATTCAACGTATTTCAAACCTCATATCTCGCTAGATTTATTGATCCAACAGAACTTTGTGATTTTGTTTACATTACCTTACTAAAAACAAATTGCAAGTATATATTTAAAAATAATAACTTGTATGCTAACTCTTAGTATTGAAAACAGATCTCCCTTGCCTGGTTCTTAGAGTCACAGATCAAAGTGAGGGTTCTCATTGTGCTTTTCACTATAGTCACAATGTCGCCATTCATGCGTGGATGTCTTTTAAAGTGAAAAGCCTCTCATAACCCAAAGCATGTTGGGTAAAGAGAGGAGGATGCACCCTGACCTCGACCGAATCGCTTTCATCCAAACCATGTTACTCGTAATCATCCTTTGATGGGAAGTCTTACGTTCTCAAAGAAATACTGTCTGGAGTAAAGTCATATAATTTAATGTGATGACCTGCGGCAGGTCATAGGTCAAACTCAGACTTTAATACATTAAAGCAGCGTCAAAGCTTTTGGATTTTATGATGTGACACAGTTGTCATACAGATGGAGCATTCTTAAATGTTTGACAGTAAAATACCGTGGCTATTTTTATTTATGTTCACAGCAATACTAAAACGAATCATTTTTGTGATTATATTTACTTACATACACAGTGAAACATCAGATGTACAAACTACTTGGGTCAATTTTTATGGTACTTCTGAATTCATTTCATATATAGACCCGGAATCATGGTTTTGGATCATATTCCCAGCACCATCGCTGGAAACATCAGAATGGTGCCTCATCAGCTGCTAGTCAACTTCACTTTCATGTTTTCCTCTTGTTCTTTGCACTTCTGAGATTTACCCCTGGAGCTATTTTCCCTCCATCATTTCTCTAAGAGAATAAAGAATTACAAGGCAAGAGAAATCATTTGGATGTGGATCAAATGAATCCTCAACCAAATTTGCTGTAAGACTGGAATCGAATCATTTGCTCCCTTTACGCATCAGTTAATCCCCTGATGCTCTTCTTCAAACTGCTTTATGCAGTCCCGGCGGTAATTCTCAAAGGCGATTCAGTCACTGTTAACCACCAAGTTACTTTAGAAAGACCTGAACATGCATGATATGCATTTTGATCATTTTCAAGCCAGACTTTGGTCTTAAGAATGGCACTTAATGTGCTTTTGACTACAAATGTAGTCTACAAATGATAAATGCCATCACAAAATTTGGTAAGTTACTACTTACCATCTCTTGCTAAAGAAATGGAATGTATTTTATCCCGTGAGTTTTTCCCACACACTGTAAATGATCAGAGGTCTATGAAACATCTGCCAAACATTGTTATGATTTTTTAAATAATAAAAAAGCTTTTTCAAAAGGATGTGCTTTAATGTGCCCTCCAGAAAGCAAACCAAGAGATAACACAAACACAGCATTAAAACAGAATCAAGATGCTGTATTAAAATGTACAAAAGCTACACATATGCAGAAACCCAACCCCTCCTCTCCCTCCAAACATTCAGACCTTCAGAGAACGTTATCACTCCGTCCTTGGTGAGAATTTCTTGTAATGCTGGTAAATCAAAGGCAGAAGTCATTTTAGTATGCGCCTGTGCTTTATCACAAGCTTGAGGGTGATGAACCAGTTAATTGGGTTGTGATGTCCGTCCGCTGAGAGCACACAGTGTACTTGCATATTCCTTTAAAGATATCTCCAAGGGACGTGAGGGTTGACAGACCTCTTCAGAGTCAAGCTCACAGACGTAATGTCCTTCACCATCACATGGCCAGAATTACAGAGATCGGTAACTACCGAGTTGTTTTGAATCTGGTGCTATGGAAGAAATTGTCCATCACTCCTTGGAATGAGGCAGATTTTTTCCACCAGTTTCTTGTATATTTCGCTCGGAAGCAAGCAAAGCATCAGAGCATTGTACACGTCATGAACAAAGCTTAAGCAGTTAATATGCATTACACACAATTTAAAGCATGAAAGATAGGGGATAACTATTAACAAAACTGAAAAGAACGCAGTAGAAATGTTCATAACTGTATTAGTATAGCTATATAGCAGATTACATAGCACTATATGAGTTTTAAAACTTATGTTCTTGTATGAGAGGCACTTAGTGAATTTCAGTGCACTGTTGAGAAAGACAGATTTACAGTTGTAGTAGCCTAATAACACTTAACCTGATGTACACGTTTATGTACTACAAACTTACAACATATGGCTTTGTCACATAGATACATCCTCTGGAGGTCTTTGCCATACAGGTACAATCTAGTTGCATACACAAACATAATGTTGGGTTATTTCAACCCAGCGTTGGGTCAAAAATGGACAAAACCAACTGTTGGGTTGTAAATTAACCTATGCTGGGTTGTTTCGACCCAAATGTTGGGGTGTTTTAACCCATTGTTGGGTCAAATATACTTTTTACATATAACTAATATTACTTTAGTATATTAGTATAATATTAGATATATTTGTATATATAAATAATATTACTTTAACCCAACAATTGGGTTTGTCTATTTTTGACCCAACAATGGGTTGAAATAACCCAACATTTTTTTCATGTTTGTATTTCAATACAAACCTTGACAATGTTCTACAGAAAAAAATCGTTTTGCTAAAAAGTTTCACTGTTGTACTATAATGTATATCAGTGCCTTTGCTCATGAAACAAAAATGCATAACTTTTCTTCCCATTTGAGTAATGTCTTTAACATATTTATGCTTTGTATTTGTTCAATGTCTTTACATTTCAAGAACAGCATATAAAAAATTCACCCCTAATTTTTTTCAGGGTTTTATAAAATTCTCAAGCCATCATGTTTAAGAACTTGCTTTCCTCTGCAAGGGCAGTTAACATCGAGCTCATGTCCCCAATGGCCATGTTGCCGATACCTGCTGGTATTGATGTTAACGTAACAGAGTTACGTGGGGTGGTGAGCCGTGAGGAATTCTGCGAGAAACTCTGCAGAAGGCCGGGGCTTAATGTGCCGGACATTAGGCTCGAATGATCACCGTCATCCAAAATGGCATCGAAGTCTATCGAAGGATGCTCGAGTGTTTGAGACGAGTCTACCGTGCTGGTGACCTGGTTAACCCCTGGAGATGCCATAGTAGAGGCTGAAGCAACAGGGGGTTGGTTTGTGCATGGTGACAGGGGTGAATTGTAATCCGCATTGGTGTCCAACATACGGATCTCTCCTGAATAGTAGATTGTGCTGCCGCCACCGTTGTTATGTTGACCTATGTCTCCAGGTCTCTTTGGGCTTGCTTCTGAAGTGTCAATTCCAGGGTTGATGTTGGATAGAGAACAACCATTTTGCATCATACCTGAGTGTTGCCTAATCAAAGGCTTGGGCCCTGACGGAGGTTTAGGCTGCATCAGTCCTCGGCTTACATTTTGAGATTGAGGGACGTAATTTTGCTGGTTGACATTCACATGCGTCAAATTTGATCTGCAAGTTTGCATTTCTTGTGCTCTCCCATTGGACATGCCCATCCCAGTGCATGTTGAAGAATAACTGAGGTCTTGCCTATATCCCAGTTGAGGGTTCATTTGCTCGTTGTGATTCGGACATGGATTGGTAATGGACTGTCGATACTGCTGGACTGAATTCAACCTCTGGGTGGTCCTTTGTGGATAAGCCTGTTGCAGGCTAGCCAGATTCTGGCTCATTGGCACAACCTGTTGGTTGGTGCCAAATCCTTGGTAGGTGCTAATGTTTTGTTTCTGCTGCACCACTGGCAAGTTTCCTCGAAGTTGCTGCTGCTTTGGAAGCCTTGGCGTTCTATCCGTTGAACCAGAACTGACCTCGTTCCATTGCACAGGCATGTTGTTCTTGTTCATGCATTGTGGGTCCGCCATGTGCTCCGAACCTGAGCAAAGAGGTGCCGTTTGCGCTCCATGACTTGCACCATTTGTCATGGCCATTCGCCGTTGCCCGTAAAATTGCTGTTGTTGTTGGGTGGCCACATTACCATGGAAGTCCAGCGCATGACCACCGTTGACAGCAATTCCAGTGTCCAGATTTGAGTTTCCATTCTGCATATTGAGATACTGTACCATATCATCTGGAAGCACCATATCATCCTCTGGCTGATCGACTCCATCGGTGGCCATATTTTCCATTAAAACATTCTCAGAGATACTGGGTGGCCTTTGGCTGTAGGAATGACGGTGCAAGCTGCCATCGGACCAAGTGTTGTTCTGCAAGTTAAAAGCTCGACAATCTACCGCAGGCAGACGTGACAAGTTCATGTTGCTGATGCTGTTGAAACGCTGAACTCTCGGCAAGGAGAGCGGGTCCAGAGTCGTACGCCGAACGGGATCGCTGGCTCGCCGTGGAAGATTGCCTGGAGCTTCGTGAGGCATCATGCCGAGAGCACCGTAGCTTGTGTCACTGCAGCGTCTAGAGTTCGCTACAGAGGAAGTGTGGTGCAAATACGCTGAACTGTCCTGCGAGTCGTTGTACAAGGCCATTCTAGTTTTAAGACTCATTCGATCCATGTTGGGCAGAGGTGTGGGTGGAGCACCTCCTGTGGCTGCGGCGTATTTTGCCTTGAGACGGTAGTGTTGAGCTGGAGTAAGACTTAGTAAACTTGGGAGCCCACCTGCGCCGCCAAACTGGCTGGCTTCACTCGAACGTCGCGACATATCCGTGGAGATGGGGTCGTAGGAGTCTGCTGAACTGATGTTGTTGTTGCGAACTCCGAATTGTGAAGCTTCGCTAGAGCGACGGCTGGAGTAGCACGGGGAGATTCCGGAGGACCGACGACTAAGCGTGTACACCGAGCTCATTGTGCTGGTGGAGCTATCTCTGCGCTCCTGTAGCTGACTTAGCATCGTCATCTCACAAGAAGACAAGTCTCCTAAACGCTGGTTTGGAGGACCAGGCATCGAAATAACCACATTTGGAGTTTCCATCAGTGATTCTAAAAAACATTGACGTGAATATTACTAAACAGAACTTTATTAGTTTCTGAAGTAATTGATTACCAATATTTAGCATTACTTACCGATAGATGGTATTGGAGGCAGCTTGGTATTTCGGACTTGAGGTGTTGTATTCGCCCACAGGCAGGAGTCTCTTACAGATTTTAGCTTTTCTTTCTTGATGTGCTCGAGATGTAAAAGGCCTCCCCTGTTTTTACGCAGCTGGAGACCTACGCCTGCAGAAGTGCAAGGAGAACCGGTGGAATCTACTATAGGGGAGTCATCTAAAGCACTCAGGTCCCCCAAACTGCCTCCACTGTGCATTGCCATCTCTACTCCACTGTCATTGTTGGTGGCACTGCCAAGTGGTGACGGCTCACTGCTACATGACGACTGACCACCAGGGCTGGACTGATACATCTACAGAGGAACAGTAATAAAGCGAGACGGTGAATTCCCTTGAATTTTGAATCTTTTGAACTGAATATTAGCAAAACTTTTGGAATTTTGCATGACAAAAAAGCTAAATTGAACCTTTTGAGGTTTATATGACCTGGATTATAAAAACTAACCCTAACCCAAAGTAAAATTGTGTGATTTATTCACTCTGGAACACAAAAGAAGATATTTTGAGAAATGTATCAGTGAATTTGTGTCCATACAGAGGAAGTTAATGGGGGCCAATGTTGTTTAGTTACCAACGTTCTTTAAAATTTCCTCTGTTGTGTTGTGTAGAAGATACATACAGGTTTGGAATGACATAAGGGTAAGTAAATATTGAAATCATCTGTCATCATTTACTCACCCTCAGGTTGTTTCAAACCTGTAAAAATGTCTTTGTGCCAATGAACACAAAGAAAGATATTTGGAAGAATGTTAGCAATTTTCAGTTCTGGGATATTAGCCACCACAATAGTAGGAAAAAATATTGTATTTTTTTGTTCTGTTGAACACATAATGAGATATTTTGAAGAATTTAGGAAATAAAGAGTTCTCGGGCACCTTTGACTACCATTTAATTCTTCCTACTATGATAGTCAATGATGTCCCGGAACTGAAAATGACTAACATTCTTCCAAATATCTTTCTTTGTGTTCTTCGGGAACAAAGTAATTTATACAGGTATGAAATTACATGAGCATGAGTAAATGAATTTAAATTTTTGGATGAACTATCCCTTTAATGTTAAGTTGATCAGGTGGTTGGACAAATGAAATGTCTATACAGTAAATACAAGTTAAAGAAACATTAAACTTAAGCACATAAGCATTAAACTTATTTAAAGAGGTTTACACAAAAGACAACGTTGCTGTGACGCTCACCTCAGAACAGTCTGTCCATTATTTTCAAAGTGAAGCATTAAAAGGTCAACCAGAGAAATGTTATGTTTGTAAGTTAGTCAAGAGGAAAGAGTTAGTACATATCTTAAGGCATATCAGTTAGTAGCATTAGTACTAAATACAATAATGTACACAAACGCTGTACTTGTTTTCCTACCACTGTGTTTTCCGTCTTGATGGATTTGATATGCTGACAATCATCCACGCCTCTGGTGGTGCTGCTGGCCTCCATCGCCCCTTCTGTTCTTCCTCTAGCATGTTTTGAGCTGACCTCGCTTTCTTCATTGCCCTTAGAAGGGTGAGGTTTAGGTGGTGCATCCCCACGCTGCTTCTTAGTGACATGTGCATCTGGACCATGAACCGTTTTCACGTGCTTTCTGAGCGAGCTGGGGTCTGTGTAGCGTTTTGTGCAACCCGGGATCTTGCAAACATACGGCTTCTACAAAGGCGTGACAGAAAGCTTTCAGAATACAGTCAAATCTGATTTAAATCAAACATTGTGCTGTTATTCTTTATGAGATGGGATGGAAAAAACGCACATAATGAAATGCATGTTCAAAGTTCAAACCTCATTTGAATGCGTTCGGTTCTGGTGCTTGGCCCGGTCTGAGGCATTGGAAAACGCTTTGTTGCATCCCTCGTGGTCGCACACGTAAGGTTTTTCCCCTGTGTGGGACCTCAAATGAGTTTTGAGGTTTTCCAGTCGGGAGTAAGCCTTTGAGCAACCTTCAAACTACGGAGAGAAAGTGGGAGAGACGTGAGCAATTACTGTACATCAGCGTTCATTAATCTGAACTTCAAATTCAACTTTATGGGTGAGTAACACGAAACCTGTCAGGAACATGTCCAGGTCATATGTCAAAGTGAAATGGAAGAAAACATTTATTTATTTAAAAAATCTGCTTAAGATGTATTAGTTTTTTGCACATTTTTAGCAAAAAAAATCAGAATTGTCAGTGTAATGCAAAACACAAGTATGAACACACTACAGTACACTATATACAATATATCTTAAATATATATATTTCTTAAAAAAACTATTGTGTTACAGTAAGTTATGATATAAATATAATAATATGACACCTCTTTTAGATGTATATAAAGGTAATGCGTCTGGAACTCCCGACTTTAAAGGGATAGGAAAATTTTGTCATCATTTTCTCACCCTCTTGTGCAGAACACAAAAGAAGATATTTCGAAGAATTGTTAACCAAACAACATTGGCCGATGATGGTATCCATTGCATTGGTGTTGTGTCCATACAATAGAAGTGCATGGGTACCGTTGTTGTTCGGTGACCAACATTCTTCAAAATATCTTTCATACAGGTTGAAATGACAAGAGGGTGAATAAATGATGAGAGAATTTTCATTTTTGGGTGAACTATCACTTTAAGAGACACTTGATGCTATTCTCTCCTCAGACATCAAATATGCCTCCATTCTGTCACGTATTTTACTTAAGTTCCACATTTTAATATGACTTCAAGCCACCAAAATAGACTTTGAAGTTGCAAACCCAAACCAGCAGACACTCGTGTTTTTCTACCTCATGATGTTTTAGTAAAATGAACGGCTTAGTTCAAAAATATACCCTGTTTAGAATCAGGTGTTTTGTTAAATTAGGAAACAAACTTATTCCTGCAGGACTACAGCTTGTTCCACTTCGGGTAGGGCCAAAATTAGATGCGTGTATTCCTGTCAGCAAACACGTGTGTTTTTAAGACCTCATGAAATCAGAACTGGGGATTTGTGGCTAGTAGTCCATGTCTGTTGGCTATAAAATGATCTAATGCTAGAGTATTTGGTTACAGAAAATATCTTCTACCATATATCCACACTTGTAATGTTTTCTTTTTTAATGTGTCTTTAAAGGAGAAGTTCACCTTCAAAATGAAAATTCTGTCATCATTTACTCACCCTCTTGTCATTTCAAACCTGTATGACTTTCTTTCTTCCGCAGAACACAAAAGAAGATATTTTCAAGAACGTTGTTGACAGCCCCCCATTCACTTGCATTGGTTACAATAGAAGTGAATGGGGGGGGCTGTGCTGTTACCAACATTTTTCAAAATATCTTCTTTTGTGTTCTGCAGAAGAAAGAAATTCATACAGGTTAGAAATGACAACAGGGTGAGTAAATGATGACAGATGTTCATTTTGAAGGTGAACTACAGTAGGTACTCAACCAGAATGAGCCTTCCGCCGTCGCCGTCTCCGCGGCGGTACTTCTTTAATGTGTGTTGACTCTTGTTTACCGCTGAGTGGCAGTCTATTCACAGATCTTCACTCAGTGCGAGTTGATGCGTCAAACTCATTGTCTCACTCAGCAGACGGGCAAGAGTTAAGACGTTTAGGCGTAAAAGACAATATCAAAGTTACAAGAACTTAAATCCACACGCACTAATAATTATATTTAATACTAGTCATAAATACATAATTTCATTTTACATTTTAAATTTGCTATATGCATTCAACCAATGCCCAACTCTAACATGATTTAGCTTTATTTCCTTTAAAACCGAATGTGCTCTATAATATCGTTGGATTATCAGCATATATTCCCCATATGGAATAAATACCACTGCAAACACAGCTGGGTTTCTCCGATGTTAACCAAGGATTAAGTTATAAACATTCACGCATACATATTGGTAGGCTACATTCACATACATTGGGGATATGTTGTCATAAATCAAGAAATGTCTCTGCAGTAGGCTTTTCGTAATGTCAGGCTTTTTAAAGTATTTTAAATGTGGCAGCCGCAGCAAGTGCGCCTTCAGAGACAAGCCCCGTTCACGACTTGTATTGTACAGAAAGCGTGGTCTGTCAAAACATATCAAAACATTAAAAATGAAATCCAGTTTACCAAATGAAAGCATGTTGTGAAATTAAACGGGACGTGATGAGATCTTTGGATAGCCACCGGAACCGCGGGTTACATAAACATTGAACAGGGCTCTAGAGTGCGACCAATTTGGTCGCACATGCGACCTAATTTCTCAATGGTGCGACTAAAAAAAATCTGAGGTCGCACCGGTGCGACCAGCCGTTCGAGGGAAAAAAGTCTCTGCGAAAGTCTCCCTGTGGTTCAACAACAGACACATTAGGCCCATATCGTGGTCTAAACCAATCAGAGATAGTGAAGGGCGGACCCCCCTCTGATTGGCCGTGGTCCAGATATTCCTGTACATGTGTGTACGTTTGAAAATGCTGTGCTGCAGTCGGACAGAGAGGTGAGAAGCCTATAGACCCGTCATATAAACAGAGTGGATGTAGCCGCGGTTGATGAGAGAAGATGAAAAGAACGATTGACAACTTTTTCGTTAAGAATGTTAAGTTAAGGCCTTATCCGTCCGAAAATCATAACCAATTCTCTGACACGCTAGACTGCAACTAAATGGTCTCATTTTGCTACAAATTTTCCTGCCAGTGCGAAAAGTTTGTCTTAATGGTCGCACCGGTGCGACTGTCAAACTGATCAATATATAATTTTTGCGTATTATAAATTTAATGCGCAGAAATGTTATATTGCGCAAGCTGCGCATTCAGTCACTCATTTTCGTCTCCCCTCCTTCAACCATTCGCTTATCTATCAGTGCCCCGCCCCCAAAGACGTAATTCGCGGGTTACGGGTAAGAAGCGAAGGACCGAAAGAGCAGACGAGTGAAGCGCTCAATCTTGCAACTTAAATAAATATGCAGAATACAAGAATTTCCCCTGCTAAGGTACAAAACAGCAAAGATAACGAAATGTGTTGCTAGTATTGTATGCATGTGAAGCTAATGCAGGAAACACGTGTTTAAACTTTAAGCACTGAACTATTGTATAAAGATCTCTAACAATACTGCAAAGCATGCAAAACGGTATACATCACGCTAAATACTATTTATTTGTGAGTCGCTATTGATAGAAGCCAAACGTGTATCAATGCAGCTGTCATGAAGAATAATCACTAAAAGCCTTCCGGTCTCGCGGGTTGTTTGAGATATGCGCGCGCCCAGAGAGTCAGAGCACAAAATACTAAACGGAGTTCTCTTACACGCCTTCTTACTATGAAACGGACATATTAACACAAAATAACCTAAAAATTCGCATATTAACAAGAAACCTTGCAAAGGTATTCAGTTTGTTTCGTGACCAAACAGTTGGGAAACAAAACACGTGTTCCAGTATATTGCGCGAGCTCTTAAAGGGCCAGCAGCATAATACAGATCTCTGTTTATAATGTTCATCAAACAACAACGGACGGGCCCAAAAACACTCACTGATATTAAAGGAATTGTGTTCTCTTATAGGAGTCATTCACAACAAATAAAGGAAGAAAGTAGCTTTAAGAAAGATGTGCTTTAAATATGGTAAAGTGTTGAAAGAGAGTTTACATATACAATAAAAATAATTCAATCATAAACAATGATTTGTATTAATTTCTAATTGATTTATTAATGTATTAAAAACATTTTAATGAAGTTTTAGTGATTCTTTTTTCTTACCTCACCCCATGACTCTGGTGCTATCAAATTAAGGGCTGGTGCCACCAACTGAATAACTTGGTAGCACCAGTGCCACCTCTCTCAAGTGTTAGTCTAGAGCCCTGCTTTCTTGTAGAATTGTGCTTCAAATAAAGAACTTTATGTTGACCAGATTGTTAGTTAATCATTTACAAGTCAATATTGCCTATATGGACAGCGATTTAAAAAAAAAAGTGAACTTGTAAAACTGCGGTGTTAAATGCGATGCGGTCGAAAATTTGGGTGCACCTAACTTTTGTGCTGGTGCACCTAAGAAAAAAAGTTAGGCGCACCAGTGCAACCAGTGCAAAAAGTTAGTCTAGAGCCCTGTTGAAGAAACATTCTTTCTTTCTTTCTTTCTTTCTTTCTTTCTTTCTTTCTTTCTTTCTTTCTTTCTTTCTTTCTTTCTTTCTTTCTTTCTTTCTTTCTTTCTTTCTTTCTTTCTTTCTTTCTTTCTTTCTTTCTTTCTTTCTTTCTTGACGCCTCATGCTTCTTATCATTCATTTCAGAAACTACCTTTTGACCATTAGAAAGTTAAAACTGATCATAATATTAAATCAACCAATCAAAATAAGGTCAGAGCAGTGCGAGGCAAGAAACTTGCGACTTGCAGTTTCTTTCTTTGTCAATATTTTTCGCATCGTCAGCCAAAATATCAGAAATGGTCCATTTGTTTTGTAGCTCAACTTCTGACAAGTTAAACATCTTATTTGGAATACATTTTAAAACTGCTACGTGCCGATATAATTCGGTTCTTGAATGCCTTGCAAGGCTCAATGTGAGACGGCGCTCTCGCAATTCACATGAAGCAGCATTTAAAAGGGGATTTCTAGCGCAGTTTAAGATTAGGAAACAATGTATGCTATAATTGATATCAGGTTTAATTAATGATCGGAAATATGTTGTGTAAGTGTGATTTTGCCAGTGATTTTAGAAATGAATGTTGCCAGGGTATACTTTCCAGTTATCTGAACCCTGCACTTTAAATGCCTTTTAATATTCAGCTCTTTGTTATTGCTCACACAACCTCCATCAACCCCCACCTCCTAATGCAGGAAGAAATCACCCTATAACACTTCAGCCAAAACTCAAAAGAGGTGTCTATTGAGAAGTTGCATATTTAAAAATAGATTGAAATGTAAACAGGGATTTTTACCTTAATTACTTTATAAAGTGCCGTATTGATAAAGATGATATGAAAACATGGAATTGTTTGTCATTTAAATGAGAGGTCATTACAGTGTTTTAATATGAGAAAATGTAATATTAAAATAATTGAATATGTTACGTAAATTAGGAGCATTATGATTATAAAAAGCATATTTTGCAAAGATGTTTCGTTTATGTTTGGAGTTAAGTTTCTTATCAGTGTTACGGAGTCTTACGTTTATTTGTCACCCTGCAGGTAAGACATTAATTCTAAACTCTGCTCTTTCAAAAAGCAAGACATTCACACCTCTCCCAGTCCTCATCCTCCGTCAACTGAGAAGTGGAATCTGTTTTTAAAAGCCTGTAGCCTACTGACATGGAGAGAATTAAAACATTTCAATGCTTGTCATTTAAACGCAGGTCAATACACTATTTCGTCACACTTTTATTTAATAACGATGAAACGGTCTATAAACTGCAAATTTTGGCAAATATGATGTTTTTTCGTTCACGTCTTCACACGGGCCTCTGTTCTCGCTCATTAATAATAATCGTTTATGTTACATTTTGTCCTTGTGCAGTTTACTTTCTCCGGTCCGCGTTCATTTATAATTATAAAAATAGTGATATTATGTCACATTCGCCCTCACGTATCAGTGTGTAGGCTACTGTTGTCGCTTTGCATCATTCATTTCTGGTTTAGCTTCTTGTCACAGGACGTACACCCGCTCCGAGCGAGCCTTGAACCGTCAATCGGTCCACACCGGCTTAGAAGACGTAGTTGGTGCAAACAGCCCACTCCTGCGTGATCAATGTGATCTGTATATGGTTTTCACTGACGCACAAGTAGCATATTTTAGTGTAAAATGATCGCTCATGGTAATCTTTGTAAATGAGCTTAAAACATTTTTATAAAAACTTGAAATATTACATTAAAGGTTCTGCCTGCATTGGCTTTAAACGCGTTGTTGTGCGTTCAAAATGTTTACTGTTTTGTTTTACTTGGTGATATGTTAAATGAAGACTGTTTAATGTTATTATAAAATGTAATATTGAGCTTCATTGCGTTTGCGCTGTGGTGGAAATGAGATTAACCTTAAATAAAGATACATTTATTATAAAAGCTTACCCGCGAATAGGGACGTATTAAACTGTGGTTATGGAACTTTTCAAAAACAATCAAACGGTTCAACAGTTTGCTCGTATAAGGACATAAAAAAAAGAAAGTGCTTGGTTATTTTTTTTATTATAATAGTGTGTTCTTATAACTATCAGGCATATGCAGTCGCTTTAGACTCACAGAAAAAAAATATCCTTATATGAACCTCTGTGATCATAACACGTTTGTTCTAATGATTTAATGATTACTTTACTATGTCCTGTATTTGGCTCAATTCCTATAACTCTTGTTTTAATCTTGTTTTAATAAAGAAAGTGTTGCCTCCTGTCATGTAATAATGAATTTATCACATTGAATTTCACTGTTTCACAGTACATGTGGTTAAGTACTGAAGGCGCGAACTCTCCCTTTGCGCCTCCTGGCGGAAATTTGGCGAACTAGTTTCACATGTAAATGTTTTTTAACTCAACGCGGCGGTAGAGAGCATTCTGGTTGACTACCTACTGTACTCCTTTAAATACAGCAGGTTAAGATAACACATACATATAATGTAAGAAAAAAATGAAAGTCTAATGTTAGTGGTGCGCCGCTTACCGTGCATTTATGAGGCTTCTCCCCGGTGTGACGTCGCATGTGTACCACAAGCATGTACTGGGCCTTGAAAGGCTTCTGTTCTCGCGAGCACTCGTTCCAGCGACAGACAAACTCTTTCTTCTCTCCGTGGATGTGGTCATTGTTGATATGCTGCAATTAGCAAGAAGCAAAAACAAATTTAACCTTCATTTTTGAAGTATACATTGCTGAAATAATAAGAGTAGCAGCGACGCCAGCTTTCTTCTAAATGCACCTTGCATAACCACGGATGAAGTCCTACAGGGACGGATCACAAGAAATAAAACCGAACACCATGCCATTACTTTGTTTCTCAAGGTATGTAATTTAGTTTCCAGCTAGAGCAGACTATAGCCTTGAGACTAAAAGGGTGTGTAGGGAGGAAGTCCAAGCCCTCAATGTTACTCTGGTCTCTAAACATCACTTTGTTTCCACATGTTCTCGCAGTTTCTTTCCTGTGTTCCCTGGCAGTAATTACACCTTATTCGCTTTCAAATATTTTATACTATTTCTAAGAAATACAATTAATGATGGCAAACAGCGTTGTAATCTCTATCAACTGTTCATTTGATAGGGATGTGTCACAATGACAGACTTACCAAATAGTTGACCAGTGAGGTAAAATTCTGAGGATATATGTCTTTCTTTTATAGATACTTTAAGTGCCAGTGCTTTTATTAGCATGATGCAGACAAACATAATGCATTGTTTCTTCACATCCTTCTACAAGAATTTCATTTTTTACAAGGTGGGTCAAGATAAAAACACCTTGAAGCCGTTGCGTTCTGTTCCATTATGTTGTGCTTCATCTTAAAGGGATAGTTCACCCAAAAATGAGAATTCTGTCATGAATTGCTCACTCTCTATTTGTTCCAAATCTGTATACATTTCTTTGTTTGATTGAACACAAAGAAAGATATTTGGACGAATGCTTGTAACCAAACAGTTCTTCGACCCCATTGACTATTGTAGGAAAAATGACAATGGTACACACTCTTAAAATGAAATGTGCTTCACGATGCCATAAAAGAACCTTTCTTGTCTAAATTGTTCAATAAAAACCGTTAACCGTTTGTGAAACAGAAAGGTTCTTTGTGGCGAAAAAAGTTCTTCAGATCATAAAAAGGTCAGAAAGAGATGGTTCTTTGAAGAACTTTTGACTAAATGGTTCTTTGTGGAACCAAAAATGGTTCTTCTATGGCATTGCTGTGAAGAACCTTTTAAGCACCTTTATTTTTAAGAGAGTGTAGTCAAAAGTCCCCCATTATTGCTCACTGAACTCTCTGTAAGTCGCTTTGGATAAAAGTGTCTGCTAAATGATGTAACTGTAAATGTAACAGTTTGCTGTCCTACTTTCTTCAAAAAATCTACTATGGTAGTCAATGGGGTCCAAGATCTGTTTGGTGACAAGCATTCTTCCAAATATCTTTCTCTGTGTTCATCAGAACAAAGAAATTCACACCGATTTGGAACTCGACTCGAGGGTGAGTAAATGATGACAGAATCTTTATTTTTGGGTGAACTATCCCTTTAGTTTTTTTTTAAATAAGAATACGTTTTATGTAAATTCCCCTTTAAAAATTAATCTAAAAATTTATACAAATCTTTATTAGGACAAAATTGTTTATTTAATAATAAAATTGCTGATAAAATAAAATCCTGTTTGTTGGTGCCTTAATCATAACCTAGTATGCATTCTTGAAAATATATTTCAGTTTAACTCCCAGTTGATTCCTCAGCATTGAGTCTCGTGAGGAGCCAGACTGGCTCAGGGTGTTCCGGTCAGGGCAGCGGGTCTGACTCTAAGCACGGTGTATGTGTCACATTGCGGTTTTCAGATTGTTAATAACAGCCAGCAGAAGGGCCGAGGTGTCAGAGGTGGAAAGGGCCACTCCAGAACTGCTGGCATAATGACAGATTTACTACATGGCCCCGGGGAAGGTCAAAGGCCAGAGGGTGTACAAAGTCAGGGGCCATACATATGTGTGTGTGCGTGTGTGTGTGTGTGTGTGTGTGTGTACACGTGTGTAAGTGAAGTGAGACTTTGGTTGCACCACTCTGTGTATCAACATGCTCATTAACCCTTAATGTGTCACTGACATGAAAGGATCGGTTACAACTCTAAAACGGATGGTCTAAAACTTGGGTGCTGGGCTGTGTCTACATTAAAAAGCAGAAATAAGCTGTTTGTAATTTGTTTTTGTTACGGTTCGGTGATAGGGATCATTTCAAGAAGATAGCTCTGTTCCAAAACCTAGTAAGCTGCATACCAAGACACGGTTTTAAGGTATTAAAAATGAATCTACCGAAATGAATTCTAAGATACCTTTTAAGGCTTTTAAGATATTCATTTAGGTTCCATCTAAGGGGGCATATTCACATAAGTATCCTTTATAAACATATAAAGTCCCAGAATACACATTTCCAAGCTAAACTGAAACAAAAAAATCTAAAGATGGCCCCAAGGTCACTAAGAGCTCTCATGTTGTGGAAAGTCAAACACATTTCAAACACCAAAGTAACTGGGTTAGAGGAAGTTGACTAACGTGAACTAGCTGGTCCTGGGTGTCGTACTCTTTGGAACATCCCTCCCAGTGACAGTTGGTCTCATATATAGCTTCAGGCTCTTGCTTGCATTCATCTTTATCAAGTTCCTCCCGTAACTCCATGTGATCCTGCACAGAAAACAGCATCAGCATTTACTTGCATTGCTAACTGTATTACATTTATCATATAGGATATGTAACCAAAGAAGTGAATGTTTTATTGCTTGGTTGCATTTGGACCTGACAGATTCTTAGTTATGTACCTGTTGATAAATATAAGTATCTCTAGCTTATCTGTAAGACTTGCAATAGTGCCATGGGAGCTGTACAATGTACACAATGCATATGTGTGTACATACGTGTACGTGAATGTGTATTCAATTGTTTTTTTCCTTTACACTCTAAAAAGTGCTGGGTTGTTTTTGACCCATGCTGAGTAGACAGAACATGTTGGGTTATTTCAACCCAGCTGCTGGGATGTTTCCACTCATGGTTGGGTAAAAACAACCTAGCAATTGGGTTAAAAATAACCCAGCATAGAGTAATTTTAACCAAGTAGTGTATTCTGTCCAATAGTTACCCAGCATGGGTCAATAACAACCTGTACTTTTTAGAGTGTACCTTCTCTATTTCATATTACTTTTAAGGTTTATCTTCTCTTTTTTCTGTGTGTTCAACTTATATTGTTTTCTTGAATTGTTTTTTTTGTACAGCTGCTCTGATGCAATGCAATTTTTCTAAGAACTATACAAATAAAATCGACTGAATTATGTCTCATATTCTTCTAAAAATCATAAAGGGGAATTGTCGGCATAGCAGTAAAGAAACTTTTGAGTTCACATTATCATAAGGTTTGATGGTTTTTGAGTCCAATCTAAGTAAATATGAGAAAAACAAAGTAGTTGGAGGAGCCTAGCTGGGTCTTTTGGGAAAAAGAACAAGACTTCATAGGATCTTATTGCTGTAAAAAAGAATTATGATATTAAAGTGATGCCATTTGTGATTTATTTTCTTTAATAACTGATCCCTGTGCCTTTAAATAAACTAAATCTTGGTTTAATTATTTGGGAATCTAATTTTTACTACTCATTTCCAACAAAGTATTGTAACCCACAATTCTCTTAAGGTCTGGGAATGTTCAGAATGCTTTTAAGCTCTAATAAACTTTAAACTTAAGCGTTCTGAAACCTCTCTAATGTGGCGAGGGAACGGAATGCTTCAAGGCTACATCTAATGTCAACTCCCACATGCCAATTTGTGTGATATTCAGTCAAAAGAACCAAGTCTGCTTACCAGCAATTGCTACGTTGTTATGAGCAACGAAAACAGCAAATGATAACTGGTCTTTTAAAACTTTATCCCAATTCAACCATGAAATCTAGACCTCCTCATATATAGAGGATTTGGAAGCAGTCTGATGTGAAATCAACTCCACAAACCTGAGAACCAGGTGAGATGGGATGGGGTCCGTCTGCTTCCGTTTTGACCTTTGACCTCTTGATGATCATAGGATTCACCGTGCTGCTGACGGCCGAATCTCCGCCAGCGTTCTAAAAGAGCAAACAGCGATGGGTGAGAGAGAGAAGGAGAACAGAAAAGAGTCAGCAGAGACTCGACGACAGCTTGGCTGCTGGCACGAGGGGCGATTTCACGCCTACAAAGTAACCGCAAGCTCCAGATGCCTTATTTTACAAAGCATCTCACCGCAGAGACTAAACTGTTTAGACTGCACCATGAGCGTCTGTCAGATGGAAATATGAAAAGGAAGAAATTATTACACCCAGAGTGCGGCTGCAGACTTTGATCGTCGAATGAATTCATAATTCAACAGACAGTCTCCGAACACACAGGCTTTCCGTGGAGAAACGCTGGGAAGAGAAAACCGTGAGCCGCTACAGTATGGCAAAGACCCATGTTTTCCATAACTCAGACATGGTTTTCTTAAAAGTGAGGGAGAAGTGTTTCTAATAGCGGGTAAAGTGTGTGCGCATTGGAGAAATGAAGCGGACTGAAAACTGGTGTCAGGACAGACTGTAGGTTAGAGGAAGTTTACATTCTGGATGGCCACAATGTTTACGTTGGAGTGACAGCCACTTTTGGCTGATGAAGCTTACATAGTTGTACAAAAGCTTGGCTTGGGGGGGGTGGGTAGCGAAATACGGAGAAACTCAGCTCAGAAACTCAGCAACCCTGTCTTACATTCATGTTTACCCCAAAATAAAAATTCTTTCCTTTACTCATTCTCATGTTGTTTCACACCTGTATGACTTTCTTTTTTCTGCAGAACACAAAAGAAGATATTTTTCTATTGTATGAACACAAAACCACCGTGACATTTCTCAAAATATCTTCTTTTGTGTTCCACAGAAGAAAGAGTCATATACCGATTTTGAACAACGTAATTAATAAATGACAGAAATTGTTATTTTTGGGTGAACTTGTTTATCATGCATCAGTCTTTGGAATTAATCGATCTAAACAATTGCACTGTTAGTTTGTTTGTTTGTTTTGTGCCATACCAGCTTTAATGGCGGGAAAAAATGTGTCTATATCATATTAGGTTTTTATCATTTATTTTTTCTAAACATTTTAAACTGTATTTGATGTTAGGCTATTAAAAAGGTATTGAAATGATTTAACTGTTTGCACTGTTTAGTATAAGAAAAATATACATTTTATAAGATTTGAAAGCAGCATTGTATCTTTCCATGTCCATTCATGAATATCTTCAGGTCTGTAAGCGTGGGAACCTTGAGTCTAGAACACAATAACACATGTAGAAATCATAAATCTCGGTGAATTCACCTGGCTGGTGTCTGTGTTGGTGTCAGTGTTGTTGCTCAGGGCGGCAGCTGCCACCAGCGTCTGCTGCCTGCTGCTGAGGGAGGGGGTGGGCTGAAGCAGAGGGGGTGCGTGTCCAAAAGCGTTCAGACCCCTATGCTGGGACAGCAGCTGGTGGTACGCTATTGGTGTGATGGGATGTGGAAAAGCGAAGGATGGACTGAGATGTGGGGGGGAATCACATTTAGAGTTTATTCACAGATCAGTAAATCAATATGAAGCCAAAGCATGGCCAAACAGAGAACAGGCATTTCTTGTACCTGATTGCTCCTACGGAGAGGTGACCATAAGAGCTGCTGGCAGCCGAGCTGGAACGGGAGTTATTGATGTATGCCACCAGAGAGTTGGGCGAGGTGCGGATCATGGTCTGCAGGTCGATGCTGGCATCCGAGACCGGAGAGATAGACAACGCCCGCTTTCTGCTCAGCCTCGGCGTCAGTCTGGGACTAGGGAAACGGGACACTGCACAGAAAGAGACACTTTTTAAATCCAACCCTATAGACAAAAAAGATATTAGAACATTGAATTTTCTCCCACTGTAAATCAATAATCATGTAATCATACCAATTTCGCCCAATCTTTGGACCAAATATAATTTAGCAACACTGAGCAATAGCAATTAGCAATAAGCATTCATTTAGTTTTTGTGCATGAAATCTTGAATAATATCATATGAAAAAATGAAAATGCTAAAAAGAGATAAAAGTCTTTTAGAAGTCAGACTTAAAGGGATAGTTCACCCAAAAATAAAAACTCAGTCATCATTTACTCACCCTCAAGTTGTTCCAAATCTGTATACACTTCTTTGCTCTGATGAACACAGAGAAAGATATTCGGAAGAATGTTTGTAACCAAACAATTCCTGGCCACCATACACTACCATAATGGGAAAAATGACAATGGTAGTCAAAAGTGCCCCAGAACGGTTTGCTTTCCTACATTCTTCAAAATATCTTCTTTTGTTTGCTCTGATTTTCTCTGTGTTCATCAGAACAAAGAAATGTATACAGATTTGGAACAACTTGAGGGTGAGTAAATGAAGACGCAATTTCATTTTTGGGTGAACTGTTCTTTCACATCTTAATGTTTCTTCAGGCGAGTGCATGTACTCATGTCCAGCTGTTCTGTACCAAACAGGTGCTGTGAATTAGTCCTGGTGTAAAAGGACAGAGAACAGCAGCCGGGCAGGAGGCTTTTATGCCCTTCGGGTGGGCATCACCAAAGGTGCTAGCAACAGGAAACATGTAATGGGTTCATTAAACCACACACAAACACCTCGCAAAAACCCTCTGCTGACATTTCAGAGGTCTGTCGAATCCTTGCCAATTCCCAGTTCAAATCACATGTTCCTGTCATTTTTGACAACTGTTTTGATGTGCATTGCAAAAAAGTATAAAAAAAAGTAAAAACGTCTTACCCTAATCTAAGCCACCTACACAAATAGTAGGTTAAAATGATTGTATTAAGAGGGTACTAAGAGGTATGCATAAGTATGAGGTGTTGAAAGAACGCGAAATTGTTACGCTAATATAACAAAACAAAAAATTACAACAGACATCCACACCCCAACACACGGTACAGGTTGAGCCAATATGTTTGTGTAAGTTTGGATGTGATGCTCAAAAAAAAGTGTTTATAGATGTCTGTGTGTATAAGAACAACATCAAAGCCAAAACTTGAAATGTGTTTTATTTTCGTATAAAAATAAAAAACTGTATGAATCTCAACAGATTGTAATCTTAAAAAGGCAGACAGTGCTCCGTTCAGAATGTCTGTAGTAAAATCATTAACAGACCCTGTCTAAGTTGCACCGCTGCCACGTTGATAGGGCGGCGTGTGGCAGAACTTGGCTGGCTGCTTCCCACAGAGTCAAAAGAACACAAGGGGGTAGCAGCGCCTGGCCTGTCCCACACACTCTGGGATGGTGTTTTCATAAGCCGCGTCTTTAATTTAGGGGTGCACTGGTTTCTGGGGAGAGCTTTAACAGATGTGCAGTGCAGTGCGCCTGTGGTGGCAGCGTGCGGACCCCATGGCATAGGGTATGGTGGGTGGAGGTAGGCGCTTTTAATTGAGGATCTCGTCTTACAGTATATATGGCTTTATAATCACAGTCTGCACGTTTACAAAAGAGCCAATTATATCAGGAATCGGCTCTGATGTTTTTATTGGGCAGCCTTTGTGATGTTAAAAAAGTATAACTAACATTTTTTCAACATTATATAAATGTAACTATCTATGTTAATCTTCTAATGTTTTTAGAAGGATAGTTCACCAGAAAAGGAAAATGGTTTCACTTTTATAAAAAAGAAGATACTTTCAGAAATGTCTCAAATGGTTTCGTGTCCATACAATGGGAGTCATTTACATTTACGCATTTGGCAGACGCTTTTATCCAAAGCGAATTACATTGCATTATCCTATAACATTGTTTCTAAGCATGTGCAATCCCCTGGGATCGAACCCACGACCTTGGCGTTGTTAACGCCATGCTCTTACCACTGAGCTACAGGAAAGCTAAAGTCAATGGGGGCCAATGTTGTTTGGTTGCCAATGTTCTCTAAAATGTCTTCTAAAAAAGAAAGTCATACAGGTTTGGAATGACATGAGGGTGAGTAAAGGATGATTTTTTTTCATTTTTGGGTGAAGTATATATTTCAATAACAGATTTTTGTTTATTTATAAACCAAAAAGTTCCAGAGTGCAACTTTTAAGATACTGATGGCTGAAAAAGACTCATGTATATTTGCCACATGTGGCATTCACAGGCTGTGTCTCGTTTCGGAAGGCTGCGTCCTCCGGAGGTCTCATTTAAAGCCTGTTATGTCATCGAGGCTGTGTCGTTTCATAAAAGCATGTAGGACACTCTGTAGGCACCCTTCTAATGCGACCTACTTTCACGAGAATTCGGAGGACACATGAAGTTACAGAAAGTAACCAACTTTTTACCTCTTAAATCATGTAGAAATCATTTTAATGTATTTGACAGGTGTGTGAGTGCAACGTGTTGTCATAGCAACGTGGTACTTCCTGTTTCCTTTTCTAACAGTATGTCCTACGAAGGACGTCTCGTTTAATTCTATGTTGAGAATCCTCCATATACCGCATCCTTTAGAGCAGTAGTTCTCAAACATCTCGGGGCCCCCCCTATCCAGGGGGCCACAGATTTTGTGGCATTTTATGAAATATAGAAATTGATCATAGATTTTATGCAATCAAACATCAGAAAAATAAGACCACCAGACAAAAGAATTGCTGTTTCAGCATTGTATAACCGAATATGTTTTTGTTTAAATAAAAATGTTCAATTTAAGATTAAGTCTTTATTTGGGGGGCCGCAAAGCGATGCACTCTACACAAAGGGGGCCTTACAACGAAAAAGTTTGAGAACCACTGCTTTAGAGGACGATACCTCTGGAGGACACAAGGACGCAGCCTTACGAAACAAGACACAGCTACAGAAAAGAATGTAAAAAGTTTACGTTGTCAATCTAATTAATACCATGACACTAACATTTACTATGAAAGGGTTTGCACTGGATACCCTTTTGGCATCCAGAATCCAACCCCAGCTGGCGTTGTGTCTGTTGTGCAGGCGTATATACAGTATGTGTGAGTGTACATAGAGGATTGCGTATTAGAATAAACTGCAGTGGTGACGGGACCCTCCTTCCATACACTGAAAACCTCGGCTCACAAACGCCAGGGTCCTGCCTGTAGCCGGACACCAGACGTTTGCTTTGGCAGCTGCTATTATCATGGGACCTTGAACTGTTCCCCGCTGGCTACGCCACACAAATGACTTCAACATTTGTTTTCCCCTCTTTCCATTCAGAATCTTAAAGCGTTCCTGTGTAATCAACCCAATTAGGGAGAGTTAGGGGCCGCCAGCCCTCTTTACACAGAGCGAAGAAGCAGATAATTGGGCCATCGGTACAAGAGAGAGGTCTGTTCAACATATTATCCAGCTCTTTTGGGTATCGGACAGTGTCTGACTGTGACTAGTGACGGTCTCTGATTTATTTATTCATCCATCCGGGGGGCGCAAGGCCAGCATTTCCTATCTTCCATACAGAGAAGCACTGACTGTGACCACTCATAACATTGCATGCACTATAGAGTACACAATGAGGACCCAAGAAACGTTACCGCTGGGAAGAAATCCGTCTGGCTGTGAGGGGGAAACGCGGCTGTGTTGTTTTAAGCGGCGACTGCGCTTTCACCCGCCGTGTCGCCCCGTCAGGCGGAGACCATAATTAACATGTTAAGTGCACACTGTTGGCATGCACACGCATTTGGCACAGCACTGAAGCATTTCAGCGAGACGTGCATTTGACGCAGACTTCTTTCATTGTTAGGAGCTATTTGTTATTTTGGGGCCTGTTGGGGCAAATGCACTTGGCGTTCACATGGCTGGCAGACTGCGCTGTGAAAAAGGAGTGCTTATGTATCTGCAGGGCTGAGTTACATGTTTTCAAAGCTCTTTGGGGGTGATGCCTCATCATTCTTTGTGTTAAGAGTTTACTCTTAACTGTTGAAGTCATGGATGACTGATGTAGGGGAATGTCCCATGGATATTTAATCATAGGAGATTTGTTTTAAACACTATCAAAGCTAAAGCCTGTGTATTTGAAATTCTGTCATGAGGGAAAATTGTTGGAGTATTAAAGCTAAAATCTGTAACTTTTTGTTTGCAAAATGAAGAAAAATGAGTTTCAACATGAGAAGAATGTGACAAAAAGTGAGCAGTGACTACACTACTTGGATTTATACTTCGGGAATATGAGTCATGACACATACTCACTTAAAGGGATGGTTCATTCAAAAACAAAAATGATGTCATCATTTACTCACCCTCATGTCATTTCAAACCTGTATGACTTTAGCAGAACACAAAAGAACATATTTCGAAGAATGTTGGTAACTGAACAATGATGGTACCCATAGGGCTGTCACGATTATGAAATTTGGCTGACGATTAATTGTCTAATAAATCATTGCGATTATGACGATTAATTGTCTGTTTTAGAGCTTTGACTTTTAATTCTCATACATTTTTTATTCAGCTTTGAAACGACCAAATTGTTGTGAATATAAAGACTAGGTTCTTTTTCTTGGAAATACTCGGAAAAAATTGGGTCATCATACTTAAGGTTTAGGCTTTTACCTGTCAATAATACAACCGCCAAATACTTGTAAATTAAGTAAATTGATCAGGAGTGAATTGAAGCCACCATTAAAATGCTATCAGTCATAGCAAAGCTTCTAGTCTGTTTTTTTCTCACTTGCAAGACTACAATAGAAGTTTACTTCTATGTTAATGAGATTTTGGTAGACTGGTTTTCACACTGAAATAATATTAAATTGTACTACAGGTTATTTTTATGGTATATGCTTTAGTTTTTTTTTTTAAGTGATTGTGTTGTGGTGGTACATTTTACAAGTATTACCATGCTTTAGTTACAATATATAGGCTACAATAAAATATGCAATATGCAGATGCACTACAGCTCCCCCTAGTGTCTTCTATAGAGATGTGCAATAATTGCGATGATCCGAAATCATCGCGATGAGGTCAAACAATCGCGATGAGACGATTATTTAATAATCGTGACAGTACCCTTCTATTGTATGATCACAAAACCAATGCAAGTCAATGGGTACCGCCGCTGTTGCCAGTGACATGACGGTGAGTAAATGATAACATAATTGAACTATCCCTTTGAGTTTGTGTCATATTCCGGAAGTATATAAATCGAAGTAGGGTAATTCATAAAATACAGCATTGCGGTGACATTTATAGCTATAAACGTTTTTGCACTTACAGTTACAGTAAGTCTACTACAATCTCAATAACGTGCATGGCTCCAGTTAACATCGCACACATTTTCCAGTGATCCCAGAAAATCCAAACATTTCTCTCCCAGGCAGCTAATGGGCAAATGGGAATCGTGGAGTGAAAACAAGAGGGCCACTTTGTGCACGCCAAACACTCACTCTTGTGGCGGGTCTGCTGAATTTATTAGTACATAAATTGATTTTTAAATATGCATATGAATTTTAGCGCAGCACCATTCCAAACCAAACGGTAGACTCTGCAATGCATATTTATCAGCCTCTTGCTCCATTGAACGGGTTGCTTTATGCAGGGACCCTGCGAGCGAGCCATAAGCTGACATTAACCGTCAATGAAAGTCCTGTGTCTGTGGGATGGTGTGAGAGAGGCTCGTACACCTGAGAACCCAGAGTATGACCACATCAGTCCAATCCACAGCCGAAGCCAAAGATACGGGTCGGGGTGGGAGAAAGCCCTGCGCTGTGTCTCCGTTTGTGGCCGTTTGGACTAACAAGCCTCAATACACAAACTGCGGGCAGTCAGCTCCACAGCGGCCACGGTTGGCGGTCAGAAATGCAGGAACTTTTACGGCTGATGTGTTACAATCATAAAATAAAAATAGAGGTTCGTGTTTGATTAGTGAATGGACATGTAATTGGAACATGCGACGGGAGAGGGTTTGTGGATTTATGCAGGAACTGCGCAGAGTTGCTGTGGGTGGCTGCACTGGATCAAAGCAGCGCTGCATATTTACGAGTATGTGCCAGTTTATGCGCTTGATTATTTTAAATCACTAATTTCCTGAGCAGACACTCAACACTGACCGACCTTTAATTCTCACAGTGTCGCCCATTCACAACCTGCACACCCTGTGATACAGAGCAGAAATGCGAGTTATATAAACTACAGTGATTTTACTAAGCAAATTTCTTAGGAAATGTGTGAAGCTTCACACATTATTATTGCTTCTGTGAAATGCTGGCAAGTGCATTAATAAAGTAAATCGTGTTCAATAAACTGTTAAGAATTGTAACAAAACTAAATCTATTAAGATTTTAGAATTTTAGAAATCACTCTAAATTCAAGAGAATAGAAGAGTCCAAACAGAACTATGACACAAGAGAAACAATATCAATATCACTTTCAGAGCTATGTTTTTAAGCTAATGATCGATAAAACATCAACAGCCAATCACAAACAATAAATACAAATTTAAAGAGCTTGCGCTTTTAAAATGTGAAACTGCAGCACAAAGGATGGAGGTGTGGCTTTGGAGAGCGCTCTGGTTGTACGTTAAAAGCTAGCATGCTAATGCTAACCTCTATAAAATTTCTCAAGCCGCCTTTAAACAAACAGCGTTATCACCCATTGGTGTAGATGCACTGTTGTTTTAACAATTATCGTTCTTGTTGTGAACAGGTTTAAGCTGGTCATGTGCTGGTCCTGAGCTGGTTTAAGCTGGTGAGGAACCAGCACATGACCAGCTTAAACCAGCACAAACCAGCATCAAAACATACCTAAACCCAGCATATGCTGTTTTTTTCAACAGGGAGGCCATTTTATTGTATAATTATGAAGAAAGAACAACTGGTCCAGCAGCACGCTGGTTTTATTTTTTAATTTTTTTTATCTTGCATATCTTCGCTGTCCTTCCAAAACCTCGGATGTCCAAATTCACTGTTTTTCAGGTAGCCTAATGGAAAAAACACTGTACATTTTAATGATTAAATACAGTGTTGTCAAAGTTGACAAGCACTTTTTAATACTTTTTATTAGTTAGATATTTGCAAAACCAAGTGACAAACATAAAGGGTGACCATGATTTGACAAAAAATATCACAAAATATGGAGATACGATGTTTCAGAAGGGCAGCAGCGACATCTACTTAAATCTTAAAGATATGCGTTTAACATATCTGTTGGTTGTATTCTATACAAACGTTGCGCAGTGTTAAAAAACTAAAACATGAAGTTCTTCTGCACCAGCGTTGTTTACCTATTCTGAAGTGGTCTATAATGGTATTTCATTACAGTGTTTATTCAAGTATTTCTCACTAAACCCTTCTCACAGTGATATCCCCAGATAAACTGTAGCTCTTTAAAACTCGGGGACTGAAACCTGCTTGGCCGCATCTCTGTACCTTATCGTGAGACCTAAACTTCAACTTGCTCACCCTGCTTCACCTCTGAAGATTATACGATGACAGGGGAAATGAAATAGCGATCCTCTGGGCATCTTTTAACAATGGCACATTATTAAGCCAAGATGTGATCTGTACCTTATAAGATCAAGACTGTACACCAGTCCATTACATGACTAACTGGATCACGTTACAAAGCAGCGAGAGGGGGTACATCGCCTCGAAAACAAAGAGCAGAGATGAAAGGCCTGGCATTACAGCCACTGCGAAAACTATGTCTGCCGTCCTTACGGTCTACTCGCCTTTTAAGGTGAAGCTGGAGGGAAGAGTAGAATGTTACAGTACTTATAATAACACATCACACCTGCATCCCGATCTGAATTAGAGGGCGTAAGAGAAAACACGCCTCATAAATTGCAACGATCGATGTTTACAGATGCTTTGGATGTGAGTCATGTTTTATACCTAGGTGTATAAAGTCTTGTTTTTTTCGTGGAATGCTTGTAAACCATTAATTTTATACAACAATCGCTTTTTGCTGAGCGTAGCCAAAGTGTAATTTAACTTTTTATAGTTACATCTTAAAACGTATAATTGCTATCTTCCCAACATGTTTTCCAAACACGGTGTCTTTCGTTGCTCAGGAGATTGTGACAGATCCCGCAGCAAAAGAGCCACAACCTTTAGGAAGCAGGGCTTGGGATTGAAAACACAACAAATATAGTGAATGTTGGTTAGTGTAGTACACAAGTCGGATAACGTACTGTCCACAGCGCTCATGTAGTCGGGGAGATGTGCGGCCGCCGCTCCTGTCTGCATGAGAAGGTCTCCATAAGAGCTCCGGTGACTGGTGATGAGATGATAATACTCGGAGGGGTTTGCTCCAGGTGGAGGAGGGGGCAGACCAAACAAACTCCGTTCCTTCAGGTGTTCATGGGTCACTGCTTAAAGAGAGAAAAGGATGTTAGCTTGTGAATGAATGTTATTTCAGTAGGGGAAAGTTGGGTAACTTGCACATTTAAAGCAACTTTTTTGTCACATGACAATATCTTTGGAAGAGGGCGAGCGCATTTTAAAGGGACAGTTCACCCAAAAATAAACATTCGGCTATCATTTATTCAACTTCATGTTGTTCAAAACCAGTATACGACAAAAATGGATATTTTTGAAATGTCTCTGTGGTTTTGTGTCCATACAATGAAAGTCATTGGCGGTTCGGGACGAAAAATTACAGTGGTAGTCAAACGTGCCAGAACTATTTAGCTACAAGCATTCTTCCAAATATCTTTCTCCGTGTTCACCAGAACAAAGAAATTTATACAAATTTGGAACAACTTTAGGGTGAGTAAAAGATGCCAGAATTTTCGGGTGAACTGTCCCTTTAAGCACCTTGCCTAAACTGATGTAAATTTGTCAACGCCCACACCTAATAAACCACCATCTAAATGTGTCGAAGGCAATACACAAACGCGCTACATATTTATTTTCATTTCTGCCCAGGTCAGATAACCATTAGTGCCTCCAGCGTTTGTTTTTGTAACGCTTTCCTACAACGTGGAAATAACACAGGGGGCTCTACTTCTTCTCCCACTTCCTTCTCGGTCATTCATGCCATAACAGATCTATCAGGAACAATTAGGCCCCGGCGAGGTTAAAAAAGAACAGGCGTGTGTTTGTGCTGGATTCATGGCAGAACAAGGCCGTTTATTTTCTCCACGTTTGCCGGATCGTATAACTGTGTCTCCAGAGAGGCTCGGAGACAGCGGAGGGGTACGGCGGAGGCCGGGACAGATAAAACCCAGAGGCAATGGACCAGTGAAGGCTGACCAACAATCAGAGGGGCCGCTTTGGAGGTGGGGACGTCTTCATTGATCTTTATCAGCGATCCTTCACGGACCTTGTGTTAAACAGTAGCTGTAAATGAAGAACATGATTGACTTCTACAAAGCCAAAGCTCCATCACAAAGCTGCCAGGATGTTTCAAAGTTAGCTGCCCATGTAAAGCACAGACTCCGTATGTGGTGTCGTACACCAAAGTAAAATAATATTGTAACCAAGTAATGATATGTCAGTTATCAGACTTAAACATGTTATTGGTTCACGGTTATGTTAAGGTGTCTGATTGGAGCAACTAGGGGATGTTCCGCCTCTGTCAACCGGATATAAAAAAGAAAGTCTAGAATAGCACGAGGTGTGTGTGTTCCGGTGGTTAGAGAATGGCCACACGTGTTTTGAACTGCTGTGTACAATAAAATATCTTTGTGCTGACGATATTGTTTCTCGCCGTGTTCTATCCGGTAACATCTTAAGAGAGGGACTGTTCTCTCAGACACAACACCGTAACAATAGGTACAGTTGAAAACTTAAGGTAACTTTGAAGTAAAAGGTCTAGTTCAAACTAGGATTACAAAGACCTTTTAAAGTACATGTAAACTAACGGGAACAAAGTTAAGGGGTTTTGGTAATTACATGCTCTTATTCAAGCTTAATTTCTGGCATTTAATCACCAATGCGATCTTTTCCACATTGCTTATTTAACGGTGAAAGCACAGACTCATTACTGCCAACAGATTGTGGTAAGTGGTTTATCTCTTATTTGGCTTACTCGTCTCAACCTGTTGTAGTAACAAGTTTGAGAAGACCAGGCTTTTTGCAAAGACTGTTATCTATTTGCATGGATTCTTATTCTGGCCAATTTGTAATGTGCCGTAAGAGCAGGCCAGTTTTAAGCACACTTGACCATAGTAAGAGATGGAGTGTGTTTCTACACATGTTTGAGTTTGTGGAGGAGCGAAACCATTAGCTCTTTGTCCTCCTTGAACAACGGGGTTTTGATTCTTCCTTTCTAATGCACTTCCGTATACTATAAACATAAAACCCATTAACACTATTAGTTGAATGGATGCTCTTTATTAACAGACATTAGCTTGTTAATATTGGAACATTGCTTGCCATTTCTGGGGCACTAAGTATTTAAATGCAATGTTGTACAAAGGATTTTCAGATAACAACGACACTGTGAAAATTTAGAGGTAAGCGTCAAATTTTTGTTTCTTTGAAAAGAGCCTTATGTAGTTTTGTAGCATACATCTGCTAAAGAGTGGAGGGCATTGTATCACTTGTATAGAAGATGAGTCAACATCTGTTTTTTGTGTCATTTTGGTGGTTTTAATGCAAGGAATATTCCACAAAACTTCACATTGTGTACATTTTTGGTCATCCTAGATAAACGTCTGATAAGAATGATACATTTTAACTTGTTAATTATAAATAATATAGCTAAACAATTGTTCTCAGCAAATTGAAATAGGTTTGCTCGAATATGTACAGTATAGACCACTTCAGAAAACGTAAACAATGCTGGTCCCACTCTGGTGCAGAAGAACTTCCTGTTTCAGTTCTTTAACACTACACAAATGTTTGAACAAAACAAAACCACCAGAACATTTATAACCAAATCAAAACGAATCATCAACGAATATCTTTAAGATTTTATTCCATGTAAGATGAAAAAATAATACTATTAAACATGAAGTGCTTTTGGACCAGTGTATGCATCTTGCGAAGTGGTCTATAGACATATTTTACTTGAGCACATCTCCAACATTTGCGAGGGAGTAACTATCACTTTTACATTTAACACCATTAAAATAAAAAAGTTGTTAGATGTTCATTTTGGACTCACCATCAGGGGGGCTCAGTCCTCTTGCAGCAGATATCATGGAGAGAGTTGGGCTGGTGTGCACAGACCGCAGGTAGTGCTCCATGTGTGGATTAACGTACGGGTGTGGAGGATTGAATGGAGACTCTCCCGTAGCCGCAGCGTGAGGTGACAGTCGGATCAGAGAGATATCAGAGATAACTGGACTTCCAGCTAATCCATGAGGTCTAGCAAAGACAACAAGAGAATAGATTTTAGCATTAGCGAATTATACGAAGACAAGCTGATTATCTCAGAGCCTGACATGTTTTTGTTTACATTCTTTTGCAATTACGGTGTAATCTTATAGATTACTGGACCATTAAATGACTTCTCCTGTGTTATCCAATATTGCATTGTTTTATGAAAAACATGTCCAGGTGTTTAATAAAAATTTACAAAATGCAAAAATCAAAACAAGCCTTTACAGCTACATTATGGAATTGCGACCCATAGACGACTCTAGACGGTCACATTTGGGTAAGTTGTCCATTTCAAGCCTTCATAGTAATAAATACATAAGAGAAATACCTAATTTGACATATTCTTCTCGATGGTTTACATCAATATTTGAATGAACGACTCATCCTTCATCATCATTAGGGCAGTTGTGGCCTAATGGTTAGAGAGTCGGACTCGTGACCAGAAGGTTGCCGGTTCGATTCCCAGGGCCGGCGGGTAACAACTGAGGTGCCCTTGAGCAAGGCACCTTAGCCCTACTTGCTCCCCGGGCGCTGCAGTGATAGCTGCCCACTGCTCCGGGTGTACGTGTGTTCACTACTCTCTGGATGGGTTAAATGCAGAGGTCACATTTCGTTGCCTTGTACTTGTACATGTGCAATGACAATAAATTGAATCTAAATCTAAAAAAAAAAATCTAAATCATTCTCCAACAAATCAAAGCACTTATCAGGTGTTTTTTTAATTCAGGTTCAAATAAGGTAACATGGAACAGCAAGTTGAGGTCAAAAGCTATTATTTACCGGCCAGGTTCAGGCCCCAACGTCTGTCGCAGACACCTACTGTAAAACTGGTCACATTCTTTATTTCAGGACTCTCAACAGGAGACACGTTTCTTCTCTCTTTACACCCGAGGTGCTAAACAAGTCGAGACACTGTAGTACATGACTACTTGTAACGTCTGGGTGGGATGTGTTTCAAACTGACACACGAGCCTCCAAGTGTCGTGATGAGACGTTTAAAACTTCCCACCCGTTTCTCTGTTGCTGTTTGAAGATGCTGATGTGTAAAACAAGATGATGGGGCAAGAGTTCACAGATAGCCCACAGGTCATGGTGAGGACATAAATGTGTCACGACTTGTCAGGTATCTACGTCGCCTGCGCACCGGTCCAAACACCAGGAGGCAATTCTAACTCACTGTCTGAAAGTAGAGCTCTTTGAAGAGATGATTATGTATGGTTCTAACACTACCTTGCTCAAGTACCTGTTAGCGTTTTGAACACCTGGACCAGAGGAAGTTCAGAACCTGTCCTTACAGATCGGTCATGAGCTCTGCAGTTGAGTCCAAGAGAACCCCTTAAATGGGGTGTCCTGAATGCTTAAATGTCAGATGGTTTTAAATAAAGCAGACCCATAGCTTCATTTATTTCTCTTTACAGGAACAGGAAATGACCATGATTATAAATCAGAGTCAGCATTTCACACGGGGGTGTTCTTAGGTTGTAGGGAGGGATGGTAGATTCTCTAGCTGCACATTAATTGTCTAAAAGAAAATTAAACTGTACTTAATGAAGAACAGACTTAACTCAAATGAAAGGAGGCTGTTTCTTTGATGGAAGTATTATTTAGATTTGTTTAACACCTGAATGAAAAGGTTTATAGCTTAAAGTTCCTCCCATTTAGAATTGTTTAAAAACTTTACGAAAAAATTTATGACAGAAAATGAACAAGAAATAGTTACAATTTTACACTATTTTTAGGCATTTTAAAGCTGCAATTCATACATTTGTTGGTTAAAAATAAAGGTTTAAACAAAAGAAAAAAAGAAAAACAGTTATTGCGCAAGAACATAAAAAACAGTGTAAGCTTATTATAATAATTCATACCGGTAACTTATAAGAAGAAATCATCATCTTGGAATTATAAGGTTCTATCTGCACTTCAAGCAGTTTTGAGATATTGAGCTTTTTGAAGTTTTTGCATTCCATTTGACAATTTGCATGAAGTACAATGTAAATAAGCTGTTACAGAATATGAATATGTGAATAACTAAATTTTGAAAAATGTCAGACAGAACCTTATAATTCCAATGTGATGAATTATCAGTTTGACATCATTTGAGTTCAACAAATGTAAAGAAAGCAAATTTTAAGTGAAACAATGTAAACTGCAATTTTATGTTTCAAACAGAGATGCCGATAGAGAGGCAAAAGAAAGATATCAGTTTAACTAAAGTACCACTACAAAAAAATATGTCAACAAAATACTTTTTTAAATTTTTTTAATGAATGTTCAAAATCCATATTCATTTTATGAATAAATTGTATGCTGAAAATAAAATTTGTAATAAAACAAGTTTTAATAAAGTGTTTTATACATAATATGCACTATAGTACATTTAGCTTGTTCTACATTTTCCGTGTTTAAAAATTCTTTATTCAGAGGGGATATTTCAGAGGCAAAACAAAATTTCCCCATGTTTTACTCACCCTCAAGGCATCCTGGCTGAATATGACTTTCTTCTTGAAGAATAATGCAGTCGGAGTTATAATACCACGCATCATTTTACTTCCAAGTGGTAGAATGTGAGTGAATGGGGGGCAATTTTCGGAAGCTCCAAAAAGTGCATCCATCGATCAAAGAACGCCTCGATGGGCTATGACAACTGCACCACCACGGTAGTAATGTGCCATGACGGTGGTGAACTGCCACCGGCAGTAGTGCATGTCACTGTGACAAATATAAGTGTAGTAAAAATGACAGTTGCAATAAGGATTGCTATTTGTAGCATTTCAGTTGTGGATGGTTTTATTTACAAGATTTGACATTAACACAGAAATTAATAGCATACGTTTCCGTTGGTGCGTTCGAGCACGGCAAAACCCAGGTTATTCTGCGGGTTCTGCAATGGATCTTGTTGTGAAATAAACAGATACATACATGTGTCGGAGCGTGCGCAGGTTTTGCCGTGGTTGTGGAGAGACATCTATTCATTTGCGCTCTGAGCACATCTTCTGAACGCGCATTTAGTGCATCTGTACACATCTTAATCTGGACAATGTCAACATGTTAGTTTACCCATCAACGAGTAGAAACTTCATTTGTTTTTCCGGCAAATGAAGGTGACCAAAGCTCCCGCACAGCGGAGACGGCATCCTGTTGGATCAAAATGATAAATGCCACGTTCGTCACCGGAACTTACCTGCGTCATTTGCAGGGAAAACAAGCCTCAGGTTCACGTGAAGCGGGGGGATAACAGAAGATAGACATTAACGTTAATAGCACTGTCAATATGGATGTTTCTCTTAAATAAACGCATCGATTCGCTTCAGGAGACTTTTGTTAAGACCACGGAGTCACGTCGAGCAGTTCTTTGATCGATGGATGCACTTTTTGGAGCTTCAAAAAATTTCCCTCCATTCTACCGCTTGGAAGAAAAATGATACGTGGTATTATAGCTCCGACTGCATTATTCTTCAAGAAGAAAGTCATATTCAGTCAGGATGCCTTGAGGGTGAGCAAAACATGGGGAAATTTTGTTTTACCTCTGAAATATCCCTTTAAACCACCTTAAGTTTGCTTATGTGGTCAGACTGGTCCTGTTGACTGGTTTTATTGGCCAGACAGGTAGACCCACTAGATCAGTTCAAACCAACATATTTTTCCAGCAGCAATAAATACGTACATTTACCTAAAGTGTATAAACTGCTTTTTGTAACTGCTTAACTACATGCAAGCAAGGCCTACAGTGGCTATCTGAATGACGAGTATCAGATGCATTATGCTTGGCACAGTCCGACTTCATCTCAGCCTCCAATTTATACCCTCCCTGTTCAGAGGCCAACCTGCACCCAGCCCGAGTCGTGCTCATTTTCCAGTAAACGCCTGCAGACTACCAGGATTGACCAGTTGCCAACTTTCTGCCATCAGCCTCCATGAAAGGACAGCCATAAAGACGTCTCTGTTCTTGAGGAGCTGAGAGAAAACAGACGCGGTACACACAAAACACCAAAACCTAGCCTTCTTTTGGGGAGGGGTGGATGGCTGGAGCAAGTGCTCAGAATTAAACGAAATTGGTGGTGGAGATGTGTTATCTCTGTGGACATCTTAAAGTGATAGTTCACCCAAAAATGATAGTTTCACCCATCATTTACTCACCTTCTTGTCATTTTAAACCTTTATGACTTTCTTTCTTCCGCATAACTCAAAGTTGGTAACTGAACAGCACTGGACCCCATTCACTTCTATTGTATGGACACAAAACCAATGCAAGTGAATGGGGTGCAGTCAACAACACTTTTCAAAATATAAAGTCCCTGAAATGACAAGAGGGTGAGTAAATGATGACAGATTTTTTTTGGTGAACTATCACTTTAAAACCTGTTAAAGTTCAACGTTTTGCATTGTAGCTCTGGATTACAGGTGGAGAATCTTTGATACAAAGCGGACCAGTCACCGCAAAATTAATTTTCATTTTAATTCCCTGTAAGGCAAAGATTGAATTATAATAAATATTTATGGTTTTTAACTCTATAATGGTACTACTATGGGAAAATAACTCAACACAATAAGAAACAACTCTTAAATACACATAAACACACATTAACACTGTTTTGAGTACATTCCCACATTTCCCAATGTTTGCCAGACAGTCCAAAATGAGACAACATGTCAACACACAAGTAAATGAAGAAAACTGCCAAGGCCGTTTGAACCTTCGATAACAAACCATCATTTACAACTTTACCTGTCAGGAGATAAGAAAAAGTGGGCCCTACTGACAAGAATGATAACTAAAGTATCGCTGTCACGCCCTTTCTCTGACATGACGGTACATGAACGGTTAAAAGAGACCTTAGTCATACACAGAGCATGTCATGGTGCACTTACAGTGCTTCTCCTTAATTGCTACCTGTCATTTTACCAGGTTTCCATCACTGCACCATGGGTGGTACCTGCCCACTGTAACACAATGAACGTCTCCATTTGCCACTTTCATGTGTCTTCCTCTATATTATAGGAAGAGTTACAGACAGCTCGGTTACACTGAGCTCAGGGAACAAACATTATGTGTTTGCTGTGTCAAAAGTACCTTTACTGCTGTCCTAAGTGTCTTAACTATTGTGTTGTGAGAAAATTGGGAATCTTTGTAAAAGACATGATGATGAGATTATATGAACTTGATATAGGGCAGGGGTCTTCGACGTTTTTCGGGGCAAGGACCCCTTAGATGAGAGATGCATGGAGCATCTAACCTCTAGTGGAGGTAGAGGTTGTCTCTGGATGCGAAAGAAATTAGTTCAGATTTGATGCATTTGATGCAAGTGTCATTCTTTTTTTTCTTCCGCTTCTCTGTGTGTTGCAGAACACACCGCTATTTTATAATTCTGTTGTATTTCTCGTGGATCAGCATAGTTACACAAACATTTTTTTTTGAGCAACATGATGCAATGAGTCCGCGTTATTTTCGGGGCAACTTGTTTGACGTATATGGGATACTTTTGTGTCAATAAAAATGAAAGCAAACTTAAAAAAAACGAACAAAAATATACAATGAGAAAGAAAAAAAACACTTTGATAATGAAAACAATAAACTCAATTGCAAGAATGTGACATGATTTTCAAATAAACTGCTATTTTTCTTAACAATTTTCTAAGTTTAGTTTTTGCAAATAATAGTTTTAAAATCGCTGCTAGATTTTTCATTTGCGCTTTCCGAGTTTTCGTTTACGCTTCTCAAGTTTTCGTTCGCCTTTCTGGCACAAATCTCATGTGTAGGCGGGACTTGTGGCCGCTTTACACTGATTGGCTAGTGAGTTTTTGATTGATAGCTCCCTGACAAGGAAGTCGATACTGAAGACAGTACAGTGAAATGAATTTTAGAGAACAATCTCATGCTGTTATCTTTAATGTTTGTACTAAAAACTACTTTCTTATTTAGTTAGTATATTAGTAATTGGTATTTGAAGTATGTAAGTCATGCGCGGTGTGGATCCAAGCGTCTTCCTCATCATCGTCCTCCTCAACCTCAGGTAAATGAATGTGTAATAAAGAAAATCGCTAAAAGTTTTATTCCTGTACAGTAGCAATTCTGTCTTTACTTAGCTCGTTCATTGTGTGCTTTATATTTTTTTTCAGGTATTAATTTATGGACTATTAAGATTATTTTCTTAAAAAGGAACGAACAACTTGCATTATAACATCCAAAAAGACACGTTACAGATTATTGGGTTGTGAGAAATTAACGTGCTAAATGAAAACATTGCTGCATAGTTACTGTACAGAGATTAAAACTTTTAGCGATTTTATTATCTCGGTTACATAAATGTACCTGAGGGTGACTTGTGTCCAGCTGAGGAGGAGGATGATGGTGTCGATCTTGCATACAGTCTCCTTTTAAAGAATTAAGTCTACTTATAAGTCAAGTAATGTATCTTTCTTTTTAAACTCGTGGTGAATGTACAGTATTATATGCCTTTCCTTACATTCACAGAAAGTATTCAATAGTATTCAGTATTCAAATGACATATATGTTTTTTAAACGCTACAACACAACAAATTCATAAGATGACACAATTAGAGGCCTTTAGAATGTTTTATTCATTTAGTCTGCCTCTTGCAAACAACAATTTCATTATGTATTTACAAACCTACATAAAACAGGTTAAAGAAAAGCAGAAGAGAGACTTCTTAAAATATAAACAAACATTTAAAGATAGAAACAATACATTAAATGCCACCACGATTATAATCTATAAATTATAAATATGAACTGGAAGCATAACACTTTATTGTATATCTCCTCAAAATCACTAGGCATCTCGTTTTCCTGATATCATTGTAATTATAAATTATAGACTGTTGTTCTGACGGCCTCTAAACCCACGTAAAGTTGCATGTGAATATGACTATCCTATATTTACTCGACGTTGGCTTGTTGTTACAGGTATGTAACCAGCTCTCATCCTTTCTCACCCAGAACAACCTCCTGGACACCAACCAGTCTGGTTTCAAGAGCGGTCATACCACTGAGACTGCGCTGCTCTCAGTCATTGAAGCCCCTGAGACTGGCAAGAGCCGCCTCTAACTCATCTGTACTTATCCTACTGGATCTGTCTGCTGCCTTTGACACGGTTAACCACCACATACTCCTGTCGACCCTCAAGGCTATGGGTGTCTCTGGAGTGGTGCTACAATGGTTCAGGTCTTACCTCACAGGTAGGTCATTTAGAGTATCCTGGAGAGGAGAGGTCTCGGAGTCCCAACATCTCGACACAGGGGTGCCTCAGGGCTCCGTGCTTGGTCCGTTGCTATTTTCTATATACACGACATCCCTAGGCTCTCTCATTCGGAAACATGGATTTTCCTATCACTGCTATGCGGATGATACACAACTCCACCTGTCATTTCAGCCTGATGATCAGACTGTTTCAGCACGCATTTCAGCATGCCTAGCCGACATCTCACTCTGGATGAACGACCATCACCTGCATCTGAACCTTGCTAAAACAGAACTGCTTGTAATCCCGGCCAACACAAAGAGTCATCACAACTTCTCCATTCAACTGGGCTCATCAACCATCACATCTTCCAGAACGGCCAGAAACCTGGGAGTATTACAACAACATTGGTTGTAATATTTATGTACCCATGCTTTACATTTTTAACAAAAAGTTGCCTATGAGTAAACGGTAATTAGCGGACCCCTTGCAGTTCCACCACGGACCCCTATGGGCCGCGGACCCCTGGTTGAAGACCCCTGTTCTAGGGTAACTTGACTAAAGTTGTACTGAAAGCATCTGAGGCATGCTGTCCATTAGCACAGAATATAAAGTTATTTTGTTGGCATTCGCGTAAATTATTCAGTAAAAATAATATTTAATTATTGAAGTTGTTTATATCGTCCTTTTAAGGTGGGAGTACTAAAAATAAAAAGTACACTGGTGGTACATTGTGCCTGTATTCCCTGCTGACTCGAGAGGGAATATCAGTATCTGGTCAGGTGCTCGGATTTAATAAATCACATTTAATTCCATAGAGACACAGAAACCGCATGCTGTCCAATTGCTACCTTTCTGTGCAGTATTCCTGAATACCCGAACATCGCATTACGAGTAAACTTTAACGGTAATATGCACAAAACATAAACAAAGTATGAGTTATCTGTAACATCTTTTCTTTTTTTTAAGTTATATTTTAGGGCTTTTTATGCCTTTAATCAGACAGTACAGTAGAGAATAGAAGTCATTGGGAGAAGACAGGGGAGCAGGATCGGCAAAGGACCGTCAAGAACAGGAATCGAACGTGCCATGAACGCACTGACGCTATGTGTCAGTGCACAAACCACAAGGCTATCTGTGCAAACTAACATCTCATTTTCAATCGCAATAAAGCGATTTAAGCATGCTTACCAAAGCATGGAATGACAAGCGAGTTGGACTTCTGTTTGGACACAGGCTTAAAAAAATCTCACATTAACACGGCAACGTCAGACTGTTTTCCAAAATGAAAAATACTAGTTATCCAGATAGGATGTGCTTTTCTTATTCTGCTGTCACTGGGTTTCTGGAAATGTAAAGATAAATTTTGGAGCATAATTGCTTTGTTTACATGCTGACATACACTTAAACTTAATTAAAGGATAGTTCACCCATAAAATAAAATTCTGTCATCATTTACTCAGCCCCTTGTCATTTCAAACCTGTATGACTTTCTTCTGCAAAACACAAAAGAAGATATTTTGAAGAATGTTGGTAACCGAACAATGGCGGTACCCATTCACTTCAATTGTATGGAAACAAACCAATGCAAGTCAACAGGTACGGGTACTGTTGTGGTTCGGTTACCAACATTCTTCAAAATATCTTCTTTTGCAGCGAGACAACAAGACAGCAGCTCTTAGGTTTCTGACACAATCCACACCTCCATTTTATAACAAAGTCCATGTCCACCCAAAAATGATACTTTCTCTTAATATTCTGTTCAACATAATTAGGTGAATTGGGAACAGGCACTGTAGAGGACAGCTGAATCAAGGTTTTGATGAATTAGGGGGCCTCTGTCAAGGCTGAGTCCAATAAATCAAAGGAACCAGAGAAGGCAGGAGTTCACTTTCTCTATCTGTTATAGCTCGTGTGATAAATCGTTCTTCTGTCACTGGGTGCACAGTATGTATTGCTATCAAATCTGTACATATACATGCAAATGAACAGTGACTACCTTACATAAAGCAGAAACACAATATGAGCAGGAAAAAGTTCGGTCCAGTTCCCTGTTACATGTCTTGTAATTTGGTCAGTGATATGTCTACTTGGTCCAAAAACGTCTTTGGTTCGCTAAATTAGTCAACAAACATTTAACTCTAAAAGAGAATTATGGTGAGACAGTTTAACTCAATTTTCTTAAAAATGTTGGTCTTTGTATACATTGCACCAAAGTTCTCTTTGAACCTGTTTCATATTTTATAAGTGGTAACTCACCTCAATCCAGACTACATATATTTATATATTTAGACCTGTCCAGCTGTGATCACTCACAATTGATACCAGATGGAAACGGGTCTGTGCTCCAAAAAATGCCAGAATCGAAGAAGCTGTTAAATCACACATCACCATTCTGTCAGCTCTGTACTAAACAGCCCTTTTCATTCACATTTCCCTTGTTTTCATCTGTTTGTGATATGAAACTGCTAAAATCATTGCAGTTTGTTTCTCACTATTCGCTTTCAAGCTGTCCAATGGTCTCCCAGAAAGAAGACAAGCTGTGCTGGACTGTAACCCGACCATGGCGAATAATAAATCTGTGCAATTGTATTAGATGACAACTCTATTCAGATATGAAAAGAATAGATGATGATGCTAACACACTTACCCGTGCATTGGGTGGAGAGGGTGTGGCTCATAGTGGTACCTTCCCTCATGATGGCGCATGTCGATGGGAATTGGGGTGTGGAAGGTGGAGAACAAATGTGGAGCTGTGGGGTCAAGCCAAAAGAACATCATTTCAGAAATCTAATATCAACAAATCATATTACAACAAAGGCATGAAGCCTAACGGTATTTTTAGAATTTGAACAACAATATCAAGTAAGCAGAGGTGGGTAGAGTAGCCAAAATCTTTACTCAAGTAAAAGTACAAGTAACTAGAGAAATTGTTACTCAAGTAAAAGTCACTATTTTAAAATTTACTTGAGTAAAAGTAAATAAGTATGCAATGAAAAAACTACTCCAGTAGCTAGTTACTTAGTTACTTTTTATCTGATTATATAGGCCTACTACATAAAATTAATATTAACGCCAATAATTATCATAAGCAGATATCTTTGCAATATACTAGAGAGACTAAAGAATAGACAAACACAGAAGAGACAAGCATTTCTGTAAATTTCATCTAGTCCTGATGTCAATGTAGTTTACACAACTTAATTAGAATAATAGACCATGTCAAACTAAAGCATGAACTAAACTCAGAGCATTTCCTAAGATGATCTAGAACATCTGCAGTGCTCTCTTAAATGAAATACACATTTTTGAACAAAGCTCATGTTTTCTCGTGATGTGTCACGTGTGTGTTGTGAAACGCTCTTACTTGTAAACAAACAGTAAACAGTGAACCACACGCCCATCAACAAGTTTTCTTCCTTCTGTTCTTCAAATGTATATTTCTGCAAGCCCACGTCTCTGTGTCTGACAGGTAACGCGCATGTTGCGGTGTCTGACAGGTAACGCGCATGTTGCGGTGTCTGACAGGTAACGCGCATGTTGCGGTGTCTGACGAACAGGTCGCGCGGGTACGCGCATATGGCGGGCATTTATCATTGCTGGCAAACAATATGACACATTTGCAGTTTTGATTGTATAGATATAGATTAATATCCACTTCATCCAACGCTCTTTGTGTTCTGCGTGTTCTTAAGTTTCGCGCTACGAGGAGTGAGTAATCCGTCTTCAGATGATTCAGATCGTGCTGCGAATCATTTGAACTGATTCATTAGCCTATTCAAATGGTTTTGCCCATTGTTCAATTAATGCTTTCAAAAGAATCGACTCAAAAGAATCGATCACTCGGGAATGCCCGTAAAAAGAGACGACAACCTTGAAATAAACAACGCGTTTTAAAAAGCATATTTTAAAATGAAGGAACGAAGGAACGTCACGCAATGTAAGTTATGTAACGAAGTAAAAGTACAGATTTTCTATTAGAAATTTACTCAAGTAAGAGTAAAAGTACACACTTTTAATTTTACTTAAAAAGTACATATTTTCCAAAATGTTACTCAAGTAAATGTAACGAAGTAAATGTAGCGCGTTACTACCCACCTCTGCAAGTAAGTCATACAAAAAAAGTAAAAAGATCACAAAGTAATTATAGCCATACTTAGTTAATTTGATGCAGATTTAATTACATTTTGTTACATTTAGAACGTCACACTAGAATGCACATATCCTGCGTCATTCCTATCTGAGGTAATTGAAACCTGACACGTGCGATGAGCAAAATACACTTTTGCATGATTTTTATTTGTCTGGACTAACAAAAGGCATCCAAAACGTGTTCTTCCTGTCATAAAAGATTCAATGCTTAAAGGGGGTCTTGTTAAAAACCAAAACGCTTTCATTAATGACTGGAAGTTACTTAAGGTGTTGGTTGTAGAGCTTTGAGTAAGCACTAAATAGAGTTCACTGTCTGCATCTTGAAACTCGTGTTTATCTTTACTATTTGCTATTAATGAGCTCCTGAGGCTATATTTGGATCAACTCCATGGCCTTATCCGTGAATCATCACATTTTCGGCACACTTCACAGTGTGCGTGCACCGTCTGCATTACGGGCCAAATAGGGCCAGCTCCTTGGGCCCATTCCTTGCTTGTATTAAAATTCTTGTGGGTCACACGTCAGTGAATCGGTATTGACCCGAAAACAGAGATTAAGGGGGTAAAGTCCTCAGATTGTTATCTCTACCTGAGAGGAGTTCAGGGTAGAGCCGGGTAAGAAAAGGGCCAAAGGGGCCTATCAGGGCTCCATCAGGAGGAGAGCATACCAGACCTGACACTCTACAGTCATCACAATGGCTGTCAAGCATGTATTACTTTGAGGATTTAAGAACTTAAAAGAAAGAGGTCTACTTCACTTGGACCCTCGTGATTACTGATGCAAATAAAACTGAATACTAGCTCATTACTTACTAAATATACTGTATACTGCATAAATATGCCACATTTAAAAAGTAAATGTAACAGAAGATTAGTAAGCTACAAAGTGGTGGCCAAAAAATGTCCAACTTTGCTTTTTCTCCAAACATTTTTTAATAATGCATTAAAAAATGTGTATGCACGTCACTGGTGAGTTTTAAGTATAAACTAAAGCTCAGATTTGAGAAGAATTTAAGGAGGCTTGGCAAAAAATTACAACACATGTGCAAAGTTTATAAAGAGGCTAAAATACAAAATATTACCAATAAGATTCTAGTCAGTGTGTGTTTTATTTTCCACGAGCCTTTTCTTTTCTATGTATTTTTGTATATTAGAATAAAACCCACATTTTTTTCATCTCTGACATGCTGTATTTTAATTTGTCCAATAAATACCTTAAAAGTTTAGTGTTTTTTTGTATTATTGTACTATTTTGTACCATGGCATATACCTCACATGCACCTAACCAAAGCAAATATTATGCAAATGTAAATATGTTTTCAGAGTCTAATGACTTAACAATGAGTTAAAATAAAGTTGTTTGTGCAAATTCAATCATGTATCTCACAGCATTGTAGTGTGTTTATGTACTTTGTGAGGTTTCAGTTGAAATGTATGTTGGTTTTCCAGTGGAATTAGTCCTGGAGAAAAGATCAACCGCTCAATCTCTTCATCATTCATGCTGGAAAGCGCGAGCGACAGGTAAGATAGCATACCGTCACGGCAACTGCAATGAGGGATTGACGTGAGGGCTTAAAATCCCTCTTATAAAACTCGAGACCTTCAGGAAAAAGTGACCGCATACTTTCAGGCTGTAGTACTCCGTTTTCCTTGCCAATTACGTGGACTCCCTTTCCTTGGCGAGTTGGATATTGAGAGGCATTTTTCAAATGTGGGTGTAATAGTCAGAATAATGAGGGCTTGCGTGAGGACATGCAGGAGAACACGCGTGCATTTACATAACATATTCATTGATGTTTCAGCCATGAATGCATCACGTGAACACTTAAGTAAGATTTTGGAAACTCATGGGACGCATGTGTCTTTAAGAATGATGGGAGTTGCTGGTGAAAAGCGTGCGGGATCATATAAAATACAGGGACCTCATAGAAAGAAATTTATTACGAGAGCAATTTTTCAATTTGTCTCTTGCAGAGCTAACGTAATATTCCACATTAAAAGGAGCAGAAATGAAAATTCTGTCAATATTTACTCAATGTCATGTCGTTCTAAACTCGTCTGTCTGCCAATATTTTTTTCCACAAGATACAAAAGTACAATTGTTCTTTTCCACGGTGAGCACATCTACAAATTCTAATAAAGAAAAATAAAAGCATAAATGTTTACAATTTAAATTATTGAGAAAATTGTTTTATATACAGTTAATGTGTGCCTATAAAATATACATAAATGTCATACTGCAAAAGAATCAACAATCACATAATAATCATCGTCTGGATGGCAAGAATTCCAAACACAACAACCGAGCAAACATTAATAATCTAGGTTACACTACATCTGACCAGAAGGTGGAAAGGTCTCATGAGATGAACAGAAGCAGGTATAGCCTGAGAGGACTCATTCCATCATCTAGACAGCTCCATTGTTCCTGAGCCAAAAGAACTAAAGTCCAGCGCTCTGGAGGGCACACAGGTGTGTGCTTGTATGGCCTGCCCCGTTCTGTTCCTCAGAGCATACAACACACAAGACATGTGGCTATTGTGTATTAAGCTTAAAGCCAGGTCTTAAAGCTGCCATTTGTAACTTTTTAGATGTTTTCTATAATAATAAAGTACATTGTCAAAATATAACCTTGACATGTCAAAGATTTCACAGGCAAGGTCACAACTGTTACGCCCTTGAAAGTCCAGTGTGAGAAATTTAGTGGCATCTATTGAGTACGTGAGCGGAGTGGAGCGGCATCAATTTCCGCTCTGCGCTCATAAAAAAATATACTCACTCCAATCCAGCTCCGCTCTGGGTTCTTCATTTTCCGCTCCTCACTCACTCAACGCTCCTTCGCTCCGCGTTCGCTCCAAGGCTAAAATGTGTGTCAAAGTGCCGCTTCAGTGTATTTTTATTGTTCTTTGTTAAATATTACCTCTGCACTAAGCTAAATTATTCAATGTTTAAAAATGCACAGTGCTTGGGAGTAAAACATGAATGTGATTTATTACTTTTGAAAAATAAACTGCTCGTTGATGAGGCCATATTGAATCATTTTTTTTTTCTAAATAAAAATGTTACAGTAAACGAAGAAATAAGTTAAAACACCAAACGAAAAATAAAGCCTATTAGCATATTTCAAATAATTCTTTAAACAAACCTATAGTAGCAGTAACATTATACACTTGCTATACGTTATACTAGTATACTTGCATTAACATTGAAGTCAACTATGAAGGGTTGTTGGTACACTTTTAAACGACAAAACTATATTTCCAATGCTCCAGTTCACTTTGAGAGAAATAAGCGTTTGCAGAGTGGCGGGATTCAAGCACATACGATGACTGCAGAAAAATGCTTTTCTGGCAGAACCACTGCATGCTAAATATGCGTTACGTGTGCTATATGTATACGCTGCGACTGTGCGAAAGTGACACGCGACAAGAGATAGTACAATGAATGATTCTATATTAGAAATATTTTCAATGTAATGAGTAAGAGTCATAAGCATTTAGTGTTGACACAAAGCGCTATGTCACAGTATTACCAACCTTCACATTTTATCTCCATGTGTGAGCGAAACACTTTATCATGTTTCCTCGACAGCCTTGTAAGATTCCAAAACGAACCTTTTGCTGTTGCAACGACCTCACCACACTCGCATTCACCGTTGCCCTCATTACTTTTCAGTGTACATTTGTATTTTTGTTCACCTTCCTTAATTTAATATTTTAGGAAATCCATGTGTCTGTCTGTAGCGCAGCTGAGCGTTCTTAGAGCGGAGAAAATGTAGACGCTGCAAATTTGAAAATACCCACTCCTCGCTCAGGTCAAAATCACGTCGCTCCGCTCTCTAATTCGCTCCCACTCCGCTCCGCTCACATACTCTGCTCAGTCCACGCCTACCTTTAGTTTTTCCCTTCCTCGTAAAAAAAACCCTGCATCCACACGAAAACGCAAAAACACGGTATTAAGCGGTGTCAAATGCATGCCAAACCAACAGGTGGCGATATACCCCTAACCATAAAGCCGTGTTGGCCAATCAGAATCATGGAATCTGACGTCAGACAAAGGAGATAGCGACACGCATTCCAACGTCATACGTCAATTGAAAATTGCACCGAATGTTCGGCAACCGAAAATACTCAAAAAAAGGCAAGTTCGGTGTCCTGCCTTATCAGTGAGATATGTGATATGATCAAGCAGAAACCAGCACAGAGAGAGAGAGAGAGAGAGAGAGAGAGAGAGAGAGAGAGAGAGAGAGAGAGAGAGAGAGAGAGAGAGAGAGAGAGAGAGAGAGACGCGCACACTTTATTAATTCAGCAAACATGTCGGCAGTGTGTGTGGAGAATTTTAAAGTTTCAGAGAAAGACACAGCACGGAACTTTGCCCCGTCGGAGTAAATTACTGAATGAAAGCGTCTTTACCGGTCGGTAACCTGTGTACTTCAGACTGGAGCGGGCAGTCTGACATCCATTCCCTGTAGTAAACAGCTTGTCAAAGTATGTTCTGTGCATCCCCGCCTTTTGAGAAGCAGTCAGATTTTGTGGGCGGAGTTTGGAGGAGAGACGTGAACTGAAATGGTTTTCAGTCAGAATTGCTTGCATGGATTTTTTTTTCTTTAAATCATTTTAGCGTATAATAATCCAACAGTTTTCGTTTATTCATAGTTTTAGCTTATAATGTTGAATGACACTTTTTAATGAAGTGTTTTGTTGTAGGGGTACAGAGTAGTACATTCTTTCAGCAATCAGTTATAGGCCTCATATAGACTAGTCAAGAAGGGAGAGGACTCAATTTTTGTTTTAGTTTAGTCTACTTGTTTTGCTCAATTTCATTTGAAGTTATATTGTATTGTATTCAAAAGCAAGACAAAACATAAAAAGCACATTTGGACCATTCAGTTTATAGTGAAAAAATTACCTAAATAAACAGAAGAAATACGAAAAGCCATGTTCGGTATTTGGCAAAGTGTTTCGTTTTTATTCAGCCAATTTTCATTTCGGTGCATCCCTAGTGTATTCCCTGGGAATCGAACCCATAACCCTGGTGTTGCTAGCCGCATGCTCTACCTGTTCTACCAACAAATAAACTCACGCTCACAGTTATACTCTGGTTCCGTCAGAGGGTGTTTACGTTATCAAAAATATGATTGTTTCAGTCCCCCCTTAATGTGGCAAACATCCTCTCAGAACCTGGTGAGGGTGAGAACCAGCCCTCCATGTTATGTTGCAGGATTAGGCTGTTAGTTTGAAGTCCTTTTTAAAGACAATAACAGGTGGTAGACATTATCATCGGCCACTTAAAGCAGAGGAAAAACCTTCACTTTTCATGTCCTTACAGAGCCGAGAGACAGGCGGCTTTGTCCGAGAGTAGCTCATCTTAGAGGAAGCACTCAAGAACAATAATATCCTGAGAGGCCGGGCAACAGCAGTGTAATTAAAAAAGCTTTTCTGTCTCGCTCGGGGAATGAGCGTGAGGGAGTCGATTCAGACAGGAAATTCCAACAGAATAGCCTGGCAAGGGGCCTAACTACACAGCACCCTGCAATCCGCTCCACACACCACATCCCTAAACTGTACTGAACCTTGGGAAATGGAAGACAAGCGGTAGCCACCGGTGGATTCAGACGATTCTGATAACTTACAGTAACGTAACATATCAATGTTCGAGTGTACGCAACAGTTAAACGCTCTGGGGGAATAAGAGGTTTATCTTTTCAATCCATTCTGCACCTGGGAAATGTCACACCGTATAACATCCTTATTTAGCCTTATTTATTTATTTATTGATGTTTTTTCCCAAGGCGTTAGTTGTGGCGGCAGGAGGATTAGGGGTTTAGGAGAGAGCACAAAAACCGCTTCCAGCCTTGAAAGGAAGTATTAAGTGAATGACTTTTCTTTTAACACCCTAGGGGTTTTGTAAAATGATACATTTCTTATTAATAGAGGATTTCTGACAAATGCCAAGTAGATTACGTTATGGCATCCATACCACTAACAAATGCAAATCAATTTGCTTACGTTTGTTACTTGCATTCATTTTGATAACTGGTATCTTTTAACAAATATGCCAGTTATTTCTTCACACAAACTGAAATTAATACTCATTATAATGGTTTATCCCAAAGTATGAGCAAAACTGATGCCGCTAACTGACAGCTATCAAAAAGCCATGCGTTTTGATGGCATGGTTACACATCAACTACTACAGGGGACATTTGCGTCATCCAATATATAATCACTATGTTGGAAAATCTTGTTTTTCAAAAACAGAAAAATCTTAACAGGTTTTAATAATGCATGAATATTACATGTGCATTCAAGCTATACAGTACACTTTATATATCTGTCAATGTGTTCATGGGACTCAAATCTGGCGCACGAAATAAGGAACATTATTACAACATGCTTATATATAAGATTATAGACATTCAAACATTTTGTGTTCTGCAGAAGAAAGTCAAACAGGTTTAAAATGACAAGTGATCATTTGGGGGGGGGGGTAAACTATCCCTTTAACTAACATGATAATAACCCTTCAAACATATGACAATGTTTGTTAAACACATTTAAAGTAAACACAGTACAATGGAATAAAACATTCAAGTTGAGTAATAAAAGTGATCACAAAGTGTTTCCAAAAACCCATTTACCTCGCAGAAGACCCAGAAATGTCCTTTATTAACACATGAGTGATCATGACAGTTTTCCTGTTGCCATTAATAACAGATATTCAGTTCATAGCAGAACCTTTGTTTACAAAACCCTGTCATAAATACAGTAGCCACAGATCCTGAACAGACCTTACGTGCCTTTCCTGTTAGTGTTTACAAAGCAGGGCCTCGCTGGCTTCTCCCTGGCAATCTAAGGCCATGTGAAACAACTGGCCAAATCTATCCATCACTCACATCATTTCCAGCTCCAGCAAGCTACAGGCCTGCAGAGATCTGAATGTGATTTATTAAACCTGGTTACCGTAATTATCTGGATACTTCCACAGTCCTAGGACAACAGCTTTCAGGGCAGTTCTGGCTAAGGGTCACCAACAAATAACCCCAATGTATCACAGCTCCAGAAATGTCAGGCTGAAACAACAGTTGTGATGCTGGTGTGCGTTCTGCATCAGCATGCTTTTGGGTGATGATGGCCTCACTAAGACTAATTACACTTAAAGACAATTACCCACCCGGACAAGGCCTGAATTATCATGAGTCTATGGCACAGTTAATACACGTCAAGATTAAGAAAGTACTTCTGCATAAAGAGATCTATTATAGAGAATGTGAACCTGACGTCACACCTTATGTTGCATGTTGCAGTGGCGTTGCCATCTTGGAAGGATCATTCTCCACTGCTATTATTGTTTTGATATGTACCGTCACTTGTTTTGTTTGATATATGGAGAAATCGAAAGTGAAAGAACCAGGGGCTTGTCCTGAACGACTCTGCGTAATGCTCTTGCAGTTTTTAACACAGCAAGACCGCCCTACCATAGTTATATTTCCTAATCAAACAGGAAAAACACTGCACTTGAACGCACTAGCAGCCATCCTCCCAAGATGGCGCAACATTCAACATGGTGTGACGTAGCTTCTATACAAGTGTTATTCAAAATGGATGGGTTAATCTTACTAAACATTCATATAACAGAGCTCAGATTCTTTTTATATGTTGCTGGGTCACAGCATTGATAACTCTGGTTTTCAAAACGGCACTCAGGCATCCACTTAAGAGCTACTTTGTGCGTTTGGTGCTTGCTTGAATTAGTGATTTACAACTCCCCACAGCACAAACATTCCGTCCCAATGCAAACCTCACATTCTCTCAAGTTTGCTCACCGGTCCTGTGATTGAAGGTTTCCAAATACAGGCTCACGATTTGTACTCCCTTAAGACCTAAAAACAGAAGATGGAGTTCATTTTAACATCTCCCGGGAAAGGTGGCCTCTCCGGTGTTTCGTGGCGCCCTTTGGCCTCTTTGCTACAGCTGACACAAAGGATGTCCATTAGCACAAAGGATGCACTAACAGCCTTGCAGAAGCTTGGCCGGTGCTGCTTCAGCACTACTGACCAAACGGCCTTTTCAACAGGAGTGACGGCAGCGGAGGAAGTTCTCACATTAGGACAAAGCAGGAACTTAAGGGCCACAGTGATTCCTTTGAGGGAATCCCTGTTGGGGTTCACTCGGAGGTGAGACCCTGTTATCGGAGATAAAAACAACAATGCAAAGTAAAAAGTCAACACATGAAATTGTGAGAAGATAGCTCAATCCTTTACGTAAAACTAGCCAAGTACAAACTCATAATGGGCTAAATGCAATGAAACGCCATTGGGGAAGTATTATCTTAGTTGCGTCTTTGTTGTTTAGATTCTGACATTGTTAAAATGAGATAGGAGTGATGACATCTGTTAGAGCATTCTATGTGTGATAAGATACAGTATTGTTAAGGTAATAGTCCATTTAGAAAAAACAGGACCCGGACTATCTACCCAAATGTTGGCTTTGACTTCAACATGCTCTGGGGGAATTATCTGAAAGAATTTGTTGTAAACCCTTAAACTCAAAACAGCTGTGGAGGAACACTGTTATTGGTCTTGTGGATACCTTAGTCGGGGGTCAAACAGGCTGGTTGAGATCCCTCAACGTTGCCCTCTCCAGGGGGCCATACAATTTCTGTTTGTACTGCCTCGGGTTAGAAACGCTCTGTAATTTTGTCCTTTTCATAAAGCTTTGGGTCCATTTTTCGTTCGGCCTCTTTGTCATCGTCCGACACCAAGCTGTGTTCTTCCCGGCCGTCTGAAATGAAGCAAGCAATCGCGGAGAAACGCTACTCTGCATTTACCGTCCGGGTCACAAACGCTCTGCCTCAATCCCAATGACAATAAGACCCCTCATTAAAATTCTTTGCCATTGTGAACGCATCCCTTCCCCTGGATGAATCTTCCTCTCTCGCTACCATTTCCCTGCGGCTCATTCTTTTCAGCGCTGTACATTGCTTTTTACTCATCCCTACAAGTTTCAAAAAGGCCGTCCTCACCACCAGCGCAGAAACTGGCAGCGTTCTTTTCTTTAACCAGAAATGTCTTGGCTAGAGACGGTCATCTCAGGCAGTCGTGCTGAGAAAGTGAGATGATTTATAGAGGCTTGCGATTTTTACAGCATTTACAACCAGGAACGGTACTGCCAGCGACGGCGTCAGCGCCATTGGACACATAGATAATGAACTGCAAGGCAAGGTTTCCCGTCAGCCCTCCTCTTTTCTGCCGATGAGAGGATTAGGCTCTTAATTAGTGCCTCCAAAGGGAAAGCTCAATTTACGGGACGGTGGGGGATGTGTGCAGGAAAATGTCTAACAGGCTGGAATGGGGGCCTCCTATTATCGAGTGCAAAGGGGGATGGGTGGATGAGAGCTTCTTTCTTCTAGACAAAAGGGGTGCATTCCGCCTGTACCGTGATTCAGAAAGTTTTAGAAGGAGGGTGTATAACAAATCCTGGACAGGCCGTAAGTCCAGGGGGGAGGGGGGGGTCATTGAGGTAATGACCGCCCCCTCAACAGTGTCAGGGTCAGACACGATTCATATTTTGAGAATTAGCTTGAATTTGAATTGCATTAGTCGTGCTGCACAGAATGTGGAATTGGAATGACAGGATGAGAAATGAAGACAATTGAAATGCAAAGGAATTCAAAGTTACAAAGACATAGCACAAAAAAACATAAATTATGCTCTTTTTATCTGTCATTTTTTTGCCTAACTCTCTTTGAAACAAAATTGCAGGTTACTTCATGTACTTCACGTGTGTTGAAATTATCAGTCAAGCTGATATTTCCTGCAAAATCCAACCTCACAGCTCAAATTATAAATCATTCGCAATTAATTTTAATTAGCTTTGAACCACAATTCTGCACTATGTTTTACATTACACTTCAAATTTAGGAATTAAAATCGTGGTCCTGGTTAAAAACTTGGCCAATGGGTTGAAAGGGGAGTATAAAGGATCAAACCTGCTGTTCTTAGTTTTTTCCGGTGAAGACTTAAGGAGGCTACTTTTCTTTGAGCAGTGCCGCCTGTGCCCCATAAATCATTAAGGTAGTCTTGTGCTATCCACTGAGTGCCCTTTCTTGTGGGAAATGTCTCTGTCAGCGCATGCTTTTCCCACCATTGTTTCCAATTTAGGGGCCCACCTGTTTACCTCTTTTAGCGTTCTAAAAGTTTACACTGAACCTTATCCTGCGAACATATTTTTTCAGTTGGCTTCACCTAACCATACCAAGACGTTCTGGATGCTGAACATATAAAGCGCTTGAACGTGACAGTATGTTTTACCCTAATACCCACCTACAGCATGAATACATATTCCGCTAAAATTTTAGTTTATGTTTAAGCGTTAGCTTTAAATCCCATTAGTTCTTCAGTCAAAAATCTAAGGGTAAATAAACTAAACCTATGTTTTGGTGGTTGCTGAGGTGAGCACAGGTAAAGAGCCACTAAAGACAGGCTTTAATGTGAGGGTCTCATGAATGCAGCACACAGAGAAACCTGCCATCCCTCGCCATACCTCCAAAACCACCGTCTGCAAAATGACTTTCTAACAGACTGCAACTGAAATGTTTACTTGGCAGCAATATAAGCATAAAATTAAACAAACAAAATGGAAAAGTTACACATGTCGCTTTTTTCCTACCCGCACTGGTAGAGAGGTCAGTGAGAAGAGATGAAGAAAAATATTAGTCTATATGTCTTTCTTCATAGAAACCTACATAGGAATACGCCATCGAGACAAATTAATGTGAGAGTTTAGCTCGAGCAGACATATGGGACATGCTGCTACAGTGTGGGACAAAGTTTCTTCAAAGCTTTTTTAAAAAAGATATATATACATTTAAATATATTATACAAAATGCAGAGACCATTCCAAATCTTTATTTAATCAGATGTTTTGTTGCCATTCCAGTCCAGTGTCTGTTGAATTTCAACAAAATCAAACCTCAGGAGTGACATCCAACAGCAATGTGAAAGACTGACAGCATAACAAGACACATGAAAACTGTGATAAAAATCCAGGTTATCACATACAAATATAATACTTTTCCTAAATTAATGTAGAAATATTACTGCTGTATTGCTTAAAAGTTAATATGAACTTGTATTTGAGTTCTGAAAAAATACAGAGCATCTTTTCTGTTATTTTGGCCTGTTTCTCCAGTTTTCATTTTCTGAAATAAATGCAAATAGAAACAGTATTTTTATTTGAAATTTGGGAGATATATTTTTAGTAGTTCACAGAATTAAAAACAAAAAATATACTTTTACCAAACACATAAATTCAGAAAAACTGAATTTTTTTTTATCTTTTCATTTTTCTGTGGCTGTATATCTAAAATTATAAAATAAATAAAAAATATAAATGTAACAAATTTACATCAACTTTAAAAAACTTAGAAGTTAATTAGTTAATTGTTACTTTTACCTATAGACATAAAAAGCTTAATATACTTAAACCATAGTACCAACAAAGTTAACCATGATATTTGAAGTACAACTGTGGTTATAAAAATATTATGCAATTCACCCAAAAAAAACATGGTTTACTATAATAAAAATCTATTATATATATATATATACACACACACACACACACACACACACACACGTTTTGTAAACTTTTTTTAAGATGGTCACACCATGAGAGACCAATTAAACCAGCTGATCACTACTTTGGCCAGTTTGGGAGACCATCTAGACTAGCTTAGTGTTCATATTTTTTCAGTGTGGCATTGTCCTAAATTTTGCTGCACACTCCACCGAGACATCTTTATTGGGATATTGTATTAAAGCTAAAATTCAAAACATTCCTGTGTTTAACGTCGGTCCGAAAGTCAACTGTGAGTCTACTGCGTTTTGTTCACACACTTGTTTAAGTCCTCTTAAAGCTCTTGTAAATATTGTCAGACGAGCAGAAGCTTGCCTCTGTCTGCCTCTCAGAATGTTCTCTGCACAGGGCAATATTTATCTTACTGCAGGCTGCAGGGAGGCAGGAGCAGAAGAGAGGGGTGTAGGTAAACACTTCAGACGGGTCTGTAACAGCCCTCCAACACTTCTTTGAAAGTGCCAGTGACTGACCTCACAACTCAATGGCATGGTGCTAACTAGGAGAAAAGACAAAGCGGGCAAAAAGCCAGTTGTTTGAAGATGGAGCCTGCAGTGCTAAATAGGGGATGGGAGGATGGGAAAAGCCAAAACTCTACTGGTGTCAATTACAGCATTAGCGCATGGCATTAAAACAAGCTAGTCCTATGCGGGAGTTAAGCTTTCCCCCCCTTAAATTGTTTAAACATGCCTAGGTTGTATTTCAACACAAACAATCATTTGTATAAAGAAAAGCCTGGTTTCTGGTTGACAATTTGCAAGATAACTATGCACATTCTTCGCTTTTGCGTCACCATAACGAAAAAATAAATAATTAAGTTGCATTAATCTAATACTTGAAAGTATTATTAACCAGTATCTGAAAATGCTTTATTACTTAAAAATACTTAACAGTGATGAGAACAGGGCTGTTCAACGATTAATCACAATTAATCGAATCTAGAATAAAAGTTTGTGTTTACATAAAATATGTATTTATAAACATGCTTTTGAAATGTCTCGGTTACCAACAGCTGAGCAGAGGTTGCGCTAGACTTTTCATTTATATATTTATGTTTCTGTTGTCAGACATAAAATAATAGGCTAATTACAGACAAATGTTTATGTTCAAACATCCAATCAATAATATGACAGGTGCCTGTAAAAGGTGTTTTGTACTCACAAGTAAGCTGTGGTTTGGTCATATATACTGCTTCTGCTGCTCACTGAACAGAGAAAACGCAGAGAGAGACATTTTTCCACTCACTGAAAGCTATTATTTATCCAAAAGGATGCTATTTTATGAGGTAAAAACTCTGTAAAGACGGCACCACTGCGCGCATGTGTGTATGCGGGCACGGGACGCGGGGAGTGACGGATGCATATGCACGCGCGTTTTGCAAAACTTACCATGCATTTGAGAGTAAGCTAATGAATAGGAAACACACGTCCCTTCGCGATTGCCTACCTCCTGCTGCTCACAATCACGTTCAGTCCATTAATGATCACATTCTGATGAAAGGAAATTATAAAACGGGGAATTACAAATCACCTTTATTGTAATCCGTCAAAATTACGGATTGCCTTCAGATTTTGAAAACTACTACACGTGACTAACCTTCAAATGTCTGATGAGGTTGGTGGTGTTAAAATGTTTTGGGTGCTTCCCGCCTCGTGCAATTTGCTTGGCACACACGTTGCAGATTGCTAATGTACTGTCTTTTTCACACACCTTGTAGATTTGCCAGACCGGTGAAGCCATTTTCGTAGCATGTAAAAAAAAGGTCTCGCGCATTTTGCGTCATCTGATCGGCCTTTATAGAGACCGCCGATCATACTTTCCAAAGTGATTATCGGCCGATTGTGATCGGCGACCGATCAATTGAGGCACCTCTATAAATACAAAATAAATATCCACATTGCACAGATATATATTATTATGTTAACACTGGTGATGTACTGAAATTTCGGCTAGAATAACAGCGCAGGATATTTCAGGCTGTGTCGACCGAGGCGTTTACGCCTGCGGCCGGCGTGTTTTTTCAATTGTTTCCTATGGAAACGCCGCGCTTTTAAAAAAAGCCATCAGCTGACGTTTTTTCCCCGCGCTCTGCGCTGGTGCTATGCGTTTTTTTCACGCTCAGCGCCGGCGTTCGACCGAGCGCCCAGAGTTGAAAAATGCTCAACTTTGGGCAGAACACTGCGCCTGCAGCGGGCGTTTTCAGCCGAGCTCCTGCCGTTTTCAGCCGCGTAAA